>NC_066618.1:101231024-101542642 GCF_025201925.1 Gopherus flavomarginatus | reverse complement strand
TTTGAAAGGCTGTGATTCACATCATTGTTATTGTTCACAAGCATTTGCACAAATGCTAGGTATCTAAAATGTTCACAATTTCTGAAAGTTTTACTAATTTATCATGAATGGTCATTTAAATATGAAATGTCAGAACCTTAACTTCAGAGATTCTTGACTTTCGTATGATTTAATTTCCAAATATAACAGTGTTAGCATGAGTGTTTTGAAGAAAGGAGGTTTGGTTTTTTGCTTTGGTTTGGAATCTTTACTTTGAATATAAATAGCATTTCTTAGAGAACATCTCAGATGGTTTCCAGTGGTTTTGTAGTTTCTGCTAGGGTAACCAGATGTCCCAATAATATCGAGACAGTCCCAACTTTAGGGGACTTGTCCCGTGTCCCAACCTTACATAAGTTGGGACACTCTTTGCCCCAATATCAGGGACCATCTGGACCACAGTCCTAGCACTGCCGCTCACCACTTCCTGGGGCAGCTCCCAGTGCCCGCCTGTCAGCAGGAGTGCCATGGGCTGCAGGGGTAGGGCTTGCAGACGCTGGGAGGGGGCAGAGAGCCCTCCGACTCCCCCACCCCCGACCCAACCAGACCCGTGACTCTAGGAAGCAGAGGGACCAGCCTGCTGGATGCTTCCCGGGATGGGAGCCGTCCCAGGTGAGCACCACTGGTACTCCCCACCTCGCCCCCTTGTAGGTCTCTCTGGCTCTTGGGGTGAGGGGGGCTCTGCATGCTGCCGGTGCCTGCAAGCCCTGCTCCGTGGCTCCGGCATGCTTTTCCCAGCCAATGGGAGCCACAGAGCTCGTGCTTGTGGCAGGCTCAGCACGTGGAGAGTCTGGAGACTTCCCTCGCGGCTCTCACCCTGGGAGTCAGAGACCTCCCAGCAGGGCTGATGAGTGTGGCCAAGGAAGGGGGCAGAGTGTGATGGAGTGAGTGTCTGGGAGGTGTGTGTGGAGTGCTGGGCTGTGAGGGTGTGGGGGCGCTGGGCAGTGGCGGAGGTTTGTGTGTTTTGGGGTGCTAGACAGTGGGGGCCTGTGGGGGCGTGGTGGGCAGTGGGGGAGGTGTGTGTGTGTGTGTGTCAGGGCACTGGGCAGTGTGGGTCTGTATGGGGCATTGTGTAGTGTGTGTGCACAGCACTGTGCATTTGTGGTGGAAGGGTTGTAGGGGGGCTCTGGACATAGTGGTTCAAGGGGGCACTGGGCAGGGGAAGTGTGTGGCGCAGCATGGGCCCACCCCCAACAGGAAGGTGCATGCTGGTAGCACAAGGCCAGGCAGACCAGTATGCTTCTAGCTCTGGTCGGGGCTGTGCACCTGTGCACTGCTCGACCAACGTGTCCTGATATTTCACTCATGATCTGGTCACCCTAGTTTCCACACACATTGTATTCTTTATATTTTGCTTACACTGTTGACTAGCCAAAAGATTTTAGAACCCAGAACATTTTTCAGTTACCATAGAAATCCAGGAAGGACAGAAAACTAACATGACACATCCAGACTACTAAATCAAGACAGTCTAGAGATATTGACACAAATTTTGTCTAGAAATATGGACAAGTGTCTGATGCACTCCGATTTTTTCTTCAATTTTTCTAAGAAAATGACCCTATTGAAATATGACTATTTTCCAAAATTTGTTGCTTGACTTCATAATATTCATAGGTCAGAGAATTTAAACAACATTCTTAAGAGATAAGAGTTAGAGGCATTCTGGTTTTCAAGTGGCTGATCTGTCTGTTTCTGACGAAGGATATTTAGAGATGCTTTTAAATAAAGTACTGACTGTCTGTAGAACTTTTCAGATTTAACTGTCACTGTCACTGTCACCCTCACAAGTTTAGTAGTGCATTGGTGACACCACAAAATTAACAAATATATTCCTGTTTTGATGTAAGTGATGAAGGAACAGCAATCAAATTCTCTTCTGTCTGACAAGCATAAGAATTTACAAAGCATCCTTAAGTTAATTCTAGCCATGTCTGTAGGCAATACACAGAAGGCTTTGTTTCACCTCGTCTTCTTAAGAAAAAGTTACTTATAATTCAGCTAATGGAAGTCTTTCATTAAGCATTTTATTAATAATGCCACAAATCTGAACTAATGCTTTTGCACAGATAAGTGTGTCATCCAGCAAATACCTGAT
Organism: Gopherus flavomarginatus; assembly: GCF_025201925.1. Classification (NCBI taxonomy): domain Eukaryota; kingdom Metazoa; phylum Chordata; order Testudines; family Testudinidae; genus Gopherus; species Gopherus flavomarginatus. Next base: position 101,540,505 of record NC_066618.1, on the reverse strand, counting down.
ATGCCATACATAACTGCATTTAAAGTATTTCCTTGTATTATCTATTTAATGTCAATCAACACTAATATGTTATGATATCTTTCAATATATTACATAAAATAATTTAAGATTATATATGTCACCACTATATCATTTACACCATCAGTTTGATATTTCTGTTGAAGAATTAAAGAATTAAGCTTGATCTCTTCACCTTAATTAATATATTACAGACATTTCATGTTGTTATTAGCACAAAATATAGGGTAGAGGTTACTGAATTCTACCCAGAAAGACATATACTGAATCAAACCCATATCTCCGGTTTGGTGCTATATCCACTATGCTATACTGCCATCATTATAAAGAATAAAGAAAGCTGTAAGGACTGGAAATATATCCAGGATGGTTCTATACAGTATGCAAATATAGGAGTAATTGAAAAATAATGCTTTTCTAAGCTGTCATATGGACAATAACTTTTAGGGTGACTGTCCAGTTTTAAAAGCAGAGTGGCTAAAGTTACTTGCATTTCAATTTTCACAGTATTACTCACATTTTAACAGTGAATCAGTTCTATCATGATCTCATTTATGTAGGGAATTATATCTGCACTACAGCAAATGTATTAAACAGGAATTGCCTGATAGGAGTGATTCAGCTAGAGTAGAGTTCTGAAACTTTTTCATGGCTTGGATCACGTCTTATTGCAGAGAAAAGATTGTGGACCCTCTGCCTTCTCGTTCATGATCATATGGACCACCTTCCCACTCACTGGCAATTTAAAAACATGTCTATGGCAACTACAGCAGTTGTTTTGTGAAAAAAAATTACTATTAAGAAGGGAAGACGGTTAGTTCTCATTCTCTTGTCCAGTATCAAAGGGGTAGCCGTGTTAGTCTGGATCTGTAAAAGCAGCAAAGAATCCTGTGGCACCTTATAGACTAACAGACGTTTTGGAGCATGAGCTTTCGTGGGTGAATACCCACTTTGTCAGATACAAGTGACGAAGTGGGTATTCACCCACGAAAGCTCATGCTCCAAAACAACTGTTAGTCTATAAGGTGCCACAGGATTCTTTGCTGCTTTTACATTCTCTTGTCCAGTTACTTTCTAGTTTGGGGACACTATTAGTTTTATTCTTGTGTGTACCAGTATATTTATTTTTAGCATATGTCAAAAGTGCTTACACGCTGGATGGATTCACTTTTTCATGCTCAACAAATTATTTCAATTGACTTTTACTGAAAAAGCTACCTTTTAATAGTATCCCAAAGCTACAGCTAGTGCTGAACACAGCAGTTCATCTCTTGATTAGGAATCACTATGATATATCATAAGTTCACAGCACTGTTCCCTGGCAGTGGATGCCTGTTTACTTACTGATACAGTTAAGGCGTTGGCAATGATTCTGAAAGCCCTAAAGAGTGAGGATACAGTTAAATGGGAGATTGCCTTTCCCCCCTCTCATCACTACAACATGTATCTACGCTCTTGCTGCTGGTTCCTACAATTGAATTCTGAAGATCTGTGTCAGGGTATTCTAAAGCAAATAGATTCTGGAACCTCTTTATTGTGCAGAAATCCCACAAGATCCTGTATTTTGGGAAATTCAGGGATTAAGTAAAATACTTCTCTTAGCTGAATATTTAGTAAGCTTTGTATTGGTTATTAACTAGTGTTAGCTAAGTGCTGAGACGAATTGCAATATGTATGAACATTGGAAATGAATGAACAGTGCTATGACCAAAACAAACTCATCTCCTCCTTTGTTTTTAATATCTTATCCTTATGTTCACCCATCACACCCATGACAAAACAATAGGATAGGGCCCCTTTGTTCATTTCCCTTGATCGAGGATGAGGGGTTTGGAGTAACTCACTTTAGAGCTTATTGGGTTTCCTTTTCTTTAAGAAGGTCTGCATGACATTATTCATACAAAAGTATTTTTTAACAAAGAAGATTAATTATAAACAGAGAGAACAAAAGAAGCTGTTTGCTTAACATAGCTAGATATGCCCTTTCATATGCTAAACGAGAGAAAACATTCTCATCTTAGCTACAGAGAAAAAGAAAAATGAATAGCTTATATCTCTGAAAGCTATTCTCTCTCTCTGAACATTTTGGTCTAATTGTGAGCATCATGCTATTCAGACAGAAAAAGCACCTTGCTCTGTCCAGAGAACTTTCTTATTAAATCCTCCCTCATCTAGGACTGCTAACCAGTTTTTGCAAGTTACCTATACACACAGTAGTATTTTGGGGACTGGCTCTAGGAAATGGTCCACTGAGGAAACATATGCTATATCTACAATATGAGCACTATAGTGGCCCAGGTGCAGCTATGCCACTGAAGAGTCATAGTGAGGATGATTCCTACACTGACTAAAAGGATTTTCCCTTCACTATAGTAAATCCACTTCTCCAAAGTCAGTGGAAGAATTATTCTTTTGATCTACCATTGCCTATCCTGGGGGTTAGGTCCACTTAACTAGATCACTCGGGGGGTGGGGGGGAGAGTTGTCAATTTTTCACACCTGAGTGATGTACCTAGGTCAAGCTAATTGTTAAATGTAGACCAGGCCAAAGGCCTTTTAACAATGATTAGGTCAGATACCACCCAAAAAGCTTGGCTGGTTTAATATGATCAGGCCTCTTACTAAAACTGAATAAAAATTTTTTCTTTTCCCAAGAAATATGAATTATGGACAGGTTTCCAAACCCTCTGACACATATACATTACAAATATAACATGAAAATGGTAATTAGAGTACAGTTACCTGTCATGTTGCAGTAAACTTTCAAAGGTCCCAGTGCCCCACTGCCATCTGGATCTATCCAGTAATAATTTGAGGTTTTGCCCAAGTGTTTGTATGCTTCACAGGAGAGGTCATAAATAGCTGGAATGAAATAAAATAAAATACACTAATAAGGAAATTGATATCCAGGAGCAACTGATTCCCAATCACAATTACTTTCTTCATAGCTTCATTTTATATTTCCACACTAGTGCAAGAACCATGAATTAGTCATTGATTTAATACTTGAAAATTAATAGAAGGCGCAATATTTTTTCCAAGGTACACTGGTTACTAGAGCTGGTCAGAGAAAATTTGATGGAATCATATTTTGTTTGGAAGAAAAATGGAGAAAAAGTTCCAATATCAAATGTCTCTTTTTCATATTTTCAAACAGAACATTTGATTTTTCATTTTAAAACTACTTTTCATTTCATTTTTTAAAAAATGTGCATTGTACATTATAATATGTAAAAAAACTCAAGTCAAAATTGGAACAAAATATTTTGATTAACCTTTTTTTAAATTTCGTTTCACAGATTATTTTGAAATGTTCAGGTTTCATTCTGATTTGGAATAAAGCCAAATTCTGAAATCTCAAAATCCTTTATGAAACAGAATTTCCATCCTCTATACAGTTCTACTGGCTCCTTTTGCCACTTACTGTAGATAACTTAAATATTATCCCAGTATTTTCTAAATGTTCTCAGTAGCAACTATAGGAAACACTATAAATTCTTAGGCAAAGTTAATTATTTATCTAGGTCCCAGTTAGCAGGTTTTTAGAGTAGACCACTGTAGTGTGCTTAACATTAAAAATGGAGAGTTGCCACCACTTGTCAGACTGCGATATTTTCAATACTTCAGATACATTTTTCTATTAATTAAATAATTATATGCATAAAAATAATTTCTTACTCAAATCTGGAAACAGAACGAACAATAATATTTAACTAACATCTAATTTCTCTGTTGTCCAAAGGACCAGACGGCATAGCTTTGTGGGTTGCAATCAATCAATCAACCCCTAAATGAACGAAATGTTGTTTACCCAGATTTCATATCCACCCTAAAAATCCACCTAATAACCTGGCAATTTCTACAAATTATCTCCCTGGTATGAATGGCTTTATTTCAAATGTCCATAAGGACAGTTCATTCTGCTGGGCTCTAGATGATTAGTGAATGATGGATCCCCCTTGTTTAAAGGCCTCCAGCCAGCTACTACGAGACAGGAAGGAAAATGAAGGCTGGAAACATCTACACACTCCCATAATGTGAAAACAGATAAAGTGAAAGTTTGAGTGTCTGTGTCAATGCATGTGTGAGAGAAAGAAAATCTCTCTGACGTCCCAATATTGCAGAGGGACAGAGAAAACTATATTGCAGGACAAATTTATTGTTCTTTATAGATGCTTTAATTTAATAAATTAAGCTTATATAAAAAGCAGAAACTTATCATAACTGAATTGTAAGATGTTCCACTTAGTCATTTCCTTTCTCTCCACCTCCACACCAAGGATGACAGATTCTTTTTTCATAGTGACTGCACCTGGTTTCAGACATGATTCTGGAAGAATTTATAAGATATTTTTCTGAAAAGATTTTTGAAGATCAGCATACATAGCCTGGATAGAATTATATTTCAGTCAAGAGAAAACTCTTGGTGTAGAACATCGCACCATAACGGAGCCACAGTATCTTTTACAAATTAACAGTACTATAGAAAGGACTGTTCATTTGAAAATGACTTTATCCTTTGACAGCTGATGAATGAACAAGGTATATCCTGAATGTATCTCCTACACTACTGAATGTATTTTGGCATGGCATACAACATTATTAATTTCATTTCTATGATACTAGACCAGAAATGTCTTAACTGGTACAGTGGAAGATAAGAAGCTGATTAAGACCCCATAAACTTAAAGTTTTTTTTATGTATAACTTCTGTTACCTAGAATTTTGAGGTATACAACACTTTATTAGATACATATGGCATATCTTTCCTTCAATTTCTCTAGCCTTGTTACTTATGGAGAAACAGGCTCATTCAACTATTTTACTTAAACAAAAACTTGATAATGATTACCATTATTTGTATCAGCAATGTATTGCTACAAAAAATTAATTTAAAATGATATAAATGTATGGTACACACTATAGAATCTGTGTTTACATTTTTTGCACTGCATTTTTTAATATGAAGAGATTGTGATACAGCAACAAGTTCTCCTTGATTAACTTATTACATCAAGTACTCTGTCCTTCCCAGCATGCCAAAAATATACTAGCTATTTTATAGACAATTAAAGGGCCCATATCTGATATGTTTCTTTCCCTCTTTTCCATATTCTTTCAGAACTGAAAGGATAATTAAGAAGTGATAGGTACTTATGTAGCAGTGCAAATGAAGATGCATCTGAAATGTTGACAGCTCTGAAGACAAAAAACTCTTATTTAGTCACAGAAGAGACACGAGGAAGATACAGAAGAAAAGGGAGAAACAAGCATACTGAGACAGGGAATAGCGACAAACAAATTGAGAGGAAAGAAGGAAATGAAGGGCTCAAGGAAGCTGGCATCCTTAACAGAACAAGAGTGTTAATAAGATCCTATGAGAAACAGCAGAGGTATAATCAGGGTCAGATTTATGTAGAAGCTTTGAAGGGAGAGGCAAAAATGTTTAAATTGAATTCATTTGGCAAAGGAAAGCTAGCCATGGGATTTTAATAAGAGAGTAACAAGGGTGAGCATCAAGTTTGGAAGATTGTTTTAGCCATTCTTAACAGGAAGTGAATAAGATAGGAAATAGAGAAGGGAAGGTTCCTGTAGTCAAGGATGGAGATAAGCCCAGCATTTTATTTGAAGGGAGAGCAAGGAAATGCTGGAGTTTTGAAATGTTGTAGAGCAGGAACTGGAAGGAATTGCCAACAGCATGGATCTTTGAGGAGAAGAAGAAGAGAGGACAGGTTAGGAGTTCTATTTTAACTACTTTTAATTTAGGGAAGGGTGGAACATCCAAAAGAGGATGTTGGAAAACCAGCAGAACTACAAGAATGTGTATAGGGGAAGAAGTAGATTGAAGACTCACCATCAGCAAAGAGACCACAGAAGTAGATTAAATCACAGAGGAAAGTGAGAGTAAAGGGCAAAAGAGAAAGGACCATGGGCAGAGCCCTGAGAAACATTAACAGAGAGCAGTAAGGAAGAAAGATTACAATGGAGGAGCAATCAATCAGCTGCAGTAGGTTAGGAAAAACAAAAAGTACTGAGTCCACAAAATCCAAAATATCATGGAGTTTTTATGTGGCCTACAGCACCAAAGTCCACATGAAAAATAGATGGGGAGGTACATAGGGATGGACATGTGATCCAGTGGAGATTTCTTAAGGAAAAAGTAGACAAGAATGTATTTGACAAGAGATGGAAAGGAACCAGAGGAGAAAAGGTAAAAATAACAGGAAGGGAAAGAATGAGGGAGGAAAAAAAGGAGTTTAGGAGTTGAAAGGAGATGGGTTCGAATGATCATCTTAGAAATGTTAGAGGAGGATTAACTTGCCCATCAGGACTTCAATAGCTCTGCACCTCGGAAACAAAGGAAATGTCTGCATCAAGGGTAAAACTAAGTATATGCTGGAGACAGAGATTTCTCAGCGGCTGACTCATACTTGTGGAAGTTACTCTCACAGGAATTCAAATGACAACAAATCTCATAATTTTCCAATCCAAGTGTAAACCTCTCCACTTCAACCTTACTGTCTGGCAAATCAATCCATATGAAATACAATTTATAAATATTTTTAAAAAAGAGAAAATAAACACACAACTTTTCCTTCTGAGAGAAGTAACACAGAGGAAATCACAAATAACCTACTCATTCTTAACTTTGGAAAGAGCTCAAACACCACCTGTGATGAGCATGACGTGAGAATCTAGACGGTTACATTACCATAGAACAGAAGCTTGAAGACCTCAGAGTCAGGCATACAGTTAAAGAAGGACAAAACCAAAGAAAGAGGGGTGAGATTTCCAACCAAAGTGCCAGTGGTGGTGGTGAGGTTTTGTTTTTAGTCACCTGAACAACAACAATCCAAGTGAGAACACCAGAGTCATTTCACTAAATAGCCACCAGGATGTGGTTGACCAGAATTAAAGATCTAGAGAAACTGAATGATTTATTGCCTGTTTTAGGTTAATTATTAACATATTTAAGCAAAGATAGGCCAAATGGGGATGAATTGTTAAAAAATCATTGATGTAACATGTATAAAAACAGGAGTTATACCAATGGAAACTCATCTAATATTGCCTCAGGTTTGTTTGATTGCATTGTCTTTTCTATGTCACTTTCTCTTTCAGTATGTCTGTAAGAACAATTACAATGGTTAAACAGGGTGCTGTAGGCCAGGATCCAGTCTGTGAATGGGAGAACTCTGGGATTCCACCCTGAGGGGAGGCGTATTTCAGTAAATAAAGATATTCTTTCATAAGCCAGAATAGCGAGGAAGAGTAGAGCTGTGTACTCAGTGGTACTTCAGGGGAGAATTAGTCTTCTTATTCTCTGCTTTTTGGGCCTATAAAAATAGTTTCCAGTACTAGAGGTTTTAGGAAATTGGTACTGACATAAGAGCCTTTTGCTTCTATGGCCTCAGCTCAAATTTGGCCAAGGTCATTTGTAATGTAAATTTGTTACTAACTAATGGTTTGTCACCAATCAATGGAAAGTTAGTCCGTGCTCAGTGAAACTCCTATTGGATAGGTGGCCCAATAACAAAAAACATCACCACAACTGGCACCGTTTGTAAACTCTGCAACTGATGAAGGACTGAATGAGCCTTAAGAATTTAACTACCCTTTCATCCCTAGAGAAGGTTCCTGCAGAACATAGGAAGATCACTGGCAAAGTAGTATATAGACACTTACACCACTACTTGATAAATAGAGGACTTCAGTTTCAGAGCTGTCAATTCAGCATTTTTTACAGGCACAATGTTCATTTATAAACAAAAGATCTAGCTTGACAGTCTTCACACCCTGAGGACAGATGAAGTGATCTGTAAAATGTTAAAGCACTGAAAGTTCATCTGCTAGTGAACAAGGTTATGGCAGAAATGAAACATTTCTTAACTCTCCTTGTAGTCATATAGGGTTGAGTTGCAGAGGATTGCAAGGGGCAATAGGAATCGAGAGGATTTCAGGTAGAGAGAAGAGGGGATAGACCAGAGAATTGCACCATGACCAGGAAAAGGCAAGTCTACATGATTGTGGACTCCTTACGGAGAAGAATAGACTGGCCTGTAACTAGAGCTGATCCAGAGAAGAGAAGGGCGTGGTATCTTCTGGGTGCTAAGATATGGGATGTGGACCTGAGGCTGAAGAGGATCCTAACGGGAGCAAGAAAGAATCCACTGATTGTCCTTCATGTGGGAACAAATGATACGGCTAGATTCTCGCTGGAACACATCAAGGGAGACTATGCCAGACCCAGGGAAGATGCTTAAGGAAATCGAGGCTCAGGGTGATCTTCAGTGGGATTCTGCCTGTTCCTAGAGAAGGGCAACAAAGGTGTGACAAGATTTTGATGATCAACAGATAGCTCAGGCAGTGGTGCTATAAGGAGGGCTTTGGGATGTATGGCCACTGGGAAGCATTCATGGACAGAGGACTGTTCTCTTGTGATGGACTTCACCTGAACAGGGAGGGAAATGGACTTCTAAGGTGGAGGCTGGCACAACTGATTAAGAGAGCTTTAAATCAGGAATTTGAGGGAGATGGTTGGGAGATGTCCAGGTAATCTCCACATTGGATTTTAACATTGAGAGGGAAGAAAACAAAGCAAGAAAGGATACAGCTGTGGGTAGGCGAATGGACATAAGGAGGAAGGGTAGTGTAGATACTAGTCTAATGGATGATACTGGTGGTAGAATGTCTGTGCCTAATCAGGTAAAGAATGTGAAAGAAACCAAACAGCAAAAATTAAGACATTTGTACACTAATGCGAGGAGTCTAGGTAACAAAGTGGAGGAACTAGAGCTATTGGTGCAGAAAGTGAAACCAGATATTATAGGGATAACAGAAACATGGTGGACTAGTAGTCAAGACTGGATTACAGATATTGAAGGGTATGTGCTGCTTAGGAAAGACAGAAATAAAGGCAAAGGTGGTGGTGTAGCATTGTATATCAATGATGAAGTAAACTGTAAAGAAATAAGAATGGATGGAATGGATGAGCCAGAGTCCATCTGGGCAAAAATCACACTGAGGAAGAAAGCTACTAAAGCCTCCCCTCCGATAGTGATTGGAGTGTGCTAAAGACTGCTGGGATCCAATCTGGATATGGATAGAGACCTCTTTAATGTTTTTAATGAATTAAATACTAATGGGAATTGTGTTACCATGGGAGACTTTAACTTCCCAGATATAGACTGGAGGACAAGTGCTAATAATAATAATAGGGCTCAGATTTTCCTAGATGTGATAACTGATGGATTCCTTCACCAAGCAGTTACTGAACCAACAAGAGGGGATGCCATTTTAGATTTGGTTTTGGTGAGTAGTGAGGACCTCATAAAAGAAATGGTTGTAGGGGACAACCTTGGTTCGAGCGATCATGAGCTAATTCAGTTTAAACTAAATAGAAAGATAAACAAAAATACATCTGTGACTAGGGTTTTTGATTTCAAAAGGGCTAACTTTAAAGAATTAAGGAAATTAGTTAGGGAAGTGGATTGGACTGAAGAACTTGTGGATCTAAAGGCGGAGGAGGCCTGGATTTACTTCAAGTCAAGGTTGCAGAAACTATTGGAAGCATGCATCCCAAGAAAGGGGAAAAAAATCATAGGCTGGAGTTGTAGACCAAGCTGGATGAACAAGCATCTCAGAGAGGTGACTAAGAAAAAGCAGAAAGCCTACAAGGCATGGAAGATGGGAGGGATTAGCAAGGAAAGCTACCATATTGAGGTCAGAACATGTAGGGATAAAGTGAGAAAGGCCAAAAGCCATGTAGAGTTGGACCTTGCAAAAGGAATTAAAACCAAGAGTAAAAGGTTCTATAGCCACATAAATAAGAAGAAAACAAAGAAAGAAGAAGTGGGACTGCTAAACACTGAGGATGGAGTGGAGGTTAAGGATAATCTGGGCATGGCCCAGTAGAGGCTAATGAGGAGCTTAGGGATAATGGTGGGTTGACAAATGGGAATGAGGATATGGAGGTAGATATTACCACATCTGAGGCAGAAGCCAAACTCTAACAGCTTAATGGGACTAAATCAGTGGGCTCAGATAATCTTCATCCAAGAATATTAAAGGAACTAGCACAAGAAATTGCAAGCCCATTAGCAAGAATTTTTAATGAATCTGTAAACTCAGGGTTTGTACCATATGACTGAATAATTGCTAACATAGTTCCTATTTTAAAGAAAGGAAAAAATGTGATCCAGGTAACTACAAGCTTGTTAGTTTGACATCTGTAGTATGCAAGGTCTTGGAAAAAATGTGCAGGAGAAAGTAGTTAAGGACATTGAGGTCAATGGTAATTGGGACAAAATATAACATGGTTTTACAAAAGTTAGATTGTGCCAAACCAAACGGATCTCCTTCTTTGAGAAGGTAACAGATTTTTTAAACAAAGGAAACACAGTGGATCTAATTTACCTCGATTTCAGAAAGGCATTTGATATGGTTCTACATGGAGAATTATTAGCTAAATTGGAAAAGATGGGGATCTATATGAAAATTGAAAGGCGGCTAAGGAACTGGTTAAAGGGAAGACGACAATGGGTCATACTGAAAGGTGAACTGTCAGGCTGGATGGAGGTTACTAGTGGAGTTCCTCAGGGATCAGTTTTGGGACCAATCTTATTTAATCATTTTATTACTGACCTTGGCACAAAAAGTGGGAATGTGCTAATAAAGTTTGTGGATGACACAAAGCTGGGAGGTATTGCTAACACAGAGAAGGACCGGGATATCCTACAGGAAGATCTGGATGACCTTGTAAACTGGAGTAATAGTAATAGGATGAAATTTAATAGTGAAAAGTGCAAGGCCATGCATTTAGGAATTAGTACCTTTATACAAGGCACTGGTGAGACCTCATCTGGAATACTGTGTGCAGTGCTGGTCTCCCATGTTTAAGAAGGATGAACTCAAACAGGACCAGGTACAAAGAAGGGCTACTAGGATGATCCAAGGCATGGAAAACCTGTCTTATGAAAGAAGACTCAAAGAGCTTAGCTTGTTTAGTCTAACCAAAAGAAGGCTGAGGGGAGATATGATTGCTCTCTACAAATATATTAGAGGGATAAATACCAGAGAGGGATCAGAATTATTTAAGCTCAGTACCAGAGTAGACACAAGAACAAATGGATATAAACTGGCCATCAGGAAGTTTAGACTTGAAATTAGATGAAGGTTTCTAATCAGCAGAAAAACTATCCACTTCTGATAGTCCAGATTTCTGGAAGTTCTGGAATAGCCTTCCAAGAGGAGCAGTGGAGGCAAAAGACGTAGTTGGCTTCAAGACTAAGCTTGATAAGTTTATGTAGTGGATGGTATGATGGGATAGCCTAATTTTGGCAATTAATTTATCTTTGACTATTAGTGGTAAATATGCCCAAGGGCCTGTGATGGGACACCAGATAGGGTGGGATCTGAGTTACTATAGAGAATTCTTTCCTGGGTGTCTGGCTGATGAGTCTTGCCCACATTTGCCATATCTGGGGTTGGGAAGGAATTTTCTCCAGGGCAGATTGGCAGAGGCCCTGGAGTTTCTTTGCCTTCCTCTGCAGCGTGGGGCACAGGTCATTTGCTGGAGGATTCTCTGCACCTTGAAGTCTTTAAGCCACAAGTGGAGGACTTCAATAGGTCAGGGGTTTGTTACAGGAGTTGATGCATAAGATTCTGAGGCCTGAGTTGTGCAGGAGTTCAGACTAGAAGATCATAATGGTCCTTCTGACCTTAAAGTCCATGACTATATGAGTCCCTCACACTGATTCCACTGAAGTCAATGGAATTACACTATTGTAAGAATGATGTGAGAGTAGAATCAGGCCCATGAGGTCAAGCCAAACTATTCCCTTGCTTTCATATTCCAAAAGAAGAAACCATATTGAAGTTCTATAGACGGAGGACTCCTTGGAATTTGCTATGTTATGCATGACTGTCAACTTGAGGCCCTTAAAGAGTATGCTGCAAACATAAGCAGCAAAAAAGAGACCTGAGAAATAGATTTGCAGACCAAAAATTAACACTTTCTGTGAGATCTTTAGAACTCAGTATATCGTATTTAAAGTTGTAGGACACAGGACACACATTGTATCTATAGATCTAACCTGTCTGTTTTAGTCATTAGTTAGATAATTTCTAAGGGCATGAAATAAACTTTACCTTTCTCTTTCAATTTAAGAAAATAATTAGACTATTTCCTGCTAACAATGTTTAGAGTCCACAATATTTCCCAGTTGTTCATGGACACCAATGGTTTTTATATGTATCAAAGCACTTCCTTACTGCCCATTCAATTATTTTTAATTACAGCAATGCAAGCTTTAAATACTCGAGTTCTCATCAGCACTTGAATATTAACCTCATTTGTCTTCAGTCTCTTCTTGGCTTTCTTAAATGCTTGAATACATGCCCTTATCAAATTGCATTATTCCCAAAAAGCTGCTGTCTCATTACTGGCCCAAAACAGAGATTTTTAAAGTTTTGGGTATGTAGCAACATTATTCTATATCATAATTTCTCTGAAATATCAAAGTCAAAGTAAAATATTATTAATTATGGCACTATAGCAGAGTTGACATCTACTTCCTCAGGAGCAGCCCTTCTATTAAAAAGAAACCACCACCAAGAAAAAATCTGTTTTTCCACTGAGAAGTCAGTTTGTCCCAGTTCCTGTTATATTCAAACAGCAGCCTCATGCTTTTAGAGTCCCTGATGAAACCCAAATGTTGGTGTCCCCACATATTCCCACCCTTTTAGATTTACTTTTGTGTGTCTCATTGGCTTTGCCTATCGCTTTATTCTTGTAATAAATATGCATAGAGTCAAGTGCAAACCAGAAAACAAAAATGTTAAACTGTGCTGATATTGTTCATTGTGTCCTGTTTTGCCAAAGTCAGCAGAGATCTTTCTCTATATATACACCTTCTACACAACTACTACAAAACATGCGTTTTCAGTCATAAATCCCAGTTTTTTATTGTCAGAGAAACTGAGGCACAGAGATTAAACTATGATAATGGAGCCAAAAGTCACACAGTGACTCAATGGCAGAGAAGTTCTAGATTTAAAGATCTTCTGACACCCATATATGTGGTTTATTTACTGGCTCACACTGATGTATGTATCTCATGAAAGATGGTCTTCAGCCTACATATAAGGCTGTGTATGACAACCTACTGTATTACTTCATTATGTATGTGTGAGAGAGAGAGAGAGAGAGAGAGAGAGAGAGGGATTAGAATACAAGCTGACAAAATTTAAAGTGGTAATGTTTCATTAATGTTATAATATAACAGCAACTATATAAACAAAGTTAAAAAGTCATCCCAAACTAGTAAATTCCCATGAATTCTGGGTAAAGTCAGATTTGGATCTGAACTTTGTGGCTCTCTCTTATCTCTACAGTGGTCTGAACCCAAATTCCAGATCCAAATGTCAGCAAGCTTTGGTTAAAGTTGGATTAGTACCCAAACTCTGTGGTTTGGAACCATCTCTACCCTCCATAACACTGAAATAGTAAAATAAATTTCAAAACCCATTCTCTAGTTCTGAGTTAAATTCAGAATTACTTCACAAGTTTATATTTGCTTCTGACTGATTTTGTCATATATAAAAAGTGAGTGCTGTACTATGTAAAAAGTGCAAAAACCCTTTTTGATACAGTATTGGAGGATACAGTGAGTTACACACGAAAATAATCCACTTAGCTCCTGAAAATTAACATTTGAATGGCATGTATGCCATCTAAGATTTGCTGAGCAGTGACCAACTGATAACAATTTTAATGTATGTCATACTTTTAACTGAATGTTTGACACATTCAGTTTTAATGTCACCAACGTTGCTTTTAAAAACAGGCAATATTACAAACCAGAATATGACTATTCTTTTACCAAAGTTTATACTTTTCTGTGTTAATTTCTTAGGTGGATATACTTTGTACTTGTAGAAAGTCACTCATTTCACTAGTTATTTGGAACATTGTTTGCCTCTAAACCTAATTATTCCCCCATACCAAGAATAGAGTTGATGCTTTAAATACACCAAAACTTTTCTCATTAGCAGATCAGTAACTTAATATCATCTTGATTATCTGGAGCTGAAATGGTTTCAGAAGAAGGTTTTGCCAAATTTACAAATGATAAAGATGCCCTTCTTTAGCAGTAGCTGGTGCCTAAGCAGATGTGGTTGGAAATTACTGCTGAGCATTGCCAGGTTGTCCCTTGCCCCTCCCTTTCAAAGTCATAGCAGCTTGTCTGTATAAATAAGCTTGTATCATCCCTCACTTTGAGAGTTCAAATCTAAAACAAATAAAACCAAAAATTAAAGAGTGTATTCCCACCAGCATCGCACAGACACACAAGTCTGGCTGAAGGACAGCAAAAGGGATGAGGAAACCACTGTCACTCAGCGTTTAGATCCATGTTCAGATCTGTCTGTTTGAAATTGACGTGATATCCCACTTTATTTCTTAATTACAAGTATAAAAAACTGATGCAGCACAGAAAAGATTCTAAGAAGGTAAGCAGGACATCTGTTCATTGTGGTTTTCATCCTCTCTCTTTTTTTTTTTTTTGAGTGTGTAGGGGGGGAAGACCTTGTGTGTAGTATTTACCTGTTTTATTTAACTCTTACAACAAAATTAATCCTGCAAAAATAGAAAACTAAAGACAAATACCCTTCCCTTTATAAAAACGTGTGTGGTATAAAACATCCTTCCAACCAAAGAAATAAAGCCAGACACACGAGCATCCCGAGGAAACAAAATAATGTTAAGCCAAAAACCTGAACATAACAACCTTGTAGCAAGATGTGTAGCTCATCAAACTCGGTTCTGAAAGACTTTGTGAGATAGTGAATTCCAAAGGGGTTCTTCGACTGAGAATGCCCTGCTATAAACCACAAAGAGCCAAGTTCCAACTGTGATGATGGAACTGAGGGTAGGAAGCAGTTTCTTAAATAATCAAGTCCCAGACTACATTGGTCTTTAAAGATTCCCACCCAGCCTTAGGAATCAAACAAGTAGTCAGTGGAGAGCAAATCTGCTGTGTGCTTCCTTATGACTCACGACACACAGGAGGCAGCCTGCTGTGTTTTGCATCAGCTGAAGATTCTGGAGATTCAAAAGCCGGTCTCAGTGCACCACAGAAATCTAGCCAGGAAGTGTCAATAATAACTGTGGTGAGGTAAATCTGTGGGAGGAAAATTCATATTCTCCTGGAGAGCTGCAGATAGAAAAAAGGCACTCCACACCACCACGACTATATGCATAGCTACAAATCAATGATAGATCCAATAGGGTACTAAGAGCTGCAGTGGAAAAGCATAGAATTGCATCCACTTTTGAAGGTTCAAGCATAGTCCTTGAAATGCCCCTTGATTAATCTACTAATTCACCAGATTCAGCGGCAGGTCACATATCTCCATCCAGGTCCAAAAAAAAAAAAAAAAAAAAAAAAAATAGCCAAATGTGGGTTTCATGTAAAAGCAATGTGAAGTTGAGTATCAGCAGCATAGTAGAGGTGATCACAATACCTTATGCTTTCTCTTCAGTGACCTTACATACACATTAAACAGAAGGGTTGACAAGACCAAACCCTGCGAAACCCTCTTATCTGGATAAAGGAAGAATTTGTATGGTTGGTAATTTAGCACCCTTCAAGGGTATCATTTCTCTCTCTCTTTTTTTTTTTTTTAAAGAAAGTTTGCTATAAATGAATAACCTGAAATGCAATTTTCACATAGGAATATAATTAACTATTTGAAATTTTCATTCTACTTCACAACTTTATTATATCAGACTTCACTGTGAATTCCTCCATTTTATGATGCATAAGGATATATTACCTTAATTTTGAGTGATATATATATTGCCCAATAATTTTCTAATATTGTAACAAATCTGTGACCACCTAGCACTTTACAACTGTCACTATGCTACACCCACGGCCACTTAGATCTTCATGGAAACAACAGTAACAGAAATATTTTATTCCAAAAGCATACATCTCTACTACTTGTTAACACCTATGGTCTGATTTTATTCACTAGGGGAGCGCAACACAAATACACATTAGCCAATTAATTACATGGGCTCTCAGTTAGCCAAAGTTCATCCTCAAACACCAGGTAGTCACCGGAGTTCAAATCTCCATTGTGACATTAGTTTGGTTGCCATCTAGGATTATTAAGGGGCTATGACGTACATTTCAGCAGTTCTGATTCCAGGGAGCAGAGAGTAGTCAAATACATAGCCATGAGCAAGTTTATTAAAATATAAAATCACTAGGAGCCCAATTTTCCCACATTTACTCATGTTGAGTAGTGCGTAACTCCACATTTTGTCCCAGATATGGGTTGCCCAATCAGGCCCAAAATTATTTTAAAAGCAACAAATTTCAAAATCCATCAGATGTCTGTTGTCTACAAGACACGAGAAGCATAGGCGTAGTTTGACTTCTATATTTAGGGGTGGGGAACAGCTCCAGTCAGGCCAATGGAACCATGAATGGGGGGCACATTCTGTGCATGCCAAAGGCTTGCAGTTTGAGGGGGCAATGTCCCCGCAAAACTACGCCCAAGACAAGAAGCAATTCTTCTACTGTACTCCGCATTGATATGGCTTCAGCTGGAATATTGTGTCCAGTTCTGGGTGCCACATTTCAGGAAAGATGTGGACAAATTGGAGACAGTCCAGAGGAAAGCAACAAACATGATTAAAGGTCTAGAAAACATCACATATGTGGAAAGATTGAAAAAATTGGGTTTCTTTAGTCTGGATAAGAGAAGACTGAGTGGCAACATGATAACAGTTTTCAAGTACATAAAAGGTTGTTACAAGAAGGAGGGATTAAAATTGTTCACAATAACAAAAGGTTGTTACAAGGAGGAGGGATTAAAATTGTTCTCAATAACCTCTGAGGCTGGGACAAGAAGCAATGGGTTAAGTTGCAGCCAGGGAGGTTTAGGTTCGACATTAGAAAAAACTTCCTAACTGTCAGGGTAGTTAAGCACTGAATAAATTGCCTAGAGAGGTTGTAGAATATCGATCATTGTCAAACCTGCTCTTAAAAATCTCCAATCACCTGCCAAGGTTGATTTAGATAATACTTGCCTTGAGTGCAGGGCACTGGAATAGAAGATGTCTCGAGGTCCTTTCCAGTCCTATGATTCTATTCTATAGGACAGTGGTACAATAAGCAATGTAATGTTCTTCCTGCTGTTCATTTGTCCTGCCTCTGAGTGCTTTGCATTTAGCTTTTGATAAAAAGGTTGTTATGATTAAAAACAGTTGGAAATCAATTTGTTACAATGGATTGGGAAAGGGAAAAGAAAAAGGAATTATAATCACCATCTGATTTGACTATCAGTTGGAGCTTCACAATGCAGGCATTTGGTCACTTTCCGAGCTCTGACTGTCATGCAAGCCAAAGCCTTCCATCAATGAATGGAGATTGTGAAGAAAAGAACTGAACATGAATATTCTTCCAAACTGTAGCACAGAAGTAATTTTAAAGGAACCAATAAACTGAACATGTGGGTTCTGAAAGCTGAGTTATGGAACTCCTCCTTCATAGCTGCTATAAAGACTTCACTGTCTCTACCTCCCTCCTACTGTGAACTAATGAACTTATTAAGGATTCTCATTATTAGCACAGTATTCAAATATGCCATGTAGAGACAGACGTGAAATTAAAATACGGGAAGAAAATAATAAAATAGGTGGCAAGTTGCCAGATCTCTGTTGCGTTGACTTTGGTCTCATTCATGTTGGTTATAAACAAGACAATTACCATTGTGATGACAAAAGAAACAAAGTAGGGGGTTGTAATTGGGATGATAAAGAGTGTGTGTTCTTTGTCACTGGAGATGATAAAGAAATGAATGCTATGGGGGTGAATATTGTAATTTGAGTCACCACACACTATTGCAAACCAGGAGCTGGCTGTGAATACAGATGCAAAACATCCTGTCCAACGAGAAACCTAAGTTGCATCCCCTTCAACTCTCCCCTGCCAGGTTATATTTTGCTAGGAGGCAAAACAAGAAGAAAAAAGAGATGAAAACCAAGAGGAAATCTGATCAAAAGTGAGTATATTAAAAAACAAAATTAACATCTGTAACTAGAACAAAGATCTGAAATTAGAAGCCATAGTTTAGGAAATTAGTATCTGATGTTACAAATGTTAGCCTACAGAGATTAGAAGATTCTAATCAGACACTAGTTTTTAACACAATAATTTCACAGATTAAGACACCAGTAAGAAACACAAATACCGTTTGTTGGATTATTTTGTGATTCTCTGTGGCTGAATTAGGTACCAAAGAAACTGAAATGTTAAGTTGTTCCAAACTTGAGTCAAATGGACTCATAAAATATAATATGTTTGAGTCTGTCTGGCTTGATAGCTTGACATGATGCCATTTGTGTCACAGTGGAACATCATTGAGTGAAGCGGGCTGGAGTGAAGCTCCAGGGAACTGTTTATAGATTCATAATCCTCACATATTGATTTTGTACGGGTCCCAGCCTCAGCAGACTTTAGAACTGCCTGGGGCTTGCTCTAAATAGCTCTAGATGGTAAATGTTCCCAGATTCACCAGCTGGGAGGAGCAAGAGAGCAATCAAGTAACTGTGCCCCTTATTTCCCTCCCCTCCCTGCCTTCTGTGCCAGATGCTGCAAGAGTGGGGGAGAAGCTGACTGTGCTGTTTCACTATCCCTTGAAGAGATGGAAATGTTTCCACTCTCTTTGTGCTGTCAAGGTGGTGCGAATGGAAGACAGTGGGGATCAGGATCTCTTCCTCCATTGTAGCCTTCCCATATGTAAAATGCAAATAATAATACTTAACTATCTTTGTAAAGTGCTTGGACATTTACAGATGAAAACCTCTATAATGCTACATATAGATACAGTTTGGGGAGATATCTACAAAAAGTTAAGATCAGTGTTAAGAAAACACCTGGGATTTATTTTTAATAGCAGATATAAGTACTTCAAATCACCAAAGTATAGCTAAATGAAGGATTTTTTTTTCTGAGTTCATTTAAATATTTTCTTGACTTTGACTTCAGGATGTTTGATATTTCATTATTAAGTCCTGGACTTCTTTATCAGTGTATAAAAAAGTCCTGTCAACAAACTGATGCTTTTCACTACAGAGCTCAAAAATGGCTCCTCTTGAACAGACAAGAGTTGAATTTAGTATAAATTCATCTCAGCACAAGTATCCTCATGTAAAGTTGGAGGTCTTATAATGAAAGCTTACTTTTACAAGCTTGGAGAGTATTATTAGTATTGCTAACTGTTGCCATTTCTCTATAACACATCTGCTGTGTCTGAACCAATTATAATCCAGAATCCTATGAAAGGAAATCTGGTGCTTGTTCTAATGAGCAATGAATGTGCAAATTTAGCCTATTACCACAATCCAGGCACTAATTCAGGATGGTAGAAGAGAACTGGTCAAATGCAATGAGAACATGTGCAAACTTGGATTATGAAGAAGTCCATAGATTTATTTTTTAACCACCATCTCTCCACCTGAGGAATCTATCATAAATAGCCTGGTTTTCAAATATGTTCTAAGAAACTGCTGCTCTCCCTGAAGTCATCTAAAGCGAGAAGTTTGTGAGTTTAAGAACGCTTTCTGAAGGCAAAAGTATACTTTTAAAGCATGCTTAAAAACACCATTGAGGAGATCTATGCTTATTGTCTCTGTGGTTTCTATCCAAAACATGTATTTTTCAAGGTGCTAACCCAAGAACTTCAGCCTGAGATGAGGCGGAGGATAGGTTTTTGTCACTGGCACAGTAATAAATTATTTCCTCTGTGGCACCTGGGTAAATTAACTGCCTTCAATGGGGCAATATAAGTGCAGATGATTAGCCCTTTTATTGGAACTTGGTAAAATTATCCTGCATTTTAAGGCTTTCAAATGGCTGCATGGATCTTCTTCTCTCAAAGACAGTCATGCACCCAAGGAGGAGGAACCAGATTCACAATAGTACAGAAGACTTACAAGTGGCTAACTGGCTGAAACGTTTTTCTATATTTTGAATATGAGTAATACATTTTTACTAATAAATCTATGTTTATCAGAGAATAAGGTTCAAATATCATGCAAACTTATTAGCCTTCCAGAAATTTAATTTAAAGTAGTTAAATGATATGTTGAGTTTTATAATAGTATGCTATGCAATAAATGGGCACTAGGACTAATAAACGAGAGTTGAGACAATTCTCGTATTTTAGAGGACTTACTTGTATCATAAGTGTCATTTCATCATTCATATCAGGTGGCTTGATGTTAAAATGCGATCAGCAAAATCCACCACTGTTTAAAGCAGTAAAATTCATTGAACCAGCTGGATTAGATCTAAAGATTTTGAGGCATATTTATTAACAAATAAGTACAGCATAAAGGCTGTTTATGAGACTAGCTGAAACAAAAATATCATATACGATTTTTTCATATCTCTTTGTATTGTCTCATTCAAACTATGCTCTCTGACAATATGATACCCATTTACTGACAACAGCTCTTTGTCATCACAACTACAGACACTAATCAGCATATAATGCCAAAAGCACTCAAACAGCTTGTTATTTTTAATTTTTTTTAAAAAAAGCCATATACATATTAGCAGAAACATCTGCCTCTTGTTTCTTTTTCCATATTCTACTTCCAGTACATTCAAGTGGAAATATCTTTGTCCTGGCAACTTACTGGAAGTTATTTTCATATTCAGTTATTTTCATATCATAATGGACGGGCTGTGAAATTAGTTCCATGTTGGATGGGTACCTTGCATGGATTGGTGTGCTGTTTTCTCCACAGGAATCTCAGTGTTTAAATAACAGCACAGCAGATTATTCATTTATTTAGAGTATTTTAATTTCTCTGTTCAGGAAAAGAGTATATAGACAAAGTATTGTCACTTTGGGTGGTGGATGGTAAGTCAGAATAAAGAACACATCACCTGTGATCATTCCTCCTTTCATTTACTATTGCAATTACATCTGTTTCAGAACCCTGGATCTGAAGTTGTGCTCAGATACATTATATTCAAAACACATCTCCCTTCTCTGTAATCAGTACCCACTGTCTGCCAAGTAGTGCAACTGATCAGGAACTGGATGAAGCTCTCAGCTTCTTTCCTATGGAGTTTTTTAATCTGTAGAATGTGCTTGATGATTATCTTCCAGACTGCTGGAGGAAAATAAGGAAAGATGGTGGTAAAGAGAGAAATGAAAGCAGATGATTAAAGAAAAAACTTATAAAAGGAGGAAAACCAAAATCGACTGATGATGTAGAAAGGGAAAGAAGAGCCACAAGAAAATTCAGAAATAGTGAAATTGGGTGAATAAAAATTGAAATGAAAGGGAAAGGTATAACAGAGAGAAAGAAAAAAAGTAGGCAAAATAGCCGATGGAAATAAAAAGATGAATATAGAAAGATGTAAATCATAGTAACACATGATTCAACTCAGCACTATGGTCCTGAGCCTGGAGAGTGCAAATTGCCTCCTACAAAGTGCCCTCAACTAGCAATGGCAATGAAGGACACTTAGCATCTTCAAGACACCAGCTTCTCCTTTTACGCTCTCCCTTGAACACATTCTCTCTCCCCCCAGAAGCCTTCTTTCTCTCCAACCTTTGCATACACTCTGTCTCTCCCCACTCTAATAAACTCATTCCCTCCTTCCTTCTTCACATTCCCTCCTTCCCTGCCCCCTCCCTGATTTCACACTCCCTCCTTTCATATCTTCTCTAAGATAGAAGGAGTTGTTGAAATGGTCTCCTTCCCATGAGTCCTTTTGTGACATCTAAGGTTGTCTCCTCTCTGGACAGGAGGAAAGAGACAGGCCCTAGAGGCATAGGCTGCCTCCTGCCAGCCACTCCAATGACTCGCTGGCAGGGGAGGGCAGAACAGCAGGGGTTGCCTATATGACAAACTACTTAAGACAAACAACAGAGCTGCCAACTAATGCTGCTGCAGGCAGGGCCGGCTTTAGGAAGTGCGGGGCCCAATTCGAACATTTTCGGATGGGCCCTGGCAGAGATGACTTTAAAAAAAAGGGGGGGGAGCCTTTTATTTCTTCCATGTATTATTTACTTTCCATAACTATATAAATAAAACAATTATATATTATGTACATTGCATCATATATGCTGTTGATTGCTTATTAATGACCACCATTTCACATGTGTGGGTCCCTGCCACTCCCTGCGGGTGTGCACATGTGTGGGTCCCAGCTGCTCCCTGTCCCCCTCATTGAAGCAGGTGTGCAGGTTACTGCCCTGGGAACTGCAGGGCAGCAGTGGACATGAGGCTAGCTGGAGGCAGGGCAGGGGCTGACTGGAGGTAGGGTCTAGCTGCAGGCAGGGCAAGGGGTTGAGAGGGCTGGAGACAGGGGGGTGCGGAACTGGCTGGCTTCAGGCAGGGGGGTGCAGCAGGGATTGGCTGGAGACAGGGCAGGGTGTGCGGGGCTGGGTGTGGGCACGGTGGGCAGGGTGTGCAGGACTGGTGCAGGCAGGGCTGGCTTTGAGCAGGGCCACAGAGGTGTGTGGCAGGGGTTGGCTGGAGACAGGGCAGGGGGTTTGGCAGGGTCTGGCTGTGGGCACGGGGTGCAGAACTGGCTGCAGGCGGGGGGGGGGACAGGGCTGGTGCGGGCAGGGGGTACAGCAGAGGTAGCTGTAGCCCCCGCCCTTTAAATAGCCCCCAAGGCTCCCAGGGCTCTGGGGGTTATTTAAAGGGCCTGCGGCTCCCCTGCTTCTACCCCCCCCCGGACCTTTTAAATAGCCGCAGGAGCCCTGGAGAATACATGGGGGTGTGGGGATTCCGGTGACTATTTAAAGGACGGAGTGGCAGAGGCAGCTGCAGCCTCAGCCCTTTAAATAGCCCCCGGAGCCCCCCGCTATCCCAGGGCTTTGGGGGCTATTTAGAGGGCCCAGAGCTCCAGCCGGGAGAGCAGAGCTGCAGGGTAGGGCTTGCGCTCCGGCCGGGGCTCCACCCGGGAGAGCAGGGTTGCAGGGCGGCTTGCCACGCTCCGGCCGGGGCTCCAGCCGGGAGAGCGGGGTTGCGGGGTGGCTTGCCGCGCTCTGGCCGGGGCTCTGGCCGGGAGAGCAGGGCTGCGGGGCAGCTTGCCCCGCTCCGGCCGGGGCTCCAGCAGGGGCCCTCTTAGGCACGGGGCCTGATTCTGGCAAATCGACTGAATCGGCCTAAAGCCGGCCCTAGCTGCAGGTAGGGTGACCAGACAGCAAGTGTGAAAAATTGGGACAGGCGGTGGGGGGTAATAGGAGCCTATATAAGAAAAAGACCCAAAAAACAGGACTATCCCTATAAAATTGGGACATCTGGTTACCCTAGCTGCAGGAATCTCTCTAGTACAACCCTGACTGCTGACTGTATATATTCAAGCTTATAGAAACTGCTGCTTATTCTGTCCTGTCCCAGTTCTCTGAGCAAAATCTGAGATAGCAATCCTGGAAATTCCCTACGAGGGCAGCCCTGAATATTTTGACTATTCAGGCCCAAATGAAGACTCCAAACAGGCTTGAGATTCCACATTTCATGGTGCTAAAGGTTAGTGATATTATGATGGATCTGGTGATTTTCATATCCTAAGCCAAGGAGAAAATGAGTAAATAATAGATAAACCTCAGAAAGTTTGGTGATTCAATTCAAACGAACATGTTGGTATTTGCATAATTTTCTGAATTACTCAGCACTCTAGGGACTTCCTAACCAGAATGGGGGAAAAGAAAATCTCATATTAGGATCTTCCCATGTGGCATGTGCATCATGATCAGAGGAACTGGAGTCAGAGAGATCATGTTCCCTGAATTGACTTTTACTGAAGGAACACTGGGAAAACACAGGAAATTATGTTGGAAGCAATTCAGCCACATAGACAGAGCAATGCACAGGGTTTAATAAAGTTCCACCTCTTTAATTTAACTTTCATTCAGCTTCACTCCTTGCAAATGAAAGAACATCCACAACTGCCTTCTTCTAGTGATATCGGAAACGCCACACAAACATTTCTGCAGCCTCTCATTCACTTCTCCTGCTTCTATTAAGAATTGAAAAGATGCTTTGGATTTTAAAAACACACATAGATATAACCCCCCCCCAAAAAAAACAAAACTAAAAAAATTACATATCAATTTTTGGATGAAGACTCAAGGGGATTCTTACTATATTGAACCATTTTGCTTATCTCAAATTAACTGAATTCATGGATATTAGTATCAGACTCTTACCTCGTCTCCCCAACCAAATCATTGTCTGGATGGGGTGAGTTGTATGTATTGGAGGAACTGAAGGGCTAAATGAAGGGGAAACATTAGGAACATAATGGCTTGAACTGCCTACCGGTTTAACCACTTCATTCAAAATGATTGCTCAGTATCTGCTCTCTAAATATAAACACAACCTTTATGACCAGAGTACAGGCAGCGTATATTGCAGGGATTGGCAACCTTTGGCACACGGCTCACCAGGGTAAGCACCCTGGCAGGCCAGGCCTGCTTGTTTACCTGCCACATCTGCAGGTTTGGCCGATCACAGCTCCCACTGGCCGTGGTTCACTGCTCCAGGTCAATGGGGGCTGCGGGAAGTGGCATGGGCCGAGGGATGTGCTGGCTGCCACATCCTGCAGCCCCCATTGGCCTGGAGCAGTGAACTGCGACCATTGGGAACAGCAATCGGCCAGATCTGTGGACACAGCAGGTAAACAAACCAGTCCGGCCCGCCAGAGTGCTTGCCCTGGCGAGACTCGTGCCAAAGGTTGCCGATATCTGGTATGTTGTTTGAGATAATGTCAAAATAACCCAAGTAGAATTTGCACACACATTTACATTATAATCATCCATTTAATTTGTATAAATTTGACCAATAGTTTTAGTAGAAGCATTTCTACTAAAATATTTCTTAAGTTAACCTACTATGTCCCCCATGTTTGATTTTTATTCCTCCTTTTTCCTTACTCTCTTTCCCTTAGCACCTGTTTTCCTTCAACTTAATTTTCTATGGTGAAAAATATTTTTGAATTCTAAGTTACTTTTCTCTATAAGACCACATTTTTATATTTCCTGTTTCTTCCAGTTTTTCCAATTCTGCCATTCACTTCAGCTTATTTTCCCCTATTATTTCCTGCAAGATGACTCTCCCCCTTACTCTCTACAATTTTATATTTTTAAATTCTTTTAGACAGGTTTTTTTTTCTTTCTTTCCTCCCTTTGATAAACATATGTCCACATTTTGTCCTTCCCTTTTATCTTTTTTCCCCTCATGTTCCATTTTCTTTCCTCATCACCCCAGCCCTGAAGGTGCTAGGATAACAAAATCCCACTGAAGTTAATAAGATATAAGAATTCTTAGCCATACTCAGGTGGTGTTAAGTCCAGGAAGGTAGGACTCAATTTCCTTAGCTTGGGAGGAAAAACTGAGATTTAAAAAAAAATCTTCCTGGCCCAAACCATCAAAAAGTCAAAATTTTTCATGAATTGACCATCTGATTCAAGTCAATGGAATCATTTTCTTTCAATAGTTTTGAAAGCTTTCATTTCAATTTTTACTTTTTTTAAATGCTCAAATTAACTTAAATTCTAAAATGAAAAAGTTTCAAACCAAACTCCTTTCCTCCAAAATTTTCATTTTGAAATGTTGAAACATACTATTTTGGTCATTTCAAATAATTTTCAGGGCCATATTCCCAAGGGAAAGGGCTAGAAACTTACTTTTTTCACAAACGTGGGGATGGGATGGGGACTTTCTTCTTTACTCAAACTTCCCAAATCAGGAGGCCCTTGAGCCAAGAGCTTGTTGGGGACCACAGCCTGGCTCTGCATCTTTGGAGCCTATTTTAGCAAGTCTAAGACAAGATGCACTGAAAAATGGATGCACTAACTCAAAAAAAACCAAACAAATCTCAAATAATATTGATTGCAACATGTAAATATCACATGGTAACAACCAGAAATTTCATCCTGCTCTAAAATGAAATAGAAAAGGAGAAGGTTAAAGAGGCCAAAAAGAAACTAAGAATAAAAGCTTCAGTCTGCGGTTACCAACACACAACCCAATTAGTGACATGGGGGCACATAATCTCATTGTGGACTGGCACTCATCAGATGTGGCTTCAAACATGATAGATCTCTGCACTCCTGTTCTAACTAACCTATGCATTTGTGATATGAGGAGAAAAAGGATGGCTGTTCCTGGGTCCCATAACAGCACAGACCAACTAGGAGATTCCCATTGTCAGCCAACCAGGAAAAAAAACAAACCAATCCTCCCCCACCCCCTCAAAAAAAAATGCTGCTGTGCAGAGCAATCATTCCCCCAGGTCAGTGTTTCCCAAACTTGGGACACTGCTTGTGTAGGGAAAGCCCCTGGTGGGCCGAGCCAGTTTGTTTACCTGCTGCCCCGTCCTCAGATCCAGCTGATAGTGGCTCCCACTGGCGGCAGTTCGCTACTCTAGGCCAATGGGAGCTGCTGGAAGTGGCGCAGGCCAAGGGACGTACTGGCCGCCGCTTCCAGCAGCTCCCATTGACCTAGAGCGGCGAACTGTGGCCAGTGGGAGCTGCGATCGGCCGGACCCGTGGACGCAGCAGATACACAAACTGGCTTGGCCCACCAGGGGCTTTCCCTATACAAGCGGCATGCCAAGTTTGGGAAACACTGCCCCAGATACATTTTCTTCCCACCAAAATCACTAAGCACCAAACCTACAGGCAGGGCTTCCACAACTTTGATCAAGGCCTCAGAAATTATGCTGATTCTGTGCATCTTGCTGTTCACTTTTGACTGATGCTTGTGCAAGAGGCCAAAATAACTCAGCCACTTCCACCTTAATTGAATTGGCCTCGTTAGCACTGACCTCCCACTTGGTAAGGCAACTCCCATCTTTTCATGTGCTGTAATATTTATACTGCTTACTGTATTTTTCACTGCATGCACCTGATGAAGTGTATTTTAGCCCATGAAAATTTATGCCCAAATAAATTTGATAGTCTCTAAGGTGCCACAAGGACTCCTTTGTTCTTTTTGCTGATACAGACGAACACAACTACCACTCTGAAACCTGTCAGCTTCCACTGACACTATGGACGTTTTACCCATGGTAGAACAGGAAGATGTGGTCCTTAATGTATTTATATTTATCTGATATTAAAATGAAATAATACATTGCCAGATTATAGTTTTGTCATGAACTTTGAACATGGGCAATGCATTGTCATGAACCTTGAACATGGGCAATGCATTGTCATGGGCTGTGGCGGGGCAACGATTCACCGACATGACACCTCCTGCTGGTTGTCCAGGGAATTAGCTCTTTTCCAGCTCCGGAGCTCCCTCTGCTGGCTGATGTCTCACTTGCCACTGGCCTCCATGTCCATTACGGACCCAGTGCCCTTTGCCCAGGGGTTCTGCCCACCACAATACCCCCTTGCTCTGAGTTTCCCCTCCCAGGGGAACCCCCAACTCACTATCCCCACCTTGCCTCAGTGGCTACTGCCAGTCATCATCGAGACCCTGCTCCCTGGGGCAGACAGCAGTTTGTAAACCATTCATCATTGGCAAGAGGAGTTGGATCAGCTGCCTCTGCCTATTCCTGGGCTGCCCCTCTGCAGCCCTAGTACCCTTTTGTGGGCCCTTAGCTTGGCCTGCAGCTGGGGTCTTGCTAGGCTGGAGCTCCCCAGCTCCCTCTGCCCTTCGCCAGCACTGCTCCACCCTAGATACCCTTCTCAGCTTCCCAGGCAGCCAGGTCCTTCTTTCTCTGAAGCTAGAGAGAGTATCTCCCTCAGCCTCTGGCCCTCAGCCCTCTTTTAAGGCGAGCTGTGGCCTGACTGGGGCGTGGGCACACCTGTGGCTGCTTCCCCCAATCGGCCTTCTTTTCCCAGCTGTTGCACTCTCCAGGGCTGTTTTAACCCCTCCGGGCAGGAGTAGGGAGGCCATCCACTACACTCACTCTAGGGCATATTGTCCCTAGGCAGCTTGCCTCACTGAGCATGTCACAATATAGCTGTGCCATGATCAGAAGATGCACACTGCACTAGGATGCAGTGTGAATCCCCTGGATTGCAAACACAAGTACACTGGCCACTGCATTGGAGAGAGCAGGGGTTTTGCCCATTGCATCATCCTGTCCCATCCACTCCCCGCAACATGCACCCAAAAGAATGAAGAGACTGTGTGAAGTCTACCTCTTCCCCAGTACTATTACCCACAGTATGGGTAATGTATGTGTCCTTGTACCTGAATGTGGCCGTCTGAACAGGGTACTAATACTAGATAATTATCAGAGCCGGTTGAAAATTTTAGAATAACATTGGGGGGGTGGGAATTTTTTATATTAATTTTTTTTAATTTTTTTCACATTATAATACACTTTTATTGAATACTTTCGTTTTCCATTTTCAAAATAAGAATTTTTCCACTAAAAAGTTTTTTTAAATGCAATAATAAAAAAAATTCTGCCAGATGACTAAATTGACAAAAGTATCATTTTTGGAAATCTTATGTTGTAAGTGATAATTGGAAGTGGTTGATTAAAAATTGATAGATGTTTAATGAAAATATGTTTGAACAAAAAAATTTATTTTTTTTTTTTTGCAAAATTTCTTTTTATTTTTCAACCAGCTCTAATTCTTACAGTGCTTTTCATCCATAGATCTAAAAGTGCTTTACAAAGTAAGTTAAGTATTTTATTGATGAGGAAAAGATGACAATGGGAAGTAAAGTGACATGCCAAAAGTTACATAGCAGGTGAGTGCCAGAACCAGGAACACAACCCAGGTTTGTTAATTCCCACTGCAGTACCCTAACCATTTGAAGACGCTGCCTTCCGTATATGGCAGAAACCATTTAAAATGTAAGATTTTTGTGAAAAATATTGCCTCAGAGTTATCAGAAATACCTCTTAAAAACAGGAGGAAATGATACCAATCTTAGCTACCGAAGCTTGATTAGCTACCGAAGCTGCTGCTTTTCAAATTATTAATTAAATTAATCATTAATTTAAATCATTAATTAACTAAAAACAATGGATACAAGTTTCATCTGCTAATACTTCCTATCCCAAGCATTGTGTAAGGAAATTATATTCAGGGTGTTAAAAACATCCTGCAGATGTGTTAAGCAGAAATCATCATTATTTAGACTGTTTTGTATATTTACAGTAGATCTGTGCAGAAACTTAGCACTCACACATCTTTGAGAAAGTCAGAATTACTAATCAACTTCAAAATGTGTTTTTCTTTTTTAATGGCTGTCAATGGAATTTTAATATCAACACCTTAACATTTTGCAATTATTCCTTCATTCACTATTAAAACACTTTAAACTATTTTTTCTTAATGGAAAAGATTAAAAGAAAGTTAATTAATTTATAGGCTTTACATGCAAGTCATTTTCAGGTTATGATTAATTCTGACAAGGATTTTATTCCATACATGAATAGTTTTAAAAATTGTCTATTGCTAATTAGATGGGTTCTGTTAATTGTGCCCTGGAAATAATATTTGTTTGTGCATTTTTCATAACAATAATATATAGATGATAGTAAATATTTTGCTGGCAATTCATCCAGCAATATCTCA
Organism: Gopherus flavomarginatus; assembly: GCF_025201925.1. NCBI lineage: Eukaryota > Metazoa > Chordata > Testudines > Testudinidae > Gopherus > Gopherus flavomarginatus. Next base: position 101,510,886 of record NC_066618.1, on the reverse strand, counting down.
TTGTTCCAAGGCACAGGACCCAATTCAACAAATTACCAAAGTACATGCCTAAATCTTAATGCTTAAAATTAAACACATGTAAGTATCATGCTGAACTTGGGCCCCCAAACAATTTCTACAGGCTGGTTTTAATGGGACCTCTGCTTAAAAATTTATGGTGCATTGTGGCTCTAAATTTAGGATTAGACTCCACCCTCAGATCTACATGGGCAAGCCCTCTGAAGTAAGAAAGATTGGCACAGCTGGAACTGAGGGTACTCTGATCCTCCTTGGCTTTGCCTTAATAACATCAATACAGAGATTTCCTCATTCCAATAGAAATTTTAATTTCAATATATTTACCACAGGCTATGCATTTACATTTCATGTTGCTCTTTCTTTCTGGTTTTCTCAATTATATAATCTTCAGCAAGTAGTAGCAATGTTATACCTGATTCTCGAAGCTGCAATCCTCTCTTTCCTGAATATGGTTTTAATTTTCTTATGATAATAATGGAAATAGTTTCAAATGTAGGATGCCGGCTATATTTTGGAAACATCAGAGGCCAAAAGCTGTTAGTTCACCATTATAAATCTGCAGTAAATTTGTAGCAGCAATGGAGAATTGAGAGCAGGTCTGGCCTGTGATATTTATTTTTTGGGGATAAAAAACAGACATAAAAGTAAAACTTCTATATTTGCTAGCTTTATATGTGTTGCTTGGTAATGGTGTTAAGTGCTAATATTGACACTTGGTGGCGTTGCATCTATGTTTAATTTATCAGTTCACTGCCAAAAATGTCTTTTTTCCCCCTAGAGAGTGCATGTTAATAAACAAGGGACAATTTAATATTGGTTTGCATACTTGGGTGAGGGGAAAAGGGGAAAGCAGCAACAGCAGCACCTTAGACCAGATCACGAAAAACTAATTAATTTAGTGTTTAGCATTTTCTTTCAAAAACCCAGATTGGGGAAGAGATTAGCGCTTTTTTAAAGTTGCTGTAATGGTTATATAATTCTTTTAAATATAACGTTGCAAACATAATTATGCCGTTTGTTTTTAGGGCTTCAACTTCAAATACTCCAACATTTTTGTTTTTTTGTAAAGGCTCTGGGGAAAATAAGTTTTACTTTCAAAAATGAAATTTTGCAGCATCTGTATCAAAGTGTTTATATGGTCCCCATCACCATAGTATCTGGGCATAGTATCTCACTAGCCTTTTGGTATTTGGGGGGAATAGATTGACACTATTTTGAAAGGCTGAGAATAAAAGGATCTGATCAACAGAAATGCCAAGTGCCCCCCAAGAGGGCTTTGTGCCCTAGAATTATTATTCTTTACATTTTCATCCAATTCAAGGAGAAAAATTTTGCCATACGCCTGGGAAACTGTACTGATTTCTAATAAAATCTCAAATCAAATTCATTATTACAATTTATAGGAACCATGCAAAAATGATTCATTAGTATGAACCCCTGCACCCATTCTGAGTCTCACTGAAGTAACAGAACTCACACTAGTGTATGTATTTGAATGAACAGGGTTTATGTTTACAGTGCAAAAATGGCTTTGTCTGCACAAAGCCCTATTTTGCCATTGGGAAGATTTGCTCACTCAAGACAACACTCACAGAAGCATCAAGTTTCACAGGCAAATATTTAAAATATCCACGTGACACAAATTCCCAATGGAAAAACAAGGGGGAAGCAGTTTTGTGACAAGTTCTCTCAAAATATAAGACATTTCTGATTATTCTGGTTTTTTCAGGTTTCCGGGTGGGGGCTCAAAAGCCTGTTTTGTTTGTAATTTTAAGATGAACTCTTAAATATTGAATCCTGTTGCTGCTGACAACACTTGGCAGAAGGGTTACAGTTTTATCAATTATAAACACCCCTGATTTTTGTATGTTTTCCTAGTTCAGCTTCTCAGGCACCAGTGGGATGACATGTTATACCCAAATATTGCCTGTATTATGCAACATAGAAAATACTGATATGTCAAACATAGTTTAAAAAGAAATGAAAGATTTTATGGACAAAATGGAAAGAATAAAGAGATTTAGTAAACAATGTTTAAAAGATTTCAAACATCTAAGGAACTTTTCAAACAGGTAAAAGGCTGGAAGGTAAACATCAGCAATAATGAGTACAAGCATGAACAGAATATGTACAAGGCACAGATAGGAATATGTTTACTTGGAAATAATTTAAAGACATCTGTGACCTTCACATGGCATGCTCAGACAGTGTCCTTGCAGAGAGACCCAAGAATTTCTACAGTCCACCTACTGAGGTCATGAAAGGCACTTTCTTAAGTCCAAAGCAGACTGTGAAGTGTTACAATGAGATCTCACAAAATGGGATGACCGCGCAATAAAATGGTAGATGAAATTCAAAGTCGATAAATTCAAAGTAATGCACATTGGAAAACACTTATATAATGATGGTGTCTAAATTAGCTATTACCACTCAATAAAGAGATCTTAGAGTCATTGTGGACAGTTCTCTGTTCAAGGTGCAGCAGCAGTCAAAAAAAACAAACAAAAAAACCCCAATGTTTGGAACCATTGGGAAAGGGACAGATAAGATGACAGAAAATATCATAATGCCACTATATAAATCCATGGTACGCCCACATCTTGAATACTGTGTGCAGTTCTGTTTATCCCATCCCATAGAACATACATTAGAATTAGAAAAGTTACAAAGAAGAGCAACAAAAGTGATTAAGAATATGGAACAGCTTCCATATGAGGCGAGACTAACAACACTTGGACTTTTCAGCTTGAAAAAGAGATGACTAAGAGGGGATATGACAGCGGTCTATAATATCATCAGTGACATGGAGAATGTGAATAAGGAAGTGTTATTTACTCCTTCACATAACATAAGAACCAGGGGTCAACAAATAAAATTAATAGGCAGCAGGTATAAAACAAGGCACAATCAATCTTTGGAACTCATTGCCAGGGGATGTTGTGAAGGCCAAAGCTATAACTGGGTTAAAAAAAAAACTAGATAAGTTCATGGAGGATAGGTCCATCAATGGCTATCAGCCAAGATTCTCAGGGATGCAACCCCAACTGCGGGGTGCCTATAGCCTCTGATTGCCAGAAGCTGGATCACTCAATGATCGCCTGTTCAGTTCATCACCTCTGAATCATCTGGCACTGGTCACTGCCGGAAGACAGGATACTGGGTTAGATGGACCATTGGTCTGTCCCAGTCTGGACATTCTTATGTTCTATCAGTTTAACTCATTATCTTACTAATAACCAAGTATCAGAATCAAAAACTAATAAAGGAATATGTGAAGTAGGTTTTGAATGTACTGATTTCAAACACCTTTTAATTGATGTTTTCAATAAAGATCTGCTATTCTTTATAAAAGAAGACAGACAGCATGGCTTGGTGGTCATGGTGATCAAATTAAATCCTGACAGCCTGACTCTCATTAAACTACCATTGAAGTTAAAAGGAGTTTTGCATGAATAACAAGAGCAGAATTATAGAGTCTTTCTACTATAGGCTGAAGGTTCAAATGAAGTCGTGGTTGGTAGTAAATGAAAGTCCTTCCCTTCCCTGTTTAGTGACCTATGCAAAATGAGTAGGAGTCTTACTCCTTTCAATAAATGGAAGGCATTTGTAACACACACACAAAAGCCATCACCAATGTGGCTAGGCAACCTTTCATAAATTCCCAGGTTGCAACGTCAGGGGAGTAGACAAGGATTTCAATGACATGGAGATTGATCTACCCTTCTACAGGTGGTCCGTCCATGTCAGAACGGAGCTATACCAGTGAGATTGTTTGCTCCGCCTGTGCCTAGGCTATCCTGGCGGCAGAATGGGACAAGATCTCATTAGCTCCAACAAAGAAAGACAAAAAGTGGAAAGCCTCAGGCAAGAGATAGTTTATGGGTGAAGCAGGTGGTTTTGCAGGGAAAGTTTATAAATAGCAGAGGAACCTCAGCCAAGATTTATGTTTGTTGCTCTTAACAATAAAGAAAAACTTCAGGTACAAAATTTAGTTCTGGATACCCAGCATACGTATTCTGTGCTGAGAGGGAGGTGGCAAATCAGCCCATTCACAGAGTCCTTAACAAGTAAATTACTACACCTTGCCACAGGATATGGCACATTCTAAATATAGGAAACAGGGCTTTCAAGTCAATACTGGTGTGCCATGTCTGCGCATTTTTAACACCCATAGATTTTGTTCTCTAGGACTCTCATTCTGACATCTATTAGGAATATTAATTTGATAAGAAATGTTTTAAAAATAAGGCAAGGGCATAATAAAATGTATTAACTTCTGACTTTCATAGAAAAACTCACTCTTTTCTTCCTTCCCAAGCATCCTTGTAATTTTTAGGCATTTGGAATGTCAGTGTATTAGATCACTCATGCACACAGACATTTACAATATGGAGTAAGGGACTGGTAAAATGTCTGAGCATTTTTTGTTTCTAAAGATGTCAAGGGATTCATTCACCGAAAGATCACCTGCAGAATTGTTTGAAAAAAGCCAAACTGAAACCAACAGCTGAGTTCAGTGTCATGAGGGAAAGTTTGCTAAACTGGTCCACTCTGACATTTGAAGACTGGCTTTAAATGGAAACACATATGTTTCTGGTTACTTACTGTTACATATGTAAAACTGTGGTTACTTTGCTTTCTTCTTTTCTAATTGCAGTGATGGGAGAGAATGGAAAGATTCATGAATAGGGGGAATTTTCACAGCAAAAGGCTTCTACACAGGAGTGTTACAAAGATATTCTAAATTAGGTCACCCAGTCTTTAAGAAAAGTTTGGGCTTCATATGTGGAACAAAGGCAGTACATGGACTCAAAACATTAAATGAGGCATCAGAAATTCAAGCCATCTTTGTACTAAAAATACAACAAAAGCCATGCCGCCTCCTCCTCCTAGGCAAAGGCTAAAAGGAGTCTCTAACAAAGAAAGCATATACTGAAGCCCTGTAGGTCGGTATGTTAGGAGTGGAAGAGAACCAACCCTAGCAAATTCACTTGAAAGCCTGAGCTCAGACCAACATTAAACTCCAACCGGAATGCTGCACAGTCACCTACCTTGCCCGAAGGCCCCTCCCTGCCACAGCAGGGGTCATTTGTAATCTCTCAGTCATTCCTTCCTCCCAGTAAAATAGCAGTCAGTCTATTCCTCAAGTATCTCAGTTGGCATTTGGTGGCTTGGCCTTTTACCAAGCCCTCCTCCTGCATCAAATGTCCCATTCTGCCTTCTTCCAGGCACTTCAGATGGTGCTAAGTAATTGCTCACCTCCCACCTCAGTAGCTTCTTTTGGGAAGTCAAACAGCATACGTTATTTTCTTCCTCACCTCTTTATAAAAGAGTTTCCCGTGGGACAGGATATGCAAGCAACCCCTCTTCCTAATAGTGAAGACAGAGGGGGAAATCAGGCCTTCCCTAATTCTCGATGAGTCTTCTTGGAGACTCATTTTTTTCTTTGTTTTCATAAGGTAGATCTATTATTTATTTATTTTAATATAAAGACATTGAGAGTTCCATCCAGCTTTTAATGTTTAGGGCCTGTAGTGCACTTGATCCACATAAACAGTTCCCATTGATGTAAAACCCCTATAGACATCAAACACTAACCCCCTTGTGAGCGCATATGAGACTTCTCTAGTTTAAAGCTCATGCAAATACTAACCACCAAACTATTCTGTCTATTCCACAGTGAGTTGAGAGTTCATTTCCAAGAAACCGATTAAAGCATTTTAATACTCAGATTTTTTTTTTTAAGTTTTACTAAATCTAGCCAAGAGAATGTTGCTGCAATGATGTTTGTGGGGGAGGATTTTTTGCACATTATTAGGAAAATAAAGTGCAACACTTCGCTCTTGCATGGAAGCTTTAACTCTAAAAGAGATTATTTCCTTTGTTTTCTTAGTATATGGTAGTCAGCAGTCTGACTACCTGATGACAACTATCTTAAATGCTGTTACCCCTGTTTGTGCGTATCCCAATTGCCTTAAGTATGATGAGGGCACTTTTATTTCCATATTCCTGCACCCTGATACACAAGAAGTATCCTTATTACTGCTGGACTGTCTGGCTATGTATGTTTCAGCTCAGATTATGTTGAATTGGTAAAGTAGCTTGCTCTATTATTCATCTCTTTTCAAATGTGAAATTCTGAAATTTCTTCTTGGTCTTCATGCAAATTTCACTTTTCCTTTTATGATATTGTGTGAAGGAAAGAGTTTTGTGGCTTGGCTTAAAAAATATTAATCTTGGCCAAACAAACCATCCTTATGTCTATGAAACTCTGAGGCCTCTACTTTCTCTGTACTGCACTTTAAAATTTCTAACAAGCCTGACTGTGTGCAAAGACAGTAGCCATTTTGTTCTGAGTGATGCTGCAGCCTTTACAGAAGAGGCAAATCACACTGTTGTGATTCCTATCTAAAATAAAATTCATTTAGACCAAAAGAACACGGCTGCTATCAGTGTAAGAGAAAACATAACCATTTCATGATGTGAACAGGTAATATCATGTCTCTCTTGTTTTAATCAAAAGATGCAAAAAGCTCAGGTTTCAATAGTCTCAATGAATTCTCTCATTACAAAAACCAGGGAAACACAGTTGTTGTGAACTAATCAATAGAGAGCCTGCTGGAGTTTAAATAGTCCCAGCATGAAAATTATAGTCAGTGAAGATTAAATTTGTTTTCCCGATGACTGAATTTGGCAATCAACTTAATCAAGTAACAAAATTACACCATTGCCCATACAAATAACAACATGAAGTGACACAGAAGGTCTGATTCAAATTTTATCTTAAGTTTGCTTCTAGATGCTGTTAAATCCTTTATTAAAGTAATCAGAATATTTCAATTTTAGGGAGAAGGTGTGGAGCAAGGGGAGGAAACAAAAAACCCCGTCAAACCCCATTAGGCTCCTAGTGGTACTAAATGGACTCAACATTTTAAGAGTGCTTTCCCACCTTCCCCATTAACTTTTATTCACATTCCAGAATGTAGGGTAAAATACTTGTTGATTGCATGCCTTCAGAAGACAAATCCAAGGAATTCAGCGATCAGAGTTACAGTCCAGCCTCTGTTAATCCATTGTATCACAGCTAATGAAAGAAAACCAGTAAATGTTACAATACTGGGTTTGGAAAAATTTAAAATATCAAGTGCTGTTCTACTCTGATAAAGTAAAAATGGCATGCTTTACTCAATCAACCTGAATTTTGTGTGCATTCACTTTCACTATTCCTATACTGTCAAAAGTATTTATGTTTTTACTTCTTCTGTTGGTTCTGTAGAGCCAACATAGTTAAGAGAGAGTGAGCTGGATTATATTCCTTTTTATAGATCATTAGCAAAATTTATAACCCATCACTCCTGCATAAAACCTCACAGGAAAACAAGGTTGCACATCTGTAACTGAGAGCAGAATTTGGTAGATGTTGAAATGCAAGAAGAGAGGTGACTCTCAGATCTTTTGTTGAATTGGCAGGCAGTTAGAATAAACATTTCATTTGTAAACTGAACTCATTTGCTATGGAAATTACTGAGTGGAGACAAATATTGAACACCACAATACTACTTTTACAGGGTCTGAAAAGCAAATTTATCCAAAACTATTTAGTCATTTAAACATCATAAAATGTGCTGAAAAAGTAAATGTGCTGAACTGCTACTCCTAATCTGAGACAATTAGCCATTATCATAACATCAGATTTGTTTCTAGGTGAAATTTCTTCCTGTAAAGTATCATTTTTTCTAGTTTAAAAAAAAATACTACTACTACTTCATTCTAAGGAATGTGTATTTTCTCTTCCTCTATATACTTATTGTGGTTTGCATTCTCATTTAATAAATGCATCATGACTAGAGCTGTGTGAAAAAAAGTCATTTGGATGCACAGGGGTTTCATGCAAATATTTACTCCATTTAAGTTTAAAGAGTTTATCCCTTGAGTTTGGCTTTGAGTTTCTGCTTCAAATGAACCTAAAAATCCAAAATGAAATTCAGACAAAGCTCCAGAGTGTTGCCTGGTTTCAGGTCAAAACTACAGAATAGTGCTGACTTCCCACCTCAAACCAAAAACAGTCTAGGTTTGCTGACTGCACTTAGCATAGACCTAAGACTGCTAGGAGGGTCATGAATACCGATGGTGGCAAACCTGGCAAATTGCAGGCTTGTCATAAAACATGAGTTTCCCCTGATTCTGAGTTTCGTTACAGAAAGTTGCTGAAATTCTGACATGCTATACAGCTGGGTCCACAACATGGAGACCATTCCGTGATCACCTCTACTAAGATGATGCTTTCATTTCATAAATTGAAGCTCACCTTTCAAAGAAACTTTTTCTCTAAAGAGAAAAGGGTAATTTTAAAAGTATTGCAACACTCGTTGTAAAACGGAAATTAGATCCTTAAAAAAACCAAAAAAAAACCTTTTTCCGTCTTTCTAAAGCAATATATGAAGAAAGGGATTAGCCTGAAACTTTAGTTGTGTTGCAAAGGCAAAGGTTCCTGTGCTGTGTGCCTCCAGATGACCTGTCTTGCTATAATCCCATGTGCTTTTATCCTGCTTGTACCGGAATGACAGACACTGTACTTCAAATCCCCCTTTTGACATAGCAGTCCAGTAGCATCTTTTCCTTTCCTTATTGCATTATTTTATCTACAGAAGTCAGATGAAAATGCTATTAAGAGAAATGTACACAGCTACTGGGATTATTTTTTTTTCTTTTTTAGTGAATGTGATTTCAAGGAAGTGACTCTCTACTTCTGTTCCTTATTCTCTCTCGTTGGCACTCAAGGAGGAAAAGTAGTTTATTCTTATTTTCAAAGATTCACTGGTCAGTGAGAACATGCTTAATTAACTAAACATCCCTCATTGCATTTATCCAGATGAAACGAATATCTAAACTGCCCATTCACATGCACAAAAATAAATGATTTTCAAAGTCGTGGTGTCAAACCAGAAAAAAAAAACCCTAAAACTATGAAAATTCAGACTTAAAGGGCTCAACAAATACATACGCCAAATTATTTTTTCTTTGTTTCACCAAAATACTATTTAACTATGAAATTCTATATTTCCTTCCCTGTCCTAATCCTGCAATCTTTATGAACACAAACTCTCAATCACATCAATGGGAATTTGGCTTGTGAACAAACCACAGGAGTGGTCCCTTACACATGGTCATGTTTTTCTTTAATAATCAGTTTTTACGCATTTGATTTCTTTGGGTATATTACAGTCCAACAGTGGCACAATTCACTTTGAAGATGAGTTCCTTCTTATATTTAATGGTCTCAGAGAAGAATTTTAAACCCAATAGCTACATGTTCAAAAAGAAGGAAGGAACTTAAAAGGCATTTCTATAACTAAGTATTATTATTATTTTCATAAAATGAAATAACAATTTTTTATTGACATATTTTTCTCTCTTGCTTATTGCTTGTATAGTCTGAAATGCATGAGGAGAAATTCTGGCCCCCTTCTAGCCAACAGATAAACTTTCCTTGGCTGACAGTTTTTTTGTGAAATAATTATGTAAAAGATGATATCCTCTGAGACTTGATTCACTCAGGAGTATGTTGGGGTGGCTTCTGAGTCCTTCTCCATTCACTAGCCACCAAGCCATTATCCATCCAGCTCGATGTCGAACTAACCACTGAGATTTCTTTATTGGCATACAATCAAACTACACTTGAGTTGATCAGACAGAAGTGTACCATCCAAAGTTATACAGCACTGATCTTCCTTTATATACATTTCCACATTACATTGCATTACACATTTTGGAATTGGCTTGGTTACTGTGTAGAAACCAATCCCTGTACAGCATGCTGTATCCACACACTGTCCAAGTATAATTTACTCTTTACCTCATCTTTATGTTCCCAAAATATCTTATCCATTGTTATCTTGCCAATTACAAATGGTTCTGTGGGTGTTCCCTCTTATCTTCACTAGTACAGACATTCTATTTCCAGCCTGCAGATCCATTACCACCCTAAACCAGTCTCTCAAGAAATGAGGCCTCACCCACATCTAATTACTCATGTCAAACCAGGCCTACACTATACTGGCGCTTGGGGTAGGACCAAATCCATCACTCACCACATGGTATGGTGCACGTTGGCTCCTCACCACTTTTGCAGCAGCCACTTTATTCCCTGGTCTGGCATATGGATGACAATTCTGTGCATCCCATTCCACATGCCGTACTTGATTGGGAGAATATCACCTTAATGAAAAGCTTTCAGTTCATCCTGTTCAAGCTTCTGGAGTTTGTTTATAAGGCATGGAGAGAAGTATCCAGGTAAGAAACTTTTTATAAGCCAGTAACAGAGGTGAAAGTAAGCCGGTACAGAGTACCGGTAAAAAAAGGTGCAGCAGTGTACCGGCAAATAAAGTGGAGCACTCAGTACTGGCTTACTTTCACCCCTTTGGCTGCATAACAAAAAGTTCAAATTCAAAGCTAATAAAAGCTTGGAAAGGGAAAACTCACAGTCACATTTGTTTGTTGAAGATTGCCTCATCCAGGGCAGAAAAGAACTGCCCTGGCTTTGGTCACCCCGCCTCAACAACTGTGAGTGAAATTAACAAGGATGCCAGAAAAAGCCCCTAATCCTGCCATTCAGACCGTGGGGTGACCAGCTATGTTTCAACTGTTCCTATGCAGGCAGCAGGTGTCCAGGGCAGGCTTCTCCCTCAGCCAATCTCCCTGCTCCCTGCTAAAAGCTAGAGGGGAGCCGCTGCAGCCCCGCTGAGTGCGGGGGTTGGAGGAAGCACTGAGCCCAGCCCTGTCAACAGCCTGCTGGAGGAGGAGGGAGGAGAGAAACCAATGTGACAGCGAGTTTTCCCCTTCCACTGGCTTTTATTAGCTCTGGAATTAAGCTGTACAGCCAGATGGCTATTATATTCTGCCCCTGCCTTGGTCTCATCATCCGGTCCTCCGTCAACAACCGTGAATGAAATTAACAAGGACGTCAGACATAGCCCCTAATCCCGCCATTCAGACCATGGGGTGACCAGCTAAATTTAAACTGTTCCTATGCAGACAGCAAGCTACCTGGAGAGGCTTCTCCCTCAGCCAGTACCCCTTCTCCCTGCAACAAGCTAGAGGGGAGCCCCTGCAGCCCCTGCTGAGTGTGGGGTCGGGAGACCCGTACTGGTATTTTACTTTCACCCCCTGGCTAGTAATAATGGTGTCCAGAGAGTAAATTCATCTCAGATCAACATATCAAATATTCTGTTCCCATTGATGTAAGTGGGAGCTCACACATGCAGGGAGAGCATAATATCAGAGCTGAGATATTTGGTGTGGATATGAGAGGAGAAGATTGCCTTCTCATTGTGCAAACCATTGGAAGTGAGGCTGACCTATAAACATTTGGATCTACAGAAGACCAAAACCTAAAACAGTGGGTTTTCAGAATAGGGATTTTGGTTTAGATCCATCTGCACTTGATTTTTGTTTTCTTTCAAGTCACAGCCATTAAATTATCAGACTTCTGAGCAAATTATTACTCAATAGCTGATCTCATTATAATAGCAGCAAAGAGTCCTGTGGCACCTTATAGACTAACAGACGTTTTGGAGCATGAGCTTTCGTGGGTGAATACCCACTTCGTCAGAAGCATGTCATTATAATAGAAATTCAATTTTTTTGAGGGGGGAATCTGCTGTAGATACATGGAGTCAGAGTCTTAGGCCAGATGGGACCACTAGATCATCTAGTTTGCCCTCCTACGTATATCACAGGTGACCAACACTACTCAGCACCCACACACTGAACTGAAAGCCACAGCTTTAAAATAAAAAATGAAGAAGAGGTGACTAACCCTCTGTATATACCATTAGATCAGCAAGCTAAGAAGAGACAGCAGGTCTTAAGGAATCCAATTTGTCCAACAAATTAAAGATTTTAAAAATCTAACTTGTTACACTATTTACCACCATCTGGGAACTGGGAAAATGCAACTAAATGAGGTGGGAAACGATCACAAACATTTGTTTTCAGGAATACCATTGGTGAGTCAAAAGAAGGCCTTTATAGATCCCACGTATGAACACAAGCAGTAGCAAATGAGCAATGGAAATGCTCGTCTCTCAAAACTGCTTTTTGAATAATTTCAAATCTCTCTATAATTAAACAATAATGCATTTTAAATGCTTTTAAAATGGTGTGTGTTATAAATATGTTCAGTATGACGTTGAGATTTCACTCAAAAATAGCACAGTTTAAATGGAAATGGAAAACCTGTGAAATGTCAGTTTTTCATGAGATTACATGAAATTTGTAAAATCCAACAAAAGACAGAAACCAAAGACTGAGATTATCAAATTTCTCATTAAATATTTTGCATAATTCTAGAATGTGACATTAAAGTGTAAACAAAAAATTGCAAATCTGAATTAAACTGGTAATTGGATTTTTCACCGATTTGCAAGCATCTTGGATGTAGCTTTGGTAGTGAATCTAAGGTAACTGTCCTCTCAAAATAGTAAGAGGGTGTTATTGTAGGCATGTCAACGGAGAAAGACAGTAAATGGACAAGTCTTCTTTATCTTATCTACCATATTTTGAAAACACTTTTCAAAATGAAAAGGCCCTTTTGCTAGAATGACAACACACACACACAATGGCTTGCCCTGCACATGTAAGTCAGATGCTATAGAAGATACAAGGACATCTCTTTTCCTCTCTCTCCTCACTCCCAGTATATCAGTAGATGCAGCTGTAATATGGCTATAATCAATATGGCTTGTAAGCAGTGGGCACTAATAGTGCTGCCTGCAGTACTTACCACAACAGAGGTAATAGTTTGACTTTCAGAATGGCCAAAGAGTCAGTTTGCACATGTGTCTGTTTCAGTATCAGGTTATATCTACACTTAAAACATTATAGCAGCAGCACTACTGTCGCACTTCAGTGTAGACACTCACTATAGTGACGGGAGGAGTTCTCCTATCCTTGTAGGTAATCCACCCCCTCAAGAGGCAGTATCTAAGTAGATGAAGGAATTCTTCTGTCAACCTAGTGCTGCCTACGCTGCGGGATAGGGTGGCCTAGCTACGTCTCTCAGAGGCGTGGACATAGCTATTCCGATGTACGTTTTCAGTGCAGACCAGCCTTTAGTGCCACCATTTAGGAGTTCTCAGCAACGCTAGGCAAGAGTTTAGGACAATGATTGAAGAATTCATGTAACCATTTGACCACCGAGGATGGAATTTTCAGCAGTCAAAATGGAATGTGGGCTAGGTGCAAGTATCAGCATTCCTTCTCTCATAAAATAGTTCTGTGGGCTCTTTAATAACCACAAATGGCTCTGACTTGGACTTTTACATCTCCACCAAAAGACATCAGTATTGTGCATGCCTTCTAGATTATATTACAGTGTTGAAGCAAATCACAGTGTCACTTACAGTTGTGACAGGTGGCACCACTGTATCCAGTTCCATCACAAGTACATTTGAAGCTGTCCCACGTTTGGGAGCATTTGCCACCATGCTCACAGTGATTGGGCATGCACCTGGCAGGACAAGAGACAAAGAGAAAAACAAATAAACAACAAGATTTATTAATGGCCAAATTTTGAGCTGCCAAGTAATACATCATATCAATGCGGGTTTGCCCTACACTCATAATTAATCCGTGTTTTAGGTAGATTAACAAAATTCGTGACAAACTGTGCCAACCACACAAAAGATGATGTATCACAGCCCTGCTGTGACTCCTTTTCAGACAGACTGCAGAAAAGGAAGACAATGGTGGGATATATTCACTCATCATAAATTAAGTTTTTAAAGGCCATAAATGACTAGTACCAGAATCATAATAACATCACAAGCCATGGATCTTTCTATTGTGCAGGTGACGCCATACCCCATGGATTCAAGACCCACAAGTCACTGAAAGGTAGAAAAGCATAGCAGTGAGATTCTGTTCATCTTTGTCCTGCCCACTATGGGATAAGACGGAGGCAGCTTGCCTGCTAGCTGAGATGGAAGTTACTAACTTTGCATTATTAAAACAAACCAGGTGCTGTGAACTTCACAATAAAAGCTTTAACAGGCTTTAATTCACTTGTGGCAAGCGTAATTCACCTTTACCCCACCTGCTCTCCCACTCTAGCTAAATTATTGTCAGAGATCTGAGGAAATGAAAAAGAAAACGTGGAATGGAAATGAATGAAAAATAGGGGAAATTATATCAGAACATACATTTATTATTTGAAACAGCCACAAAATGCAATTTCAAAGATTTGAGTTTGACCAGTTTCTTTTCTATCAAAGATTCATTTAAATAGGAATTATCATAATACTTTCACTTTTTGAAACTATTACTTGTCTCTTCTTGGAGCATGCTTTGAAATCTCATTTCAAAGTACCATTTTTTTCCCCTTTATTAAATTTCTTTTCAGCCAGTCTCAGGACAGACTCTGAGCTTTCTGATCAAAGGTTAAAGGAATTTTCCTTTCATGTTGAATTCATCCAAATAATATTTATGAACTACATTTCTGCATTTTTACATTAAGGGAAGATTAATAGACCTCCTACCAACCAACAAATGGAAATATTTTCTGGAAACATAATATAAATTAAACTATAGTTATCACCAGGATAATTTTGAAATTCACAGCATCCCTGTAATAGCTAACACTAGCCTCTTTGTTAATACCCATAGTGCACCTTAATACATAATGGTCTATCTGAGAAATATTTTTGGAATTATTAATTTGGGAATTTTCCTTTTCTTCCACACTATTGTGTGCACGGATCACTTCGATTTTACAGGGATGTTGCACATGTATCCAAGAGAAAAATATTTTTGACAGAAACACATTACACACCCGGCCATAGTGCAGTTCACCTCCTTCTTCAAAACTTGTTTATACCCACAGAGTAAAAGCTTTTTAAGAAAATATACTATACAATCTGCCTACATTCTCTATTATACTACAGTGAATGAGATGTGTCACTTAAATCTGTTAGAGAATTTCAAAAGACTAATAAAAACATGCTTAAAGAAATCATCTTTTGAATGAAAAGCTAAAACATTTTTATACATTTTAATATTAGAGTACAGTATCTGATAGCGGTCTGAGATAGTAACAGCAAATTTCCAATTTGGAAATTTTCAATTTTCTATGAATCTATGGATGGCTGGTGTTTTCACAGACTCAGACTTCAAGGTCAGAAGGGACCATTATGATAATCTAGTCTGACCTCCTGCACAATGCAGGCCACAGAATCTCACCCATCCACTCCTGTCTGAAACCTGTGTCTGAGCCATTGCAGTTCTCAAGTCATGGTTTAAAGACTTCAAGATGCAAAGAATCTTCCAGCAAAAGACCCTGGCCCCATGCTGTAGAGGAAGGCGAAAACCCCCCAGCGCTTCTGCCAATCTTCCCTGGAGGAAAATTCCTTCCAGACCCAAAATATGGCGATCAGCTAAACACTGAGCATGTCGGCAACACTCACCAGCCAGACATCCAGGAAAGAATTCTCTGTAATAATTCAGATCCCACCCCATGTAACATCCCATCACAATCCTTTGGGTATATTTACCGCTAATAGTCAAAGACCAATTAACTGCCAAAATTAGGCTATCCTATTATACCATCCCCTCCATAAACTTATCAATCTTGGGCCTGGTCTACACTATGAGTTTATCTCGAATTTAGCAGCGTTAAATCAAATTAACCCTGCACCCGTCCAAACAACGAAGCTGCCGTTTAGAACTGTCCCTCAACATACATATCCCGGGACATATTGTATTTTATCAGTGTCAACCAAAGGCCCACACACAAATGGAGATTCAGTCCTGCCTGTGCTTGTCAAGATTCCCATTTTCAGCTATAGGCTGAGCAAGTGCAGAATGGTGGTTCACTCTATTTTGCTGTAAGCGAACCGTCCTCCTCCCCGTCCCCTTTGATCTCTGCTTGCAGAGGCAATAAAGTCAGTGTTGTTTCTTATTCCTGCATTCTTTATTACTTCATCACACAAATGGGGGGATAACTGCCACGGTAGCTCAGGAGGGGTGGGGGAAGAGAGAAGCAACGGGTGGGGTTGTTGCAGGGGCACCCCCTAGAATGGCATGCAGCTCATCATGTCTGGGGCTGTGACCCGGAGCGGCCATTTGCCTCTCTGGTTCTTTAGTAGACTCTCCTGATATTCTAGGCAGGACTGACTCTTCATTACAGAAAACTTAAAGAAGAGAATGACCTGGGGAGTCATTCCCATTTTTGTCCATGCGCCCCTGGCCGACCTCACTGAGGCCAGTCAAGAGCACCCATGACAGCAGCAGATGGTACAGTATGACTGGTAACCAACATTGCCAACTTGCAAAGAAGCAGATGGTACAGTAGGGCTGCTAACTGTCTTTGCTAATTTGCAAAGGCAAGGGGATGCTGCTGTGTAGCACTGCAGTACCGCGTCTGTCAGCAGCATTGAGTAGACATACGGTGACAGTGAAAAAAGGCTGAATGGGCTCCATGGTTGCCATCCTATGGCATCTGCCCGGGCAATCCAGGGAAAAGGGCAAGAAATGATTGTCTGCCGTTGCTTTCCCAGAGGGAAGATTGACTGACGACATTTAACCATAACCACCCGTGACAAATTTTTGGCCCCATCAAGCATTGGGATCTCAACCCAGAATTCCAATGGGCAGGGGAGACTGCAGGAACTATGGGATAGCTACCCACAGCGTAACACTCCGGATGTCGATGCTAGCTTCGGTACATGGACACACATCGCCGAATTAATGTGCTTAGTGTGGCCGTGTGCACTCAACTTTATACAATCTGTTTCCAAAAATCAGATTTATGTAAAATTGGAATAATCCTGTAGTGTAGACATACCCTTAGTCTTGAAGCCAGCTATGTCTTTTGCCCCCACTACTCCCCTTGGAAGGCTGTTCCAGAACTTCACTCTTCTGATGGTTAGAAACCTTAGTCTAATTTCAAGGCTCAGCTTCCTGATGGTCAGTTTATATCCATTTGTTATTATGTCCACATTGGTACTGAGCTTAAATAATTCTGATCCCTCCCTGGTATTTATTCCTCTGATATATTTATAGAGGGCAATCATATCTCCCCTCAGCCTTCTTTTGGTTAGGCTAAACAAGCCAAGCTCTTTGAGTCTCCTTTCATAAGACAGGTTTTCCATTCCTCAGATCATCCTACTAGCCCTTCTCTGTACCTGTTCCAGTTTGAATTAATCCTTTTTAAACATGGGAGACCAGCACTGCACACAGTATTCCAGATGAGGTCTCACCAGTGCCTTGTATAACGGTACTAACACCTCCTTATCTCTACTGGAAATACCTTGCCTGATGCATCCCAAGACCGCATTAGCTTTTTTCACTTTGATGACACTTTAAAAGTAGTTTTAGTGACATAAGTCTGACCCACACTTCTGTACATCTAGGTAAGGCCTTAATTCTGATTGTAATTTTATGTGTTTTTAAACCTTGTCAGCTATATTCAGCTTTTATTTTCATAACCACTTTGTGGTTTCATGAACACTGAAATCCTAAATTCATATCTTGCAATATATTTGGTAAATTACTTTCTTCTCCAAAACCATTTCATGTGTCACTTTGGATGTATTTCCTTCCTTAATTCTATTTGAAAATAGATTTGCTTTAAAATATTATTTCCCACTGGCCAAAAAAAAATTCTACATTAATTTGGACAGATATGTATCTTAACAAATATAATTCATGTAAATATGAAAATCAATACAGGTATTTATTGACACCATCTACCTGAGGACACTTTTTTATTTTATTTATTTATATAATTGGTTAAAAGTTTTAAGTCAAATGTATCCAATAAACCACAACTCCCTATTGTTAGTTTTGTGTGTCTTGTAAGAGGGCTAGCTTAACCCAACTTCTTCTGGAATATTTTTTTTTTAAATCAACATTTTTACTTTACTAAATACTAATTTGACATAGTTCAGGGTGGAAAGTGATTCGAACTATAGGGAATTTTAAGTCAGCAGAAGGCAGTAACTTCAAAATCATTTGGTGAGGACACCAAGATAAATGATTATTGTGAGGTAAATCCACAGCCAGACCACGGCTGTACCCACTGGCTCCCTTCAAGGAGCAGTGGGAACTGTCTGGGGTTCTCTGCTCAGTGTCCTCCATTGGATCCCTGCTTTTGACCCTCACTCCTGTCCCTGTTTTCTCATTAGCTGTTCTCCACATTTACTTGAGACCTGAGTCCAGTAGCTCCTCCCCCTAGGCTGCAGAGAGGGGCTTTTAGATGTGAGCGGGTGAGATTCTCAATAGTGCCATGACTCGCAGCTCCAACAGAGCTTGTGGTGACTCTTCACTCAGGCAAGCAGCAGCAACTCGGCTGCACTGACTCAGCCTGTAAGCAGAGCCTGCAGTGACTTTGCCCTCAGGTACGCTGCAGGGCCCAGGTCAAATGATTCCCAGGCACACATTTCACTGACCCTGCTAAAGCTGCAAGTTAGAACCCTACTGCTGCCTCATGCAGTGTTACAAAATCCCTAGACTTCCAACCTGCCCTCCATCCTGTCCCTGCTCCAGCCCACTTCAGCCTTGTCTGTGCCCTTCTGCAACCTTTCTCCAGCCCTGCATCCCTCCTGACCTCTGACTTGTATGGGGAGATTTTGGCAAACCAGTAAAGTGCCTGAAATCACTATTGCTTATTGCTAAAAGCAGCCAAGTCAACAGGCGGTAAAGTGGCCATGCAGCAGACTAGCTTAACCAGGGGAGAGGGTTTTGCGTGCCACAGAAAGGGCAGCTTGCCCCCCGTGTCCTTCCTGATAAGAATTGTGTTGAAACTGCTGATACATGCATTTTAGGGGCCTCAAGGCTGCAAACGCTGGGAAAAACTCACACCTAGTTAATCAATAATCAGAAGGAAACCTCTTGCTTGACCATTGAAACTGCTTGCTTAACAAGTTTTCTTTAAGGGACATATTGTACTATAAATAAGGGGAAAGAGTTTGAGGTAGTGGGACACTTTGGGACTGGACTCTCCCCCCGGATGCATCTTGTGCTCCCCACCGGCTGCCACTGTGCCACTCGAGAGCCACACTCAGCTTCAGTAATTATCGAGGGTTGGGGGTGTTTTACTAATCTGTTGCAGATGTAAGTGCTTGAGACTAAGTAAAGTTTAGCTTTAAGCGAAAGCACTCTCTTGTCCTGTTTGTGCCGCCCATCTTTTGGTTGGACGGCCGTGTCTCCCCTGATTTATTTCCTGACACCACTTCGCACACAATAAAACTTACCAAGAGCTTTGGGTTGAAAGAACCCCAGGTAACAGACTGACTTCACCCCAGCTTTAACCTTTGGTCCGCAGTCAGACTCCAGCTACGATCTTTATTTTTGGCTGGTCTGTAAACTCTAACCTCAGTTCTGTCCAGCCTGTCCCCAGATCCTAGTTTCAGTGCTGCTCTCACCCTTGTCCTGACTCTATGGACTACTCTATGGTCCAACCCCCAGGCCTGACTGCTTAGAACTCAGAGCTAGACACTTATGCTGTTGGAAAAAGTTCTATAAAGTGTACAGAGTAAAATTTTCATAAGTATTTGATCATACGTATATCTGTGCATGGAAATCACCTTGTGTAATTTTGGACACGCAGTAGAGCACGGGTAGGCAACCTATGGCACAGGTGCTGAAGGCAGCACGTGAGCTGATTTTCAGTGGCACTCACACTGCCTGGGTCCTGGCCACCAGTCCAGGGGAGCTCCGCATTTTAATTTTAAATGAAGCTTCTAAAACATTTTTAAAACATTATTTACTTTACATACAACAAAAATTTAGTTATATATTATAGAACTTATAAAAAGAGACCTTCTAAAAATGTTAAAATGTATTACTGGCATGCAAAACCTTAAATTAGAGTGAATAAATTAAGACTCAGCACACCACTTCTGAAAGGTTGCCGACCCCTGCAATAGAGTATATACATGCAAGACCCATTTATGTTCTATTTGCACTTGAATTGAATGCACAAATGAATTTTGGATGTCTTTGTTCTATCATCTGGTTGTACATCAGCTTTTTTTCTGTTGGCCAGAGGATCATCCTCACACAATTCCATGATTCAATTTCTTTTTGATATAGACTTCTATCACCCTGGACCTTATGGTTCCTTCATATCTCCTATATCTGCTAATCTGCTCTAGACACCTCCACAACATTCCCCATGTACAGCACTACCTGGGTTCCACTGTGCTAAAATCTGCATCCATGTCTTCTTCTCCTCTTGCCTTGACTATTGCAAATACATTCTCTTTAGCCTCTCATTTCCCTGCTCTCCTGAATCCAGGTCAAAGAAATATGACCATATCCTCTCCATTTTTAATAAAATCATTGACTGTCCATTCCTTTCAGGATAAAGTTCAATATTACTTCCTAACTGAAACTATCTTGGGCCTTTCTGCAAACTACCACATGGACATTGTTATCTTTTTTTCTACTTTGTCTACACTTGTTTAGCACTGGGCCACATCTGCTTCTTCACATACACTTGTCAATTTTGTGTAAGTAAAGTTCCTGCCATTTGTGACAGTTTCTTGTATCTGTCACTTAACTAGTTTCTCCATGTATTTTCACATCTAGCATGAAAGCACATACTTTTTGCCTTTCCTTATATGGTATGTTCAATGTCTCTGTATCCTATATTTTTATTTGAAATACATGATTTTGTTATTTAAACTCAAGGTGGATGAGACAATTTCTTTTATTGGACCAACTCCTGTTGGTGAGAGAGAACATAAGAACAGCCATACTGGGTCAGACCAGCAGTCTTCCAACAGTGGCTCATCCCAAGTACTTCAGAGGGAATGAAAAGAACAGGTAATCATCAAGTGATCCATCTCGTCCCCCTTTCCCAGCTTCTGGCAAACAGAGACTAGAGACATCATTCCTGCCCATCCTGGCTAATAGCCATTGATGGACCTATCCTCCATGAATTTATCTAATTATTTTTTAACCCTTTTATAGTTTTGGCCTTCACAACATCCTCTGGCAAAGAGTTCCATAGGTTGACTGAGCTTTCGTGGGTGAATACACATGCATCTGACGAAGTGGGTATTCTCCCACAAAAGCTCATGCTCCAAAACGTCTGTTAGTCTATAAGGTGCCACAGGATTCTTTGCTGCTTTTACAGATCCAGACTAACATGGCTACCCCTATGATACTTGACAGGTTGACTGTGCATTGTGTGAAGAAATATTTCCTTTTGTTTGTTTTAAACCTGCTGCCTATTAATTTCATTTGGCGACCTCTAGTTCTTGTGTTATGGGAAAAAGTAAACACTTCTTTATTTACTTTCTCCATACCAGTCATGATTTTGTAGACCTCTAACATATACACCCTTAATTGTCTCTCTTCCAAGCTGAAAAGTCCCAGTCTTATTAATCTCCCCTCATATGGAAACTGTTCCATACCCCTAAGCATTTTTGTTGTCCTTTTCTGTACCTTTTCCAATTCCAATATATCTTTTTTGAGATGGGACAACCACACCTGCACAGCATTTTCAAGATGTGGGTGTACCATGGATTTATATAGAGGTAATATGATATTTTGTGTCTTATTATCTATCCCTTTCCTAAGGATTCCCAACATTAGCTGTTTTGAGTGCCGGTGCACACTGACTGGACGTTTTAAGAGAATTATCCACAATGACTCCAAGATCTCTTTCTTGAGTGGCAACAGCTAATCTAGACCCCATCATTTTATATGTATAGTTGGGATTATGTTTTCCAATATGCAATACGTTGCATTTCTCAATATTGAACATCTTCTGCCATTTTGTTGTCCAGTCACTCAGTTTTCTGAGATCCCTTTTCACAGTCTGCTTTGGACTTAACTATCTTAAGTAGTTTTGTTTCATCTGCAAATTCTTCAACCTCACTGTTTACCCCCTTTCCGATATCATTTATGAATATAATGAACAGTCCTGTTCCCAGCACAGACCTCTGGAGCGCACCACTATTTACTTCTCTCCATGCTGAAAACTGACCATTTATTCCTACCCTTTGTTTCCTATCTTTTAACCAGTTACCAATCCATGAGAGGACTTTCCCTCTCATGCCATGACAGCTTACTTTTCTTAAGAGCTTTTGGTGAGGGGCTTTGTCAAAGGCTTTCTGAAAAACTAAGTATACTATATCCACTGGATCCCCCTTGTCCATATGCCTGTTGACCCTCTCAAAGAATTCTAGTAAATTGGTGAGGCATGATATCCTTTTACAAAAAGCATGTTGAGTATTCCTTAACCTATCATGTTCATCTACGTGTCTGATAATTCTGTTCTTTACTATAGTTTCATCCACTTTGCTCAGTACTGAAGTTAGGCTTACAAGCATGTAATTACCAGGATGCTTCTGGAGACATTTTAAGACATTAAAAATGGGTGTCACATTAGCTATCCTCCAGTCATGTGGTACAGAATCTGATTTAAATGATAGGTTGCAGACTTGTCATAAACAGATAGCTAAGGGTTAATGTTCTTTCACCTGTAAAGGGTTAACACAGGGAACCAAACACCTGACCAGAGGACCAATCAGGAAACAAGACTTCTTCAAATCTGGGTGGAGGGAAGTTTTGGGTGTGAGTTTTTTGTCTTGGGTCTGTGCCCTCTCGGCTCTGAGAGTGTTTTTTCTATCTCCAGGCTTTCTAATCTTCTGTTTCCAAGTTGTAAGTACAAGGATAGTAAGACAATAGGTTTATATTGTTTTCTTTTGTATTTACATGTGTGTAGTTGCTGGAGTGTTTTGAATTGTATTCTTTTTGGATAAGGCTGTTTATTCATTTTTTCCCTTTAAGCAATTGACCTTGTATATTGCCACCTTGATACAGAGACTATATTATGTCCTTTTTCACTCTTTTTATATAAAGCTTTCTTTTTAAGACCTGTTGGAGTTTTTCTTTAGTGGGGACTCCAGGGAATTAAGTCTGCAGCTCACCAGGGAATTGGTGGGAGGAAGAAGTCAAGGGGAAAATCTCTTTGTGTTAGATTTACTAAGCCTGACTTTGCATACCCTCTGGGTGAGGGGGAGAGATTAGATCTCTCGGTACTTGTGTTTCCAGGACTGGAAGCAGGGAATCTCCTAGGGTCGTCCAGGGAGGGGAGCCTGGGAGGAAGTACCAAGGAAACAAGGGGAGGGGGTTATTTCCCTTTGTTGTAAGACTCAAGGCATCTGAGTCTGGGGGTCCCCCAGGGAAGGTTTTGGGGAGACCACAGTGAGCTAGGCACTGTATAATTCTTAGCTGGTGGCAGCGGTACCAGGTCCAAGCTGGTAACTAAGTTTGGAGGTTTTCATGCTAACACCCATATTTTGGACGCTAAGGTCCAGATCTGGGAAGAAATGTTATGACAAGACTACAGTTAGTAATTCGGCAATTTCACATTTGAGTTCCTTCATAACTTTTAGGTGAATACCATCTGGTCCTGATGACTTATTACTGTTTAGTTTATCAATTTGTTCCGAAACCCCTCCTCTATTGGCACCTCAATCTGGGACAATTCCTCAGATTTGTCACCTAAAAAGAGTGGCTCAGGTTTGGGAATCTCCCTCACATTCTTAGCCATGAATACCAATGAAAAGAATTCACTTAGTTTCTCTGCAACGGCCTTATTGTCCTTGAATGGTCCATAGGTTATTTAGAAAGCTCCCTGCTTCCGATGTACTTAAACATTTTTTTTTTGCTATTACTTTTTGAGTCTCTGTCTAGCTGTTCTTCAGATTCTTTTTTGGCCTTCCTAATTATAATTTTACACTTCACTTGTGAAATTTTATGTTCCTTTATACTTTCTTCAATAGGATTTAACTTCTACTTCTTAAGGGATGCCTTTTTGCCTACCACTGCTTCTTTTACTTTGTTGTTTAGTGCTGGGGGGCAATTTTTTGGTCCTCTTACAGTGCTTTTTTAATTTGGGGTATACATTTAATTTGAGCCTCTATAATGGTGTCTCTAAAAAGTTTCCATGCAGCTTGCAGAGATTTCATTTTTGGCACTGTACTTTTAATTTCTGTTTAACTAGCTTCCTCATATTTGTGTAGTTGCACTTTCTGAAATTAAATGCTACTGTGGCGTTCTCCTCCTCTCAAGGATGTTACATTTAATTATATTATGGTCACTATTACCAAGCAATTCAGCTATGTTCACCTCTTGGACAAGATGCACCTCTGGGATCCACTTAGGACTAAATCAAGAATTGCCCCTCCACTTGTGGGTTCCAGAACTAGTTGCTCCAAGAAGCAGTCATTTAAACTGTTAAGAAACCTTATCTCTGCATCCTATCCTGAGGTGATACATATCCAATCAATATGGGGATAGTTGAAATCCCCCATTATTATTGAGTTTTCTATTTTTATAGCCTCTCTAATCTCCCTGAGCATTTCACAATCACTATCACCATCCTGGCCACGTGGTCGGTAGTATTATCCCTACTGCTATGTTCTTATTACTCAAGCATGGAATTACTATTCACAGAGATTCTATGGTACAGTTTGTTTTATTTAATATTATTACATCACTTGATTCTATACTTTCTGTCACATATAGTTCCACTTCCCTACCAGCACAACCCTGTTCTGTCCTTCCGACATATTTTGTACCCTGGTATTATTGTGCCCCATTGATTATCCTCATTCCACCAAGTGCCTGTGATGCCTATTATATTGATATTCTTATTTAATATGAGACAAGCTTTCAAGCTTACACAGAGCTCTTCTTCAGGCCTGGGAAACTTACTCAGTGTCACAGCTAGATACAAGATAGAAAAGATAGTTTAGCATAAGTAGTTAACACATATTTCAAGGGACCATGCAAGCATCATCAAGTCTAGTTCAAGTTCTCAGTATTATTCTTAAGAAGCTGAATAACCTGGGTCCCAGATATCTAATAGACTGCCTAAGGCTACAGGACAAGGGTGGTGATTGACTACTCAGGCAAAATGGAACTTTCTACGTAAGGGTAAATTAATCAGTGTCCAAGATAGGGCATTCTCAGAGGGCTAGTCCCAGATGGTAGAAGGAATTCCCACAGGGAGAAAAGGACCATCACAAATTTCACTTACTTCTGCTTCAAGTACCAGGTTCATTTCTTTGGTCTTGCCTTCTCTAACAAATACTGAGGTGTGTGCATATTTAAAAAAAATAAAATAATTAGCCCCCAATAATACAAACCAACAAAAACCTCTACCAAAACCAAAACATTTCACTGAACATATAATTCTACATCTGGGGACAGGAAGAGACAAAGAACAAATCACATATGACAGATGTTAATCTCGTTCCTTATTGCACTGCTGAAAAGCACTCAGATACTACCGTATAGAATAGAGCAGAACATTAAGAGAAAGTCAGATATGAAAAATGCTATACAAAATAACGCTGTGTTGAGTTATTCTTAACATGGAATTCAATCTTTTCTTTCTCATCTTCAAAGCCTTAACTAATCTTGCACCTGCTTATGTCTCAGCAGTCATTTCCTCTTACTCTTTCTTTAGCTCCTTCTAATCCTTTTCTTACTGGTTCCTTCATCCCTTTCTCTGTTTCATATCTGTTAAGCTGCCCATTACGGTTTCAGTGGATTTCCAGAACTTTTTCACCAGTTGTCCTCTCGTGCCTCCTTCAAATCTCTTTAAATCCATTACTTCCATTAACCCTTCTGGCATAGCTCTCCACACCTTTGCTTATCTCAACTGTCTTACATTTTATCTTGTTTGTCTTTTTATAAATAACTGTCTTATTATATGCATTTTAAACATACTGATGATATTTTATGTTTATCCCCACAGAGAAATTTTTCGTAGAATGTTAAAGTTATAGCTAAGTACTCAAAAGTCATTACATGAAAAGATTAGGGTTACATTCACAATCTTAATTCTGACCCTTATGAATTTGCATTATGATACAGTAACAAAATGGATAAAAATGTTCCCACTGTCCTTTTGTAGTATACGTGCAAAAGGGCTGAGGGAGTGCTTCTGCACATATTTCACTACAGATAACATAGCTAGATTACCCATGCACGTATGTGCAGTAAATCCTCCTTAGAATTAATGTTACTTGTTTAGGAAAAAGAAACAAATTATGGAAGAAATACTGCAGGAGTTTGGAAAAATAATAACATAGGACTTTGTTACTTTGAACAGAAGTTGTATATGCTAATATAACCTAATTTTGTCTTTGTCTGTCTGTGTCTTCAGTATTTTTAGCATCATGTGATTGTATCTTTCTTCATCTTCATTCATTTAATAAAGCCTAAATAAGTTATTACAGGATTGGACTGAATGTTACCTTATTGGATGAAGGAGGGTGTTCCAAGGTGGAACTGACCTGTGGTATGTGTATGGTCCTTTGGGAATGTAGGAACTTGGATTTTATGTGATAGTACAATGAAAGGAGCCTAAAAGCACTGGGGGGCTGCTTCTTTGGTGTGACGAGGGACTGGAGTTTCCACGGGGACTGTTTAACTTCTATATTAAGACTGGCAAAAGCCTATGGAATTAACAAGCAATGTGGTTAGTTGGTGTGTCTCAGGAGTTAGAGTCACAGCTGGCACTGGGTTAACTTCCCTGTTAGTGAACAGTCTACTCTGAAGTGAAACCCAGGGTATTGTGACAGTAAGGGGCATGATAAGGCCCATTCAAACAAAATTCACCTTAATGCAGCCAAATGCAAAGTTATGCATCTAGGAATAAAGAATGCAGGCCAAACCTACAGGGGACAGTATCCTGGAAAGAAATCCTGGAAGGATTTAGGGATCAAAACAAGCAACTCAATAAAAGCTCCTAGAGTGATACAGTGGCAAAAAGAGCTCATGCAATCTTTAGATGCATAAGCGTGTGTGTTGTGAGGACAGAGATGAATTTACCTCTGTATATGGCATTGGTGAGATTGATATTAGAATACTGTGTACCGTTCTGGTGTTCACATTTTAAAAAGGATGTTTTAAAACTTGTCTTGGGTGCAAAAATGAGCCATAAACTTCATTCAAGGGTTGGAGAAAATGCCTTAAAGTGAAAGACTTAAAGCTCTCTATCTGTTTAGCTTACCAAAAAGAAGATTGAGAGCTGACTTGATCACAGTGTGTAAGTACTTTCACAGGGAGAAAATACTAGATAGTCAAGAGCTCTTGACTCTAGCTGAGAAAGGTATAACAGGAACCAATGGCGGAAAGCTGAATCCAGACACATTTAAACTGAAAATAAGACATTTTTTTTTCCTTCATGTGAGGATCATCAACCATATGAACAAACTATTGAGGGAAATGCTGGATTTCCCATCTCTTGATGTCTTCCAATCAAGACTGGATTCCTTTCTGGAAGATATATTTAGCCAAACACAAGATATTGGGCATAATATAGGGTGAAACTTAAGGGCCTGTAATATACAGGAAGTCAGACTAGGTTATCTAATGGTCCTTTCTGTCTTAAACACTACAAAACTGAACTCCAGATTATCATCAGTCATAGATCCCACACTTCTCAATTCATTCATTCTTCTTATTCCCTTACCTGATACTGCTTCCTCCACCATGTTTGCAACGCACCATTCATCTGTGGACTTGAGTTGCCAAGAAATCTAAAAGGGTGATCTGGGGTACAAAAGTGCTTAAAGCAACATTTTGGGCCCAATTCTCCAACGCATTGTACCTTGCATAATAGTTTACACCCATGCAAAGCGGTGTAAAATTCTACCATTTTGTGGTAACATTTCACATCCTTGTTGCACTGGTGTAACTGACTGTAGAAGAAGCCAGGTAGTGGTAGATTAGCCCCGTTAAGTCTATGATACAATATATATGAGAGAAAATTTAAAAGGATAATAAAAGATAATGCTTTTAACTTCTAAATCACCTGTCATCTGAGGATTTGAAAACACCTTGCAAACATAAATTAGGACTACCTTTATAAGGTAAGCACCATTAGATCCATTTTACTGATGGGTACACTGATGGTCAGAGTTTTATAGCTTGCTCCAAGTAAAAAAGTTCACTAGTGGTAGACCCAGGAAAATAGCCCAAAATAGTCCCTTGTTCTAGACTGCACCCCTGTCTGTAGTGAACAGCTCTTCAGAAAGTAAGTAGAATATGTATAAGCAATAATAGAAACAAGTAGTACTGAACCACAGACTGATCAGATGATTCTAAGAAGACCCATCGTAGCTGACAATAGACTACAAATATCTGCTCCTGTCAGACAAATTAGAGGAAAAACAGCTGATCTGACAATCTAGACAAACTCTCAGTTCTTACGATTTAACAAGTGTTTAATGTCACTTTGAACTTCTCAACAATAAAACTATCATCCCATATTCCAAGCAACACATTCAAAAGGCAGATGGGGCAGATTGTAAAATTAATTCAGGTTCACAATAATCCCCAGACTAGTTTGATTGCTGCTGACTTCTAACCTGATCTTGCACAGATGTATATAATTAAATGATGGTGGCATTAATGGATCTTTAGTGAATCAAAGATAACACAGTTTCTTATTTATTACCAGTGTGTGGACTTCCCATTTCTTTGGAACATGTTATCAAGCTTGTTTTATTATACAGATTAAAAAGCACAAACTGCCTAGCAGTTTTAACCAGTGTGATTTATAGAGAGAAATCAGTATTAAAATATTCAGTGACATTTCGTTAAGCAAAGTTCCTTTAGGGCACATTCACAGAAAAGGCTGCCAAACTGTTATGAGTGTTATCTCCAGAACAATAAGGTGCTATTACAGACTGTTTGCAAGAGAAGGATTAATGAAAAACTGATGCAATTAAAAAGAAAAAAAGGCAAAGAAAAAAAGCAGTAGTTAACTCACTTGGACTTAGTTGTCCTTTTGGTTTTGTTCAAATTCAGGAAACCCAGTCATTTTTTGCTTGTATGCAATAATACATGCTAGTCTGTCTATGTAACTTTCAAGGCATCTTAAAAATTATCTGCTTAACAATAAAATATACTGTGTATACATAACGCTATAAAGGTAGACTATATAATAATAAATCAATAAAAGCAGTTAATTAAGCCTGAGTAAAGACAATGGCTTTGCACCATGACCTTTTGGTGAACAAGCTCCGGGCTAGAGCTTCAGCTGGTGTAAATCACTGTAGATCTCAATGGAGAGTCACTGATTTATACCAGAAGAGATTCTGGCCTCAGGCTTTATCAGAACAAAAGGGAAAATGAATGTGAATCAAGGGCCTCTACCAAAAATCATCTGGTATCAGCCACTACATATTTAAAGATAGAGACTATTAATTTGAGAGCCCCAGCTGATGTCAACTGCGATGGCAGTAAATACTGGTCTATCAGACCCAAGCCACACACATTTTTGTACATCAGTGTTGATATCTAAACTGCACCCAGAAATGAACAAATAGGAAGCCAGTGAAATAGTCGGAGCCCTTGAGTAACTTGAAAGTCAGTGGGACTTAGGAGTCTAAGTCACTTTTGAAAAATGATATTTAGGTTCCTAAGTCACTTAGGTCTTGCAGCACTGAGCAGAACAATGCCTAAATACATTTACAAACCTGGGCCCAATTACTTAAGTATAACACCATGAAGTAAGTGGACTGCTGTTTTCTGCAGGTCCACTACGTCTTCAAGGGCAGCCCCATCTACTGCATGTTGTGGGGGGAATCACAAAATCACAGGCAACTGTAGCAGATGCAGGTGAAAACGTGTTTTTGTCCATCAGTGACAAATTCTTTAAGAGCAGTCAGGTGTCTAAAACCCTTTTAAAAAGTGGAAGGGACCAAATTCACTACACTTCCAAGGTCAGGATTCCAGCTGATACCAAAGTTGCACCTACATAGTATTTTCAATAATCTTCCCCTAAAAGTAACATTGAAAGACAGAGCAGTAACTGGTGAGATGTCAGATTGCCAAAACAAGGCGTAGGTTCTGAAGCAGGGCCTAAATCTGTAGTTTCTACCTATCTCAAGAGATAAGCCATTGGAAACTACAAAACTGAGAACTTTAGGTTCAATATTTCTATTTTGGATTTACACAGTTTATGTATTTCTAAGACATCTCTCATCTGGAGTTCAAGTTAAGCAATCTGAAATTTAGTGAAACTGTACAAAAATTGGTGTAATTAGTTAATGACACATTTTAACATAATGGCTTATTGTACTTTGATCAGATGCCTATCCATAATTTAGGCACAGGGTTTTTTAATACAGATGTATACCTTTATACATTTTTCTCTTTTCCTGTTTATGTTGCCATGGAATCTGTTCATTGCTCATTTACACTGCTGTACGGTATTGGACAATACCCTGAAATATTACATGGCACGGTAACAGGGTTTATTGAGATCCCTTGTAGCTGTTCCATACTCTTCCCTGGAGATGTTACCAGGTGAAGTCACACAAATGTCTAAGCACTTGAGGTTATCTCCACACCACAAATCACACATCCATGGCTGGCCCATGCCATCTCAGGCTCCTGGGGCTTGGACTAAGGCACTCTTTAATTGCAGTGTAGACTTTTGAGTAGACTCCCAACTCGCAGGTCTAATTGCAGTGTAGACATACCCTCGAAGATTAATTGTCAGCAGGATTCAGCGGTAACTCAGGGAGTCACTATCAGCTAGGAGCTGTGTAGGTGCATTTAGCCTACTGAGGCTCAAAACCTTAAGAGAGGCTTATGTTACTCTCAGAATGGAGAGAGACAAGCAGGTTGTGCTGACTAATAGCCAGGTTAGAAAATTTCCAGGGAAATATTAGAGCTACTCTGTATGGTTTCCTCTTTTTGTTTTTGTATATTTGAGTTTGCTGTTTACACAATTGAATAGAAAGAGACGCAATTAGAGCCTGTTGCCAAGTTTCAGAGTAGCAGCCGTGTTAGTCTGGATCTGCAAAAAGAACAGGAGTACTTGTGGCACCTTAGAGACTAACAAATTTATTTCAGCATGAGCTTTCTTGTGGGCTACAGCTCACTTCTTCGAGGGCACAGAATGGAACACACAGACAGGAGATATTTATACATACAGAGAACATTACTTCCACTTTTTCATGTTGGTGCCAATTTAGGTTAAGCCAGAACCTCTGAAATAAAACCCTTCCTGGAATCGGTGATGAATATGTTCAAACCTTCAGAGCCCTGCATGGATACAAAAACTGTATCTGAATCCAATTTGCGATCTGCAAAAATTGTCCATGGATATCAGTGGATTTGCAGGGCTCTGAAGCTCTCAGGATCCCAAAATTTTCTCATTTTTTGCTCCCTGATCCTTCTAAGGGCCACACTGAAGAGTCTTCCATTTCCACTGCACTGATGGAAAACTAACTTCACATTAACTTGTAATGAACGTTGTGGTCATGTAATCACCTCTCTTTCGGACAGTTTGAAAAGGCAAAGGAGCTCACTTAGACTTGAGAACAAGCCATAAAATCATTAATTGATGGCTTGCTAATTATTTAGTACAGGGGTCGGCAACCTATGGCACGCGTGCCAAAGACGGCATGTGAAACAATTTTTAATGGCACGCTGGAGCCTGCCAGGACTCCAGAATGCCACTAAAAATCCTGCCCAGCCCGGCTCTCTCTCCTCTGCCCTCCACTTCCCCTGTGGGGGCAAGGAGCAGAAGCATAGCAGTGTGCACGGGGTAGGCAAACGGCCCCACTCTCCCGGCACGGCAAGCCATGGGGTCTGTGCTCCCGGGCCGCAGCGCGGGGCCGAGCACAGCAAACTGCTGGTCCCTCCCCTGCCTTCTCCCCTCCCCTGGAGCCCTGCCGCCATGCGCAGCGCTCTGGGGGTCAGGGTGTGCACTGCCGCGGGCAGCGTTTGGCTCCGCGGCGAGGCAGACACGCTCCCCACTCAACCGGAGGGGTGGGGCTGTGTGCTCCCGCGGAGCAGCGTACCTAGCTCTGTGTGGAGCCTCATGGTAAGGGGCCCGTGGTTGGATAAGGGATGGGAGCAGTTAGGGGACAGGGAGCAGGGTGGGTAGGATGGGGGGGTTAGAGGTGGGGCATGGGAGTCCAGGGGTTTGTGAGGGGGCAGCGTGTGGATAGGGGTCAGGGCAGTCAGGGGACCAGGAGCAAGGAGGGTCCTGGGGGGGGCAGTTAGGGTGGGGGTGGCTCTGGAGGAGGTGGTCAGGGGACAAGGAGCTAGGGGGATTGTATGAGTTGGGAGTTCTGGGGGTCCTGGCAGGAGGCAGGAGTGTAGAAAGGGGTTGGGGCAGGCAGGGAGCTGGCGGCCGTTGGATGGGTCGGGAGCTCTGGGGGTCCTGTCAGGGGGCAGGGAGTGGTTGGATAGGCACGGGAGTCCCGGGGGGCTGGCTGGGGACAAGGGTGTGGATAAGGGTTGGGGCAGTCAGGGGACAGGTAGGAGGTAGAGTCCAGTCTGGGGACGGAACAGGGAGGCTTAGATGGGGGTGGGGTCCCAGGAGGGGGTAGTCAGGGGACAAGGAGCAGCGAGGTTGAGAGTTATTAGGGGGGCAGTCACCCAGCACTCTCCCCTGAGCCCTGACCCCCCCCCACACACACACACCAGGCCCTCTGCCCTGAGCCCCGCACCCGCCCCCAGGCCCCTGCCCTGAGCCCTGTACCTTCCTCATACATACCCAGCCCTCTGCTTGACTCCTTCATCCACCTGCAACCCCAGCCCTGACTGTGGCACCCCCACCCATACCCAGCGCCCTCTCTGCCCTGACACTTACACCCCCTCACATACCCAGCCCCCAGCCCTGACTCCAGCCCTCTGCCCCCAGCCCTCTGGGTCCTGGCCGCCAGACCCACACAGCCCGCTGCTGGTCTGACGTACCCTTGCCAGCTAGGGTCCCGGCCGCAGGCCCTGCTAAGCCCGCTGCTGGCCTAGGTGAACAAAACCCCAGACCAGCAGCGGGCTGAGTGGGCCAGCAGCGTAAGATCAACCTTTTAATTTCATTTTAAATGAAGCTTCTTAAACATTTTGAAAACTCTGTTTATTTACAATACAACACTAGTTTAGTTATATAATATATAGACTTATAGAGAGAGACCTTCTAAAAAACATTAAAATGTATTACCAGCACGCGAAACCTTAAATGAGAGTGAATAAATGAAGACTCGGCACACCGCTTCTGAAAGGTTGCCGACCCCTGATTTAGTACATCTACATTTCACAACTTGAGTTAAATATGGTTCCTATGATTTTATGACAACTTCATCTCACAGCCCATGTTGTGCATTTGGAGAAATTTCTCTTATTCTTGAATTATGTTTTGGAAGATGATAATTATTATCAGGTCATTCATACTCCAATGAACAGACCACAGAATACACTACAGAATACAATAACTAATGCATTTGCCTATAATGAAGATGGGCGATCACGCATATACTCAATAGGCAAATGCAGAATTTTAGTTTGCTATTAGATTTATCTAGTGAGGAATAAGGAGGCTGATGATTAGGCATCTTAAAATATCGCTCCCCATAATTTAAGGAATTGCTCAGTAATAAAGTGTACAACACAAAACAATAACTTTAAGCCACACTGAAACATGCAATCCCAGATATGTTTAAAAAAATGATGCATCGCTTAAGAAAACACATCAGTATGTTAATAATGACAAAGTATTATGGCTTCCTTGCTAGTTTATATCAACAGTAATCATGCGGATGGTCACACAAATGTTATATGTCATCCACTATTATTGATTAAAGTATGTCCTTGACTCAGAATCCTAATTTATTAGTCTGCTAGGGATCTGTCTTCATAAAATGTAGAAGTATTCAATAATCAGTGGTTTTTCAACTGTAAGTATGTACTACTGTCATGTCAAGATATTTAAAAATGGGAACTTAGGGTACATACGTGACTTAAACACTACTAAAGTGATGCTGAACTATAGTGAAGAATATGATTAAATGGATGACTGGCTAGTCAAGGTCACCTAGGATTCATCTAAGTTTGAGACCAAAAGGAAGAAAAGAAATTAAAATGTAATGTTATTTCTGAGGCTATTCCTTTACTGCAATTTTAATAGAAAATAAGTAAACAGCCTGAATAGCTCTCTTCCGCTATATAAATGATTAGAAAATGATGTTGGACAGACTGACATACAAGCTCTTATTGTTAGTGGCTCTTTTCTTGCCCAGTAAGTCATAAGTAACTTGTGATTCTGACCTATTCACTTGAATCTACACAACTCATTTTGTTTTATTTTACTTTTGTCAGGGGCATGACTTAATTCATTATATGGTAGATCTGAAGTTGAAGTTAAGATTCACCAAACCAATCAATGATATAGTGGTAAAGTTAGGGTCAAGTTCTGAGGTCCTTACTCAAGGCCATGCTGTATCATGAATTTTTAGTCAGAACTCTATTAATTTTCAGTGGAGAGTTCTGTTTAAATATTGATGGCATAATATGGCTGTAATGTTTTACTTAGTAATTATTGTAGCAAACTCCTAATACCTAAGTATCTCAGCATTTTATCTCTTTCAGGCCAAAACATGGTCTCCTTGATGTCAGTAGGAGTCTTCTTATAACAAAAGATAAACATTAACAAATAAGCATGCTAATTATCTCCAGTAATCTCACCCACTAGTCAGCAGGCTGGAAAAAACAACAAACCCCCAGAACATATAATTTCACTCCTTATGGCAGTGACATGATGGGTGCATTTAAACTCCCACTGCTGCAGAACAAGGTTGTTGTCAAAATAAGAATCTTATGTGCTCACTGCAACCTTTATGTAAGTGGGTCTTTGTCTGACTAGCTGGACGAAAAAGAGCTCCCTTGCAACACAGGGGAGAAGGGAAGCTTACAGGGATGGACAGGAAGGGCAAGATACAGTTGGGGCCAACTCAAGATCACTTCATTGCCCTTCCTGCTGACTGGAAGATTGGGAGGGATATTTATAACCCATGCAGCCATGGAGAGGCCTGCTTTACCAGAACTGGGATGAGAACACCCAACGACCCTACCATATATTTGGAAGAGAACTGGGTTCCCTTTTGACACACTGTGGGCATTACCTAGGGTGACCATACATCCTGTTTTAAGCCCTGTCCTGGCCCTCCCAACTTTGTTTTTAAAAGGACGGATTCATCCTGTTTGCTCTTGCTGACTTGATCTAAGTAAGGGGAGGTTAGAGTGCTTACTCCTCGTCAGTGGGGCGCCGACCCTGTCCCCCTCCCTCTCCTGCCCCCCTTTAAGTGAGCTGAGGAAGGCAGTTGGGTCAGTTATGTCTGGATCAGCAGGGAGCTGACTCCCTCCTCCCTGCACTGTACAATTTGTTGCTAGGTACTTCCAGATATTATAAGTGAATAAAACTGAAGCCTAATTAAACCACATGCATGGCCTCTTGTCTTTCTTCCAGCATTGACAGACAGTGCAACATCTGTCTTTGACAGATCGAAGTTAACAATTTCATAGCACTGTTGGGGAAATGCTAGTTTCTTGACCAATTCCCTCACAGAGTTTAAACTAGACACATCATTATTCCTTGGAGCTTTTCTTCCAGAACATCTCAGCCCCAGACACTAATTTCCTGTGCCTGTGAGAGAAGTTCTAACCCCTTTTATATCTTTGGTGGAGCTAACCGATTCTACCTCTAGCAAGAGCCAGCGGTAATTCCACTGCACAACCATAAAAGGGTCAACTGTCTAATGACATGATGTTACAACAACAGAGCTGTGCGTCCCTCTGTAGAAGCCTAGAGTCTGCCACATTTTTACAAAGATATATAAACTTGCACCTCTATGTCACTGTTTTCAATGGGTATATCTACACTGCCATTGAAAACCTGTGGCTGGTGCTTGCCAGCTGATTCGGGCTAAGATACTTGGGCTAAGGAGCTGTTTATTTGTGTTGTGGGCATTTGGGCTTGAGCTGGAGCCTGGGCTCTAGGACCGTGCAAGATGGGAGGGTACCAAAGCTTAGGAAGCAGCCTGAGCCTGAATGTCTACACTGCAATTAAACAGCTTGAATCCTGGAGCGCAGTGATGCTGGAACATTAATAGCTGGGGTGCTGAAAGCAGTTTTTACTTTTCACTTCATGCCCCTCCCTTATCCTGATCTCCTCACCCTATCCTCCAGAGCTGGGGCTGGGAGCAAGGCCATGTCTCTGGGAGGGGAAGACCCGGATAGAGGTAAGGAGGCTAAGGCTGGAGCCACAGCTGTGGGCAGGCATGGAGTCAGGAGTGGAGCCCTTGGCAGGGGCCAGCAGCCAGGACCCCACATGTGTGCCCAGGAGCAGAGACCAGGCCATGGAGCCGGGAGGGGGACCCTGGGAATGCAGCTCTGAGAGTAGGGGGCCAGGTGCAGGGCCCCGAGAGCAGAGGCCAAGGAGTGGGGGGTGGGGCTGGGAACTGCAGCACCTCCCCACACTCCTAGTTCCCGTGCTTATCCTGGAGCCCATCAGCTGGCATGGGCCAGATGCAGGTGTTTTATTGCAATGTAGACATATCCGATCTGATCTCAGTCAGCAGTGAATGAAAACTGTTACCATTTAATATCAGTTAGGTGACTTATATATGTGACTTTCTTTCACATATAACACCTTCCCATACAGTCACAACCCTTTACTACATAGATATTCCACATAAATATATATAGCTATGTAATGTAATGTATATATTTGTTTGTATCTCTCTCCCTTTATCCTTCGTGTGCATCACTTGTCTTTTTAGACTAAGAGTGGAAAAAATTACTGATCCTCTGAGATGCATGCAATAATCTTCAGCAATTCGAAAGCTGCAACACATAAGCAACCTTTACACATGCATCTTTTTTAAATATTAACATTCTACTTAGGCTCCTAGACTCAAAGACTTTAAGGTCAGAAGGGACCATTATGATCATCTAATCTGACCTCCTGCACAATGCAGGCCAGAGAATCTCACCCACCCACTCCTGTAACAAACCCCTAACCTATGTCTGAGTTATTGCAGTCCTCAAATTGTGGTTTAAAGACCTCAAGGTGCAGAGAATCCTCCAGTAAGTGACCAATGCCCCATGTTGCAGAGGAAGGTGAAAAACCTCCAGGGCCTCTGCCAATCTTCCCTGGAGCATAAACCCTGAGCATGTGGGCAAGACTCACCAGCCAGCACCCAGGAAAGAATTCTTTGTAGTAACTCAGATCCCACCCCATCTAACATCCCATCACAGACCATAGGGCATATTTACCTGCTAATAATCAAAGATCAATTAATTGCCAAAATTTAGGCTATCCCATCATGCCATCCCCTCCATAAACTTATCAAGCTTAGTCTTGAAGCCAGATATGTCTTTTGCCCCCATTACTCCCCTTGGAAGGCTATTCCAGAACTTCACTCCTCTAATGGTTAGAAACCTTCATCTAATTTCAAGTCTAAACTTCCTAGAGTCCAGTTTATTTCCATTTGTTCTTGTGTCCACATTGGTACTAAGCTTAAATAATTCCTCTCCCTCCCTGGTATTTATCCCTCTGATATATTTGTAAAGAGCAATCATATTTCCCCTCAGCCTTCTTTTGGTTAGGCTAAACAAGCCAAGCTCTTTGAGTCTCCTTTCATAAGACAGGTTTTCCATTCCTCAGATCATCCTAGTAGCCCTTCTCTGTATCTGTTCCAGTTTGAATTCATTCTTCTTAAACATGGGAGACCAGAACTGCACACAATATTTCAGATTAGGTCTCACCAGTGCCTTGTATAAAGGTACTAATATCGCCTTATCTTTACTAGAAATACCTTGCCTGATACATCCCAAGACCGCATTAGCATTTTTAAAGGCCACATCACATTTGCAACTCATAGTCATTCTGTGATCAACCAATACTCCGAAGTCTTTCTCCTCCTCTGTTACTTCCAACTGATGTGTCCCCAATTTATAATCAAAATTCTTGTTATTAATCCCTAAATGTATGACCTTGCACTTTTCACTGTTAAATTCCATCCTATTACTATTACTCCAGTTTACAAGGTCATCCAGATCTTCCTGTATGACATCCCGGTCCTTCTCTGTGTTAGCAATACCTCCCAGCTTTGTGTCATCCACAAACTTTATTAGCACATTCCCACTTTTTGTTCCAAGGTCAGTAATAACAAGATTAAATAAGATTGGTCCCAAAACCGATCCCTGAGGAACTGCACTAGTAACCTCCTTCTAGCCTGACTTACTGGATCACAGCTAATTACTGCTAGAGCTAGAGGCCTTGTGGGTTTCTATCCTGGTTGCAAGTCTTTGGAAATCTGGTTGATGTGTTGTCAAGGTGGTACGGAGGAGCTCGGTCAGATACTGTTTTGTAAGGGCTGCACAATGTTTTGATTTTACAAACTTCATCATGGAGTGCAGCAATTCACAGAAGTATGTTGTGCAAAAAATTGAAATGAGTCGCACATTAGTCTTTTGGAGTTGAGGATACTTCATTCCTGGCATTTGCTTCCAGAACTCGATTGTAGACTGATTTTTTTTTTTTTACAGAAACTATCATTTTTAGACCCTGGTCTTCCTGGAGTTCCAATAGTTCCATTTCTATAGTAGATGTTTCTGTAACTATGGTTTTGGGAGCCATTGATCACATCAGCCATGAAAGAGTTTACAGGAAAGGTGAAGCAGGATTTCAGGTTCTGCAAGTCTTCAAACCTGGTCTGAAAGTCATCAAGCACTCCTTGTAATTTACCTCTGTATGCCTTGAGTTTGTGATCTTATACTTTGGTTTCAGGGAATGTGTTTACCCTACTCTTGAGATGGTGAAAGTGGTTGAAGTCTCTGGACACTATGTCTCTTTGCAGAAGCTTTAACTTGTTCTGGAAGCTGAAGATTATCTGAGTAAGATCAGAAATAATCTTATCCTTCTCTTGGAGTGTCAAGTTGAGCGTTTGCAGGTGCTGCATAATACCAGTGAAAAACATCAGATCCTGCATCCATTGCTCATCTTTCAGTTGTGGATAGGACTTTTCCTTTTTTTCAAGGAAAGCATTGATAGGCTCCAACAGTTCCACAAACCTATTCAAGACATTGCTGGTGAAAACCACCTCACAATACAGTAGAAAGAGACTTTGTTGCATTTGTCTTCAAGATCCAGCTCTTCAATGAAATTTTTGAATTGTCAATGAGTCTTCCCATTCAAGCAGATTAAATTGACAATTTCCACAACTGTTTTCATAACATTTTCATACTTGAAGCATCTACCTGTGAGTTGTACATGATGGATCATGCAATGTACAGGGAGAAACTGTGGAAATTTAGAATCGCTTTTCAAAAGTCCAATAAGACCTACTTTTCCCCCCAACCTTGCAGGTGATCCATCCATTGCAACATTGACAAGTTTATCCAGAAGTTCATTGACATTTGTCAATGCTTTGGCAAGTGCATTCTTTATGTCAACACTGCAGATTGTTTCTTTTAGCACCACTAAGTACAACATTTCTTCTTTCACAATTACATCCATGGAAACACAGTGAACAAATACAGCTAGTTGTCATTTATCTTGAATATCTGTGGATTCATTGACAGCTAAGCTGAGTCATAGAATCATAGAATATCAGGGTTGGAAGGGACCTCAGCAGGTCATCTAGTCCAACCTCCAGCTCAAAGCAGGACCAATTCCCAACTAAATCATCCCAGCCAGGGCTTTGTCAAGCCTGACTTTAAAAACCTCTAAGGAAGGAGATTCCACCACCTCCTTAGGTAACCCATTCCAGTGCTTCACCACCATCCTAGTGAAAAAGTTTTTCCTAATAACCAACTTAAACCTCCCCCACTGCAACTTGAGACCATTACTCCTTGTTCTGTCATCTGCTACCACTGAGAACAGTCTAGATCCATCCTCCTTGGAACCCCCTTTCAGGTAGTTGAAAGCAGCTATCAAATTCCCCCTCATTCTTCTCTTCTGCAGACTAAATAACCGCAGTTCCCTCAGCCTCTCCTCATAAGTCATGTGCTCCAGCCCCCTAATAATTTTTGTTGCCCTCCTCTGGACTCTTTCCAATTTTTCCACATCCTTCTAGTAGTGGGGGGCCCAAAACTGGACACAGTACTCCAGATGAGGCCTCACCAATGCCAAATACAGAGGAATGATCACATCCCTCAATCTGCTGGCAATGCTCCTACTTATACAGCCCCAAATGCCGTTAGCCTTCTGGGCAACAAGGGCACACTGTTGACTCATATCCAGCTTCTCATCCACTGTAACCCCTAGGTCCTTTTCTGCAGAACTGCTGCCTAGCCACTCGGTCCTTAGTCTGTAGCAGTGCATGGGATTCTTCCGTCCTAAGTGCAGGACTCTGCACTTGTCCTTTCTGAACCTCATCAGATTTCTTTTGGCCCAATCTTGATAAAGTCAAGAATGCTAGAGAATTCCTTAGATCGTTTTGCATCTTGTTTACACTGTCAGCACTGATCTGGGAAATCCGCCTCTCCGTAGTGTGGTGTCAAATTGGAATTTACTGTACTAGTTGAAGTCTTATGTTACTTGGATCTAAAATTGCAACCACTTCTGCAATATTCTTCTTAAATTCTACATCATAATACGGATGTTTTGCACGAGCGATATTCCATGCCGTAACAAAACTAGCTTTAGTTGTTGTGATGTTTCCTTTCTGAATGCAGAAAGTAGTGTCTGTTGACTGTTGAGGTGTAATTTTAATGTGGTTAGCTTGTTTTTCCTTAATTCTGATCCAGGAGGATATTTGAAGGAAAAGTTACTGTGATTCATAGAATCATGGAATATTAGGGTTGGAAAAGACCTTAGGAGGTCATCTAGTCCAGTCCCCTGCTCAAAGCAGGACCAACACCTCTAAATCATCAATTATCAAGCTGGCCTTAAAAACCTCTAAGGACGGAGATTCCACTGCCTTCCTAGGTAACCCGTTGCAGTGCTTCACCATCCTCCTAGTGAAACAGCGTTTCCTACCATACAACCTAGACCTCAGCGTTTCCTACTATACAACCTAGACCTCACCCACTGTAACTTGCGACCATTGCTTATTGTTATGTCATCTGACACTACTGAGAAAAGCCTAGCTGCATCGTCTTTGGAACCCCTTTTCAAGTAATTGAAGGCTGCTATCAAATCTCCCCTCACTCTTTTCTTCTGCAGAATATATAACCCCAGTTACCTCAGCCTCTCTTCATAGGTAATATGTCCCAGCCCCCTAATCATTTTCCTTGCCCTCAACTGGACTCTCTCCAATTTGTCCACATCCTTTCTGTAGTTGGGGGACCAAAAATGGATGAAATATTCCAGGT
The DNA here is from genome assembly GCF_025201925.1 of Gopherus flavomarginatus. Taxonomy (NCBI): domain Eukaryota; kingdom Metazoa; phylum Chordata; order Testudines; family Testudinidae; genus Gopherus; species Gopherus flavomarginatus. The sequence goes on along the minus strand of NC_066618.1, from coordinate 101,469,720 downwards.
GTGGCCTCACCAGTGCCGAATAGAGGGGAATAATCACTTCCCTCGATCTCCTAGCAATGCTCCTACTAATGCAGCCCAAAATGCCGTTAGCCTTCTTAGCAAGAAGGGAACACTGCTGACTTATATCCAGATTCTTGTCCACTGTCATCCCCAGGTCCTTTTCTGAAGAACTGCTGCCTAGCCACTCAGTCCCTAGTCTGTAGCAGTTCATGGGATTCTTCTGTTCTAAGTGCAGGACTCTGCACTTGTCCTTTTTGAACCTCATCAGATTTCTTTTTGGCCCAATCCTCTAATTTGTCTAGGTCCCTCTGTATCCTATCCCTACCCTCCAGCATATCCACCACTCCTCCCAGTTTAATGTCTTAGGCTGTGTTTAGTATCATACCAGCATTTTGTACATACGTACATGCAGTCTACCCCTTTATCAATTGCAATACAATGAGTGTTATAATCCACTTTTAAGGCATTAAAATCAAGGATGCTCCAATGAATTAGCAACTGTGCTGCACTGCAGTCAGATCTGTGATAAATATACTCATAAAAAGCTCTATTCAGGACACATTATTCAACTCATTTTCAATTCACTGGAAATAGATATGTACAGTAAGTCATAAACAACTCATTTATTACCTAGGACTTTTTCAACTAATTACTTTGAAGCTAGCAGGCTCACTCTACTGAAGCAGGAAAAAAATATATAGCATTTCTGATTTCCAGTATGGGGCAATTAATCCTTGGACCATGAAAACGTGGAGCATTTTCAAGAAAATAATTCATTTTAAGTGAAAATGGTTTTAAAGAAAGTAATAACAATGAACACAGAACTCTTATTAACACATACTTGACTTTAAAATATAATGAACTTATCCTGAGATGCTTAATTTTCATTACAAACAGACCATTTCTGGGAATTTATTATCCAATTCAAAGGCCTTGAGATTGCCCTGTAGAAAAACTGATAGGCTATAATTTGCTGTTGGTTTAAAGGCCCTGGATTCTATTTTTCTGCTTTTTGTGCTGATATGATTGAGTCTCAGTCCATATTTTAGTTTATTATAAGCTTTGGTTTCTCAAGGGCTTATATCCACACTATAAAAATTTACTCCAGAAATTCAGCATATAAAGTATAAACCAGAAAGGAAATAAATAATAGTGTGCTGCTGGCATCCGCATCTGAGACACTTCAGACAATTGTTTTACCTCTTAAAATTCCACTAAAATGAGGACAGAATAGTAGGGTACCTTTATAGATTTTATTTTAAACAAAAGAGAATGAAGAGGAAATAATTCTCCACACAATGTTTTGCTATAACTCTCAAGACTAGAGAAAGTTGGGAATTTTTTGACAAAACATTTTTTTTGCCAAAAAATTCCAATTCATCAAAGTCAAAACTGTTTGCAGGAAAGGATCAGTTTCAATGAATTTCCCAAATTAAGAAAATATTGAAAGACGTTTCAAAATTAACAAAATGTCCTATTTTGACATTTCAAAGTTTTATTTTTTGGCTTCAAAAGACTGTTTCAAAATTTAATTTACATTAAAAAGGTTTTTTAAAAAAGGTCATAATCAAAGAAAATATTTCAATAACCCCTGAACTGGTGTAGTTTTAAGATTTTGACTTTGTGTCTTGATTCAAGATAGGAAAATATTTCAAAATCTAAAAAATTTTCACAGAAAGTCATTCTTGCGTATCCTCACTCAAGAACCAGTACTGCTTCCAAACTAAGAGGTACATAACAGCATTAGAATAGAACAGGCCCCAGAGTTCACATAATAGCCATATCCTATATTTTTAGAAAAATTTAAGGCAGTGCCCTTAAATATATAACACTGTTGCAGACATGAAACTGTTACTTGCATAGTATCTTTGTACAGATGATAATAAATATACTTTGCTATTTTATTTTATTCTTCTTCTTCCACTTTATTCCTCTGACAATTTCAACTGTAAAATCCTGAAGATATATGAATTTGAAAACTGCAAATACATACCAACTGAAATATAAAATGTCTGTGTTTTTTCTTAGTCCTATATCCTGTATGGCCCAATGACCATAGAAAATTAATGTCTGTTCATATCTACATTACACACACACACAGTTATGCATGGTACAATTTTAACATAACAAACAGAGCCTATGATATTTGGACATACAAGAGATTTGCTTACCAGATAAAGTGTTAGATGAGAGCCCTTGGGATATAGAGGGTATTCTCACATCCTGATCTTGCCTCTCTCTTATATCTCTTCTCATTCCCGTCCCCCTACCAATGCTTCATGTCACCACTCTCATGAACTTCCTGGAAGAATGGAATAAACACCGTCCCCTCCACCCCATAACAACTCTGTAGGTCATAGCTAAGCTTGGGGTTGACCGAGCCCACCATCTACCCAGTCACTGCAGACTGGATGAAAGGGATAGTTCCTGAAATGCCTATAAAGTGTAATTTCCTAGGTGGAAATTTCCACTCTGCTTTAGAATCTAATCAGGACTGGTAATAACTTCTTCCACTTCTCATCTCAAATTAGTGTGCAAATATGAAGATTTAAAATCCTGAGGGAGCACTGGGAAGGAGTGGCTCAGTATTGCCATATGTAAGAAACTGTGGGCTGTGGAGGTGCATTGGCAGTCAGAGAACTGATCTGGGAATAGGGGAGTGGCTTGAAAGTCCAAAACAGGGATATGGAGGCAACCTAGAGAGGTCATAGGTTTTGGGAGGATCAACACCGAGGAAGGAGAGTAAGCAGAAAACTGATGTGGAGTCCCTAGAGGATTGGAGTCAGAGGCCAAGACTGTGAAAGAAAGTTGGTAACATACCATATTCTATCACAAGTGATGGGAACAGACCTGCCAGGAGAGCAGCAGCTGGTATACCAACAAAGATCTGTTCAAAGGGGCCTGACCAGGGAACAACATGAAAGACCCTAGAAAGAGAAACTACCATCACCTCAGATGTCATACACACAGACAACCTGCTTCAGAGGGGAAGCTATGTATAGATGGTTGATGAGGGAGTTCAAATGTGACAGGGCCTCAGCTACTCCTTCAGACTGTGCATCCAAAAAGACTATTTAGTCTTAAATGAAATTTGCTTATGGAAGAACTGCAAGTAGGGGGCAGTTTTTAGAGCAAATGGGAGCAAGAGAAATAAATTCTGCAAGTTGGGAAGGACCATGGACAGGAACCTTAGGCTTAGCAGACCGAACTGGGAATTGGGAAGTGCTTCCACTTCACCTTTGTAGGAAAAAAACAATCTAAATATGTATCCATGGGAATGATGACATTAAACAGCTGGAAAAGAGATATCTCTGCAAGAAAACTGAAAGGGGTACAGAACACCGTACTACAGATAGATTTTCAAAACTTTGGTCAAAACTTCATTGCACTCCAAAGCAGCAAACATTGGTTATTGACACAGATCTACTGTCTTGATCGCTCATATGTGGTGAGAATGACACTATATATTTCACTATAATCAATGAATTTCCCATGCTTCCTTGCAACCTTCCTGCCATCCTTCTTAAAGGTCTATTTTTCTATTTGGTGAGCTCTAAGTGTTTCAATAGCAATCTCCTTGGGACCACTGCTTGCCTTCAAACCTGTGATACACTAAGCTTGCTACCAGCTATCCAAGGAGATTTGATGTAATATGACATGTATGGTGGAGGAAGGCTAGTTACAGCTGCAAAAACAACAAGTTCCCTGCACTGTTTTATCTGTTTATTATGCCAGCTGAATGATGACAAGAGCACAGACCTGGGCTCAGGACTTGCAAAAAAACCTTTTCTGTTCAATTAACAGCTTTCTTAATGAAATGATAGAAATTAGACATGAAAAATACAAATGCAGTAAGTCCTTTATTTCATCCATTAGCCAGAAAAGGGTTGTTCCCTATGTTGACAAATTAAAACAATGAATTATCAGTCATCCAATAGGAAGTCTGGTGAGGAACCACTGTAAAATGTTGCTCTTAACTCTTTTTTGAATCCCTTGCAATGTACTATATAGCACAAGTTGAATTATGTGACAAACTATCACAATTCTCATTTCAGTACACTATACCAAGATGTAAGATTAATATAAGTAAATAAGGGAATTTTGTGTACAACGTAGTCATTGTGGCAAGGAAAGGCATACTAAATTCTTGGTATGCTGGCTCCCTATTTGCCTCACATTAGAAGAAATGTCCTCAATCATCTGTCCAGTACAGTATGTACTGTGTGTAATTAACTGCTCTAAAGGGTGTTGTCAGGCAATTTGATGGGATGTGAACTGACCACTTCATTACTGGCTTGTCCACTTCACACTGTCCCCACCCCACCCATAATACCTTCCCCCTCTCAGAGTCTTAATCTTCCCAGCATTAGCACTCCTTCCACTATGCCTGCTCAGCCTGGCATCTTCCTCCAAGCTCAATGTCAACAGCTATACCTCTCCTATTTCCACCTCCTGCCAACACAAGCAGCCCCAGGTCAGACAGCTGGGTTTGACACAACACTCTGCACCAGCCAAACTGGTGATAGGAATGTAGCATATTAAAGCAGAAAGTAAAAAGTGATGAGAAGTACAGCAAGTGTGAAGGCATCCAATCTTGTATTAATTACAGTGCTGCTGTGCACCTGTCTGAATCACCCCTAAGATGCAAGCTCATGGCTAATCATCTTGCTAGCATAAAGAGGATTTGCTCTTAAACCCACATCTCCTCTTATGAACTTTGTTTACCCATGCCCTGCAAGTTAAGGGAGCAAGTGTCCAAAGGGCTTAAGAGTGCTTACTGTGGAGGACAATTATTGGCATGTAACCCTACATGAGCCCAATGTAGCCTCTGATGGTGCTTGTGCTAAACCATAACAACCTTGTGCACCCTGCTGAGTATAAGAGAAGGCATTTCAGGATCAAGCAAACTAGAGTATGTTTTTGCAAACCTGTCCCTGGGTTTCTCTGCTCTTAAAACATTGTAACGGAGCAGCTACTCCTCTGCAGTTGTGCCACTGTAGCACAATGGGAGGGCTTCTCCTGTCAGCACAGGTACTCCATCTCCCCAAGAGGTGGTAGTTAGGTCACCAGGAGAATTTTCCCATCAACCTTGTCCTGTCTGTTCCAGGAGTTAGGTTGTTTTTTAAGTTGCATTGCTCAGGGGTGTGGATTTTGTCATCCTCTTGAAGAATGATGAACATAAGAACGGCCATACTGGCTCAGACCACAGGTCCATCTTGCTCAGTATCCTGTCTTCCAACAGTGGCCAATGCCAGGTGCCACAGAGGGAATGAACAGAACAGGTAATCAAGTGCTCCATTCCCTATCGCCCATTCCCAGTTTCTGGCAAACAGAGGCTAGGGACACCATCCCTGCCCATTCTGGACCTATCCTCCATGAACTTATCTAGTTCTTTTCTGAACCATATTATAGTCTTGGCCTTCACAACATCCTCTGGCAAGGAGTTCCACAGGTTGTCTGTGCGTTGTATGAAAACATACTTCCTTTGGTTTGTTTTAAATCTGCTGCTTATTAATTTCATTTGCTAACCCCTAGTTCATGTGTTATGAAAAGGAATAAATAACACTTCTATATTTACTTTCTCCACACCAGTCATGATTTTATAGACCACTATCATATCCCCCCTTAGTCATCTCTTTTCCAAGCTGAAAAGTCACAGTCTTATTAATCTCTCCTCATATTGCAGTCGTTCCATATGCCTAATCATTTCTGTTGCCTTTTTCTGAACCTTTTCCAATTCCAATATATCTTTTTTGAGACCACATTTGCATGCAGAATTCAAGATGTGGGCGTACCATGGATTTATATAGAGGCAATATAATATTTTCTGTCTTGTTATCTAACCCTTTCTTAATGATTCCCAACATTTTGTTCACTTTTTTTGACCGATGCTGCACATTAAGTGGATGATTTCAGAGAACTATCCACAAAGACTCCAAGATCTCTTTCTTGAGTGGTAACAGCTAATTTAGACCCCATCATTTTATATGTATATTTCGGATTATGTTTTCCAATGTGCATCACTTTGCAGTTATCAACATTGAATTTCATCTGCCATTTTGCTGCCCAGTCACCCAGTTCTGAGAGAGCCTTTTGTAGCTCTTCTCTGTCTGGGACTTAACTATCTTTAGTAGTTTTGTATCATCTGCAAATGAGCTGAGCAAAACTCAGACTTCTGACAACCAGGCAATTCAAAGTTAAGTATACCCATTCAATCTTGCTCACAGGATTCCATGTAACGCTATTAAAGAACAAAAAGGCATTCATTCATACTTAGCCATGTCCTCAGAAAAATGTGAGTATAATTTAAGAGGCACTTCACTACCTCTTATCACTCCCTCACAAGATACCATCTAAACTTACACCTTCACTTAACTATTATTAAAGCATTAGAATCCTGTCATAATTCACGTCACTGCAGACAATATCCATTCTAATACAACCCCTGACACAACATACCCAATTCTCCATAGAAATGATGCATACTGCATTCTGAAAGTGCACATGAATCTCTTCCCTTTCCTCACACACATTAGAATGTGGAAAACATTATCTCTCATATCACAATCACAGCTCTGCCACATACTTCACACAATTCTCCTAAACACACCTCTACCAAGCAAAATTAACTATCGCCATTCAGTTCATCCACATCTGACACTGACCTGACTCACTTTACCTGGAGTACATGCTGTCATCTCCTAGCTTGCTACTGACAATACCCATCCCAATAAAACACCTGCACCCTAATTATATAATGTGCACAATTCTACACTGAAATGATGCCTAGTAGATCATACAAACACACACGCAAGTCTTCCCTTTGTTCTGAGACCGAGGGTGCAAAACATACCACAACTCTGTCACACATCTCAAAGTAATCCACACGTTCTCACAAACACTTTTACCAGGTATGGTCAACTACTGCATACGCCATTTACCGTAGGTACGCATAATACAGTGACTTGATCTGGAATGTGTATTCAAATTACCATCAGCTATTGCCACCTCCAGGAGAACAAAGGAAAGGTGGCATGACTAACCATTTATTTCCTTTTCCTTAATAGTGGTAGATGGAATTCTGTCAATGAGAGTGAATGAGTTGTAAAAGGAGGTGAACTGTGGGGCCAGCAGAGTGAAGGTGTGTGTGTTAATGGGGCATAGCTGAAAAAGGACAGAGTTAAGGCTTCTGAGAAACCAGGGGCGGCTCTAGACATTTCGCCGCCCCAAGCACGGTGTCATGCCATGGGGGGCGCTCTGCCGGTCGCTGGTCCTGCGGCTTCGGTGGACCTCCCACAGGCGTGCCTGCGGAGGGTCCGCTGATCCCGTGGCTTCAGTGGAGCTGCGGGACCACCGGACCCTCCGCAGGCATGCCTGTGGGAGGTCCACCGAAGCTGTGGGACCAGCGGACCCTCCGCAGGCATGCCACCGAAGGCTGCCTGCCTGCCGCCCTCCCGGCAACCGGCAGAGTGCCCCCTGCGGCATGCCACCCCAAGCACACGCTTGGCGTGCTGGGGCCTGGAGCTGCCCCTGTGGGAAACCTTAACTCTGCATTTCCTGGTTTTCAAAAGTTTGAGATTTGTTCAACTCAGTTTTCTGCAAGGGGACAACATACCACCTATCAACCTTAACTTTGCATTAACATGACTTTTTGAGATTGGATTTCTTAGTTTTATGAACAGGAAAAAGATGTGCTGTTGGTAAGCGTTAGTAATCAGACAATCTACATATAACATTTTTACAGTTTGCATACTGAGCCAAATAAGCATGTAGTCAGCAATCCCCATTGTATGGTTACTCCTTGCTCTTCTGCAAACTTCCGCAACTTTGTGATCCAGGAATTGCCCAGAATCCAAATGCTGACAATCCTAGCAGCATGCATTTCTTTTCCCTCATCAGTTCCTGTGCTGCAGGTTCCAAACCATCACACTGTGTGTTTTTGGAAACACCACATGGATCTGCTCCAAAATCAGGAAGAAGCCACTCCCTACCAGCAATCCCCCCAAGGGCTGGTAAAACACAGATTTTCCCAAACACTCAATCTAAAACTTGCCTATTACCCTTCCTCACAGCCATCCCTCTCCCTGTCCCCCATCTTTCCCCTCCCCTCCCAAACATACACAAACACTAAATCCTCTGTCTCCGGCTCCTCCCCATTCAATATAACAACAATTTTGGTTAGACCAGCTGCTGACTATTCTGCTGTGTTTACACTAAGCCTCATCATAAAATAATAATAAAAAAGATGTTATATTATAATAGAAACAACCCATAGCAAGCAGCATAAGTTATTAAATCTTTATTGCATAGGTATACAAAGGTATACTAGAAACAGCAGTGATGATATGCATGAAATATGCCCATTCTCAGCTCCCTAACCAAAGGGGCAGGACTTCCCCAGATCCTGACTTACATGGGCAGGGGCCTCAGACCCTCTCAAAAGGCAAGCCCCGCCTCTCCCCGCCCCGGAACCCAGCTCACATGACAAGTGGTCCCCCAGGTGGCAGAGAGAGGGTTTCAGACATTCCCTCAGAGGCAAGGACTCCAGTATCCCACATCATATGAAGGGGGAAGGGAAGTGGGCTCTTGCCTCTTATTTTGGGCGGTGGCGGGGGGTGGTGGTTGAGACACACATAGGAGGGTGCCCTTCCCCCTCTTCTCCCTGCCACTCACTCCCACAACCCCCTTCTCACTATTTCACCCATCCTATATCGCAAGCCCTCAACCTCTTTCCTGTCCCTCACCCCCATCCCCATTTATCCACTTCCCCATTACCTCCCTCCTTTTGTTGCAGCCCCAGTCCCCTATTCTTCCACCCTAAATTATCCCTCCCCTGCCAGGAAGCATTCATATGTCTACTCCCCCCCAAAAAAAAAAGTTTTGGGGCATACAGGTGGATTGAGATACACTGGCACAGCTGAGAGTGTAGGGAGTGGAATACATTGGCAAGATTTAGGCACACTGGAAGAGCTGTGAGGTGCAAGGGGGGCTGGGGTGGACTGGCAGAGCTGGGGATACAAGGGGTTTGGGTCCAGTGGCAGACCTGGATGGACACCATGCCTCCCTCACTTGAGTCTTCAACCTCTTTGACCCCATATCATCCTGTCCCATTTACCCCTTCACCTCGCTGCAGCCCCAGCCCTTTCCCCCCACTCCTCTGCCCAATGATACCCCACCCAGGAAACATCTATATATATTTTTTCCTAATACTTTGATTAATTTCTCCCCATAATAAAGCTGCCGCCCATGAGTCACTAATTGTAGTCAACCTGCAGGCACACTCAGTCCAAAACTTTTGCCTTAGGTGGAAGCCTGTGACTAACTTATCCTTAGTTATGTTAATTGGAGGGTGAGTTCAAAACTATCAAGGGTGAGTTCACAGTCAAATTCAATGAGGAGTTATGCAAAAACTTTGAAGCTATGCCCAGAGGAGAAGGTGATTACCCATTGATTACCTGTTCCCGAAGGTCAGAGACTAAAGGCCCAAGCTACATAAAGAAACAGACTGATCTACCCAGTTTGGGTGCCAGTTCTGAGGTGAAGCTGTAATGAACTTGTAACCACAGAAAACCCCCTTGTTGGGGTTTGAAGGACTGACTCCTACCAGAGTCCTTGCTGGAGTTGCAGTGGGCAGTGAGGGGTGATCTCTGGTAAGCTTATCACTATACATGTATGTAGGTTCTTTTATTGTTTTCAATATGTTAAAAATATATGGAGATATACCTATCTCATAGAGCTGGAAGGGACCCTGGAAGGTCATAGAGCCCAGCCCCCTGCCTTCACTAACAGGACCAAGTACTGATTTTGCCCCAGATCCCTAAGTGGCCCTCTCAAGGATTCAACTCACAACCCTGGGCTTAGCAGGCCAATGCTCAAACCTCTGAGCTATCCCTCTCCATCTCTCTAATGCAATTACTACTGATAATTATGCTGTTCAAAAGCTTTCAGAGAGAAAGCAAAATGTACATGCCAGGATGTCAGGTAGTCTCTCTTGCTGGGGATTTCACGATGCAGCAGGGATCTGTGCAGCATGGATTAAGGGCTGGTCAGGAGAAAGAGATGCAGGTCTCCACCCAAGAGAGATGACAACTAAGGAGCTAGGAGCATAGAGTGGGTGCCCTCAAGGTAGCAAGGAGAGGGGATACAGGTGCAATTGTCCTGCATGGTGCCAAATTATTTCAGTAATAATTCAGTGTCCCTGGTGGTAATGACACAGAAAGTGTCCTGATTCTGCTCTCATTGAAGTAAATGAGAGTTTTGCAGTTGACTTCAATAGCAACAATTTCAGGCTCCCACTTTTGGTAACAAGGATTGGAAAATTTGAATAGTTGTTTCTGCTGTCCCTGAAAAATCATGAAGGATGATATTGTAACATATGCTGTAACATATATAAAAGAACTGACAATGTGGCTCCATTTTGTAAGAATTTCTATTAAGTCTTATGTGTTTCTGTCAAGTCTTATGTTCTCCTAATTCTGGAAGTTACTATATGCACCTCAGCTGTGAATTACACTATGTACTGGGCTCCCAGTCATTTTGAGATGTACTTTATTAGGATGACGCTCTGAAAGAAGCACCCCGGTTGTTATGAGTAAAGTGATATTACATTATTTAGGCTTTGGTAGCAACCTCTTGCTGTATACTTATTGTACTGACTCAAAGTTCATGAAACGTGTGTCTGAAACACGCACGCAAATACCCTGATAAAAAGATAACATAAAAATAGAAACCATATGTCACCACTATCTCAGAGTAGCTCTGTCTCTCTCTCTGTTTCTCTTACCCCTTCTCATATGCTCTAGCAAATACATGAACTAATAATTCAGGGACTGACAGTATGAGCAGAATGAATGTAATATTTAAGCGGTAGAATGCTGGTTTGTGGTTTTCTCCCCAGACTGTTTGATTGTTTCAGAAGATATGGGTCATGGTTTCTAGTCTTAGTCTCTAAAGGGTTTTAAACCTGCCAGAGAAGCACTCTGTTCATCTCTGTATACACATTTGATATTGATCCTAAAATAAGGGTTCAGATAAGCTCCAGAAATTAAGGTACTTATCCCTAAATTTACCTGAATCTTTAGAGGTCTTCCTTCCATCCTTCTGTTAATTTCACCCTTCTACACTTCTTATGAGAACAAGAAAGAAGAAGATAGATGGATTGAGGGGAAGAGGAGTAGAGAAATACGGACTAATCTAGTGCTACCACATCTCCTTAACAGTGCGACCCTATGAGCCTCATTCTCTACTACCTCGCCCTTTGTGTAATTTTGTGCACCTCTTAGAATTAGGTGTAAATGCCACCAAGGCAGTGGAGAATTAGGCTCTTGTTTTTATTATATGATTGTTCATAGGCCCCACACTCGCTCTGATTTCTTGGTGGTACTGCCTCTTTGTATTATGTCAAAAAATTCTTTTGTCAATCCTGGACCCTCACACCACTGTCAGAACAGGATATGACCAAATCTTTATGAACTAGCAGATCAAAATAGAAGCATCTGCTACCAAAACCTTCTTGAAGTTTTATAAACTATTCAAAGAGATCCTTATGCTGAATCACCAGTCTTGTAATGCAGGGTCCATTTAAATTATGCACAGATGTATTACTTATATTGGAGAGACCGTAAACCAGAAATCATAGCTATGGATAGATGGAATGTCTAAACAAAAGCAGTGAAAGTATACTGCAATTTGTTCAAGTAAAAAGATAAATGATTTGTAACAACATAGATAATCACAAATAGTAAAACAAAACAAATAAGCTATCCCTGAATGATAGGGGACAAGGGCAAAATGCTACAAATTTAAATGAAAAAGTAAGGGTGGTTTACAAGATAATGACAGTTCTTACAGACAGAAGAATACATGGCTCCCAGTTGAATACAAGCTACTATATAAGCTACGGGAGCTGCGCGGACAGAACTGATTACTAAAATTCTGAGGTAAAGAAAAATCCATAAAAATCATGAAAGAAAAAAAATAGCTATTACCGGTTTTGAATTGGAAATCAAAAATGTATGAAATGTAGGTTTATCATGCGTGAGATGGAAGAAAAATCCTAGTGAATGCATGACATAGAAGGAGACATAACAGGAGAGGTAAAAAGAGAATTTCTCTATGAAATAATGCTCCTGTATTGAGTATGGATTATATTAAGTTATTGGACCCAATTTAAAATAATTCAAATTCATTTATTGGAGCCAATTTTTGTGTGTGCTGAGCAGATTTAAATATATATATATATAGAGAGAGAATGCAATCATTGTACATGTTGTGATGTTAGTACAGGGTATATGTGCCTTTCCCATTCCACCCCTTTACATGGGATAGTTGACCTCTCCACTATGTCCAAAGGGATGGACAAGATAGAAGGGGGAGGACTTCCTTCCCGGATCATTTTCACAAAATGAATTGTTCACAGTATTAATATACACTTATATTGCACCTTTGATGCAGAAAGATTCCACAAATGCAGTAGTCTATCTTCTTAACAACACATGTTACTATGAAAACAGCACTTCATTTCCCCACTCTCTGCACTGGCTCCCCACTGAATAGCGTCCATTTGAACAGTTTCTATGATGCTATTTAAAGCTTTTCATAGGATTGGCCTTTGGCCCTCGATCACTGCGATCAATTGTCCCTTCCAAACTACAACCTCCCACAACAACCACATTCCATAGCAACAATGAGACGTCGACTTATGCAGGAGAGATTCATAAATGAGCTGGACTATGGAACTCACTTGTACCAGAGGCAGGAATGATCACAGATGCCTGTGTACTCAGAAGTACATGCAAAATTCATGCCTTACTTTCCCTTCAATAAATTTATACACACATGCATGCACACAGGTACTAAAACCACTCTTTAAACAAATGAAGTTCCCTCTCTCACAGGTTGGAAAGAGATTGTTATTTCTCTTTTTAAGTTCTTAAGAGGCTGGCAGATGCTTCAATGATGAGGCCTTTATAAACATATAGATTAGATTGTTAGGAATCTGTGAACCTTTTTGCAATGTATTGGCCCTATGTGGCTTTGGCTATAAACTCAGGGCTCCCATTAGAATACAATATAACTTATCCAAAAAAATCACAATATGCCCCTACGATTGCCTTTAAAAAGTAAATATTTAGCAGTGTCATAAACAGATAGTTAAGGGTTAATGTCTCTTTTACCTGTAAAGGGTTAAGAAGCTCAGTAAATCTGGCTGACACCTGACCAAAGGACCAATAGGGGAACAAGATACTTTCAAATCTTGGTGGAGGGAAGTCTTTGTTTGTGCTCTTTGTTTTGCAAGTTGTTCGCTCTTGGGACTAAGAGGGACCAGACGTCAATCCAGGCTCTCCAAATCTTTCTAAACCAGTCTTTCATGTTTCAAAATTGTAAGTAACAGCCAGGCAAGGCGAATTAGTTTTATTTTTGTTTTCTCAACTTGTAAATGTCCTTTTTGCTGAGAGCATTTTACCTCTGTTTGCTGTAACTTTGAACCTAAGGCTAGAGGGGTTTCCTCTGCGCTATACGAACTTGATTACTCTGTAAAGTATTTTCCATTCTGATTTTACAGAGATGATTTTTACCTTTCTTCTTTAATGAAAAGCTTTCTTTTTAAGAACCTGATTGATTTTTCCTTGTTTTAAGATCCAAGGGGATTGGATCTGGACTCACCAGGAATTGGTGGGGGAAAGGAGGAGGGATGGTTAATTTCTCCTTGTTTTAAGATCCAAGGGGTTTGGATCTGTGTTCACCAGGGAATTGGTGAAGTCCCTCAAGGCCACCCAGGGATGGGAGAGTTTTGGGGGGACAGGAAGTGCTCCAGACACTGACTTCTGGATAGTGGCAGTTTACCAGATCTAAGCTAGTAATTAAGCTTAGAAGTGTCCATGCAGGTCCCCACATTTGTACCCTAAAGTTCAGAGTGGGGAAGGAACCTTGACAAGCAGGGTTACCGAACAATGGTATGTGAAATCCTAGATTCCATCCGCACTTAGAATCGGAAATAACTGTATGAAAACTATGCAATATGCATTTGCGCATGTGGTCTTTTTCATGCTAACAGTTGGAGGCAGGAGTAATTTCACCTACAACTGAAACTCAGTCATATATTTAACAGCAGCAGTTCTGTTACACAGAACTCATCAATACTGCACAACAAGAGGAATACTATACACGTTTGAAAACCATATGGAGAGTTAAGGCTGACACAATGCAATTACTGAAGTTAGTATTAAGGAAACAGGGTTAATAGTTCTACTCTTAGGAAAAAGAAAACAGAGGTCACTGATAATCACAAGGAGAATCTCATCTATTTCAACACTTCACTGAGGAAAAGTTCACTTGGCTGATGTCTTTTATAAAAAATACTGAGCTTATTATGTTTTAGCACATCAACTAGAATGTCATAATATCTGTTGCAAACAGAAATGAACGAACACCTTTAACACCATATAAATTTGCTTTACTATTAATACTTCCCTTTATCATACTCTTTGCAACATTTTATAGATTTAAGGGCAAGACAATAGTGGGATGCAATGTTTGTGAGAGAGACAGATACTGAAAGAGACAGACACATTTGAATTTTCTGCATAAATTCACCACCACCTAACTACATCCCATTCTATGTTTGCATTAATCTCCAGCCGAATATGCACTGTGCCTTCAAGAAAAAACTTCAGACCATTTTTTTTTCTTGTATGAAATGCTGTACCTGCTAAGAAAGTGGAAGTGACTCCTGAAAAATTTCTTTTTTCACAATAAAAATAATTTGGCAAGGCTAGTTCAGTGACAGCTCTGCATTTCACTATACACAAGATCTATATTCAGGAGCAACCTCCGGTAACTCCTTTTCTGCAGGAGGATTAGTTCAGACATGTAGTGGAGATGATGGGATATCAGCCTCAGAAGGCACAGGTACTACCTATAATCCTGTCTGAAGGAGAGAGGGCAACATGTGACCCTCATATAGGTTCAGGTACACAGAGAAGCCACACACCTGCAAGTGATTTTGTGTGGGGTAAAATTGGGCAGGCAACCTATCAACATGTACATACACATAATCAATTATTCAGCTCCCAGGTCATTTAGATATCTAGCCAGAGGATGGCATACCATAGCTCTTTCACCGAGCACAGTTCCTCTTGTGAGGATGAACAGATACTCAAAGATCCAAAATATTTTGGCTGATATCATGGGAATAATATCAGAAAAGAAGGTATCACTTCTGGATGAATTTCCTATTCCTACGATCAGGAAGATCTTAGGAGTGCTGGCAAGTTGCTTCTCACAACCTGTCAACTGGAATCTTGGGTCTATCCCCCTCCCCATAACTAGAGAGCAGCTGGTTATACAGTTTGGCC
Organism: Gopherus flavomarginatus; assembly: GCF_025201925.1. Classification (NCBI taxonomy): domain Eukaryota; kingdom Metazoa; phylum Chordata; order Testudines; family Testudinidae; genus Gopherus; species Gopherus flavomarginatus. The sequence goes on along the minus strand of NC_066618.1, from coordinate 101,454,364 downwards.
TGCAGTCCCATCCATATACTGATCATATTTAGCTCTATATCATCATCTTTTCATAAAACAGTCTCTGAGTTTTGACAGAGTTATGGAAGTTTTGGGAGCACAATGGCTTAGTAACAGCCAGGATAAAATGATCATATTGAACGTGAGCCAGGGAAGCGTTTAGAGGGAGAGATTTGGGGCCATGATGGTGCCTTCTATTGGAAGATTATGCAAGAGCTTTGCAATACACTTCATAATTTTATCATCATATTGGAATCATTGCTACCCTGAATTTCCACATGATAAAGCCAATGGCAATCACTACCTTTTTTTCATCTGTGCTAGGACCAGAGCTTGCAATTCTTCTTTAATGTAAGTCTCATCACAGTAATTTGTGTCTTTGCAACTACAAGTCTAGATTATTGCAATGAGCCCTAGACAGACCACCCTGCAAAAGCATCTTGAAGCTTTTGGGAATATGGTAGCTTATCTTGTGAGTGAGGCAAACCATTTATGACCACATAACACTAGTCCTCTATGCACCATGCTGACAACCTGTTCAATTCCACATCAAGTTCATGATTTTTTCAAAGGTCTAAATTGTTTGGAACCCAGTTTATCTGAGACTTAGACTTCACTGCTTTGTGTTCCACGTTGCATTCTTCTATTGCATTGTCAACTTTCCATTAGTTTCAATAGTTATTTTTCCCCTGTCTCTTCAGGAAGGCAGATAACAGTAATGGCTGATGAGTTTTCTCTATAGAATCATAGGACTTGAAGGGACCTTGAAAGGTCATCTAGTCCAGTCCCCTGCACTCATGGCAGGATTAAGTATTATCTAGACCATTCCTGACAGGTGTTTGTTTAACCTGCTCTTAAAAATCTCCACTGATGGAGATTCTACAACCTCCCTAGGAAATTTATTCCAGTGCTTAACCACTCTGACAGTTAGGAAGTGTTTCCTAATGTCCAACCTAAACCTCCCTTACTGCAATTTAAGCCCATTGCTTCTTGTCCTATCCTCAGAGGTTAAGAAAAACATTTTCTCTCTCTCCTCCTTGTAACAGCCTTGAAAACGGTTATGTCCCCAGTCTTCCAGACTAAAGAAACCCATTTTTTTCAATCTTCCTTGATAGGTCACGTTTTCCATACTTTTAATCATTTTTGTTGCTCTTCTTTGGAATTTCTCCACATCCTTCATGAAAATGTGGCGCCCAGAACTGGACACAATACTCCAGTTGAGGCCTAACAAGCATGTCTTGCTTACAACACTCCTGCTTATACATCCCAGAATGATGTTCACTTCTTTTGCAACAGCCTGTGGTCCACTATGACCCCCAGATCCCTTTCCGCAGTATTCCTTCCTAGGCAGTCATTTCCCACTTTATATGTGTGCAACTGATTGTTCCTTCCTAAATGGAGTACTCTGCATTTATCCTTATTGAATTTCATCCTATTTACTTCAGACCATTTCTCCAGTTTGTCCAGATCATTTTGAATTTTAATCCTGTTCTCTAAAGCACTTGCAACCCCTCCCAGCTTGGTATTCTCCACAAAGTTTATAACTGTACTCTCTATGCCATTATGTAAATCATTGATAACATATAATCCATAGTTGTGTTATGCTAGGTCTCAGTGGACTCAGTTATGCCTTTGGCACACACTCCATTCAGTAATCATTCTGATAGCAAACATGGATTTTGCTATTATGTTTTTCCTTTTTGAAAAAAAAAGACTTTTTTTTTATTCCTTACTTATATTGGTGTAAGGCACCCAGTTGCTGTGATGGGTGCCTCTGTAAATCTTTAAATACATATGACAATTTCCAGTAGACACATCAGCATTCTCACACTTGGATTTGATTATTTAGCCTACTTGTCTATTAGTAGCTGCTCTGCTCAGAGGCTACAGAGAGAATCACAATTTTAAGAAGTTTATGATTTATTAGCTATTTATACCTCTTAGAAATTTCTTTGAGTTTCTTATGGCTCAGCCCATACATACACTCAAGCCAAAAAGCTTTCAGACTCTCCCTTTCCTAATAGAAATGTTCACAGAGCTATTTAACTTAGCTTTTGTTTGTTTGTTTGTTTGTCCCATGCTATAATAATTCAGCTGGCAGTAGACAACATCTCTTTTACAATGATATTTTAGAGAGCATTTAAAACATTAAAAATATGGCAAAGAATGTTTCCCTATGATTTATATTCAAGCTTCAGCTGCCTGTAAATTGGTTTTGATAATTCCAATACAAACTTTCTCTATCCAAGTAGCATGATCTAGAAGACTTAGCATGGGACTAGAAGTCAGGACTTCTAAGGCTTCACCACAAACCTCATTGTGTGGCTTTGAACAAATTACTCACTGCTTCTGTTTCCCTATCTTCAGAATGGGAAATTTTTAGTTACTCTTCTCACTGGTGGTTTTGAGGATTAATGTTTGTTCACCACTTAGAAGATATTATGTGCCAGCCATTATTATACATAGGGTGCCAAATGTCAAAACAAGAGTCAATGGCATATAAAAATCCAACTTATTCTCCTCCCAATTAAAGAAGTGGCCCAAGAATTTTAGTCAGTGAAAATAATTTATTATTAGGTATTGACTTCCAGCATACTCAGCACTGATAGACCTGGGTGAATACACACACACACACACACGATTTCCAAATATGATAGTAAATAAATGGCTAGACTGGTTTTATTCTGAGGAATGGGCAGCACATAGTTTTGCAGCCCAAGGAGCAAAACACAGAATATTGTGATTATATTAGTGGCATGGAAAAATAAAGTAAGGAAAATCCTTTCATGGATTTTCAATGGAAAAAAACCAACAGCCAGCCCTTAATCAAGTAGATTTTGTGTGTGGTTATCTTTTTTAGAATTTGAACAAAATAAATATACAATTTGATAATTGACCAATTGCAATAATGTGATCAAACAGAAATGGGTCTTTTAAAAGGTAACAAATACAGATTATGAATAAATTTTGTTAATATTTATATGGAAATTTCAAATCCCATCACACTGCATTTTTATTGTATTGACAAATAATTAGAACTGTCAATTAATCGCAATTAATGCCTGCGATTAACTGAAAGCAAAATTAATGCATTAATCTCATACCTGTGGGCTGGGTGGGAGGCATCGACCATGGGGGACTTGAGCAGCCTCTGCCCGCAGCTCCCCAGATGACGGGTGGGGGAGAGGAGTGGAGAGGAGGGAGTGGAGCCCTGGGACGCCAAAAATATTTAAATAAATGTATTCTAGTATTGTTTAACTATGAGATTAAAACTGTGATTAATCACAATTAATTTTTAATCGCTTGACATACCTAAAAATATTGTCCACTTTTCATCACTTTTAATAGTCTCAATTTCTAAAGCAAACAATACCTACCAGTAGTTGTGCTAGCACAACACAGACTTGACATCAGAATACAGACTTGATTTTAAACAATAGCAAGTAAAGTGTGTGGGAGATTATTTACTTTTATTGCAGCAGTTCTGAAGATGATGAAATCTGGATATTGTATCAGCAGCATTACAAATATCATCCACGGGTTATCAGCATTAATTTGAACATAAAGCAATGATGCAGTTCATTACAAAGATGGGATGAGAGCATATTTAATTTGATTAGCTAGCTACATTCCAGAGAGAGCTAGTTTTTCTCCTTGCTCTGACTAAAAATTGATTTCAGAATGTTGTTAAATACCCATTTTTTTTTTGCATGCTGATTTTGGAATCCACCGATACACAGATCCAGGGCCGTCCTTAGGCATAGGCAACATAGGCAGCTGCGTAGCGCACCTGAAAATTTGGGGCACCACTGGGTCTTAGTGTCCACCCTCTTGTTTTCCTATCCCTGTTCTGACCCTTCCTGCAGGCTCCCACAGATGGCTGCTCTAGCCTGGTGAGTCTTCCTTGGGAGGGAATCTAGTAGTTAAAAGTGAAAAAACCTCCAGCCTGCCAGACCTATTAGCACAACATTGAAACTGTTAAAGAGACATTCAAGGGGTAATAAAGCCATTTAACAGGCATTTGCCAACCCCAAGGTATATACTGACAGGTTTCAGAGTGGTAGTCCTGTTAGTCTGTATCAGCAAACACAAGGACGAGTCCTTGTGTCACCTCAAAGACTAACAAATTATTTGGGCATAAGCTTTTGTGGACTAGAACCCATTTCATCAGATGTCCACGAAAGCTTATGCCCAAATAAATTTTTATACTGTCAGTTTCTGACTTTACTGACAAAAACAGTTGTGCATTAATGTAATATTTACACAGAACATGTCAGTCTACAGGACCTTAGTTTAAATTTTGCTTTAAAAATATTTCATTAGTGAGCTGGTGAAGATTATAAAATCACATTTCTAAAAAATGCTTGCATAGAGTTTTAGATGCACAGTCATCTTTAGCCTTAAATGTGTGGATCTTCACACATAGTTTTTTAAATAAATCCTTCAAAAGACCTCCCTTATCTAAAATACACATTTTAATTACTATAGTTAAAAAAAAAGTGCTTCCAAGTCTTCCTGTCCTTTCTGTCCATCCCTTCACCACCTCTCCCCCCACTCCCCACTGAAGAGAGCCCTTAAAGGGACAACAGTCCTTCCCTTCCAGATAGCTGGACAAAGAGTTCCCTTTCTTTACTTCTGACTATCCGACAAACTAGTTTTAAAAGAACCCTCCAGCAAAATCAGTACCTTAGTAAGACAAAATCCTTGTTATACCTAAAATCTTTGGAAATATATTTTTTTAAAGTTGGTGAAATTTCATAACCATGTCTCTTGTTATGGAGATCACACAAAGTAAATTACTGTTCCCTTTTTCTAAAAGCAATGAACATTGTTATGAACACACTAAATCTCTCTGATTAATTTAAAAGAATGTCTTTGTTTCAGTGAGTTAAATATGTAGTAATCTGGAATGCTGGCTTAAGATTTGAGTACATTTAAAATATAAATTCAACTTAGAAATACTGATGAAGAAAATGTAAAACAGAGAAGAGCTGCATCATGTATTCCATTATATGTAATGTTGTATTCAGCAGGACAGCTGACTCACCCTTACTATGAAGTTTTTGCAAATAAATCTCTGACAAACTTCAGGGCATATCAAAAAACCTGTGACTGACATTTTTTATTCCCAAATTTTAGTGCTTTTAATTAGGTACTTTCTTCATGTCCATTCTGCATGAGGGAGAGTGCATGGAAGTCTCTGCGGGTAACTGTGACTCTCCGCCACCATGAGGCAGGCTGGGCATCTCATTATCCTTTGCTGTCAAGTCCCTCCTCACCCTCCCCCACCAGGCTGTAAGCTTGGGCTGCCATCCGGCATAGGGGCACCAGTTTAATAATACTGCCTAGGGCCCCATAAATCCTGAGGACGGCCCTGCATAGATCCTCTAATTTTTAAGGCAATAGGCTTTAAATAGGATTGAAGATGCTTCAGGTAAAGTCAGACTGGAATTTGTTTAGGGTAAAAATGAGGAGAGGAATGCTTTATTCAAGATAAATGTTTGCAGAGAGAACATTCTACCAATTATTTCCATGACATGTGACAGAGAATTTCTAGTAAAGGTGTGCAGAACTTTCCATTCACTTTGCGGCTGCTTTCATTAAAAATCTCCAAATTTATGTTTGCTTAGATTCAAGGAATATTGGGTATATTTTGTGCAAACCTCAGCCTAGGCCTATTTATGGCTTCAGAATAGAAGCCATGAAAAACTCAGTGGATATAACTGTAAATCAGGTGAAACTCGGGGGTTTTCCTTGACATAAAGGCATCCTGCAACCCAAAGCTCAAGTGAAATTCAAAATAGTTATGGAGGAAAAAAAAAGTTAATTTATACATCTGCAAATCTCTTGAGCCCTTGAATACACAATTTTTATGTAAAAAAACAAAAACAAAAAAAACTAATACTAATGAATTGCACAGATCTATTCACAGTTTTACAAAAATCCCCACCCACAGTTAGATATGCTTAGTTAATGCAAGTTTACTTCCGTCACCATCATTTGCCAAGAATTACAGACTTTGGACTTAAATACTAACTTCCACCTGAAGAACTCTAAGAACCTTACTAGCATTAGTGGACTTTTAGTTACTTGTGTGGTAACTATTATTGTACATATGAGGAAAACTCATATTAGGTATCTCAAAACTGAGGTAAATCATTACTAATTTATGGAATATGGGTCTTGGAATTCAAACACTTTTGTAATTTATATTGTTTGGTAATTACTGTAGAATGCCGTAATATTTTTAATATATAATAAAGCTTGATATATTTTTATTTAAGCAGAAAATAAAAGAAATAATACACAGACCGAGGAATAACACTTTGCTGCTTTTTGTGTTACAGAACACTGTTTTTCAACTGTGATGTCAACATTCCATTGGAGTAGTTTTCATCTTCTCCCTTCGTCAGGAAGGCAGATAAGGTTGGGATGATATATTTTCCTAAGTATGTTTTTCAGTCTGGCAATACTGCCCTTTAAAATGTGTAGCAGACCCACAAAACTCACACAAAATATAGCTTACTAGAGACCTTCAAAATGGTAGCTGATGTTTTTGCCTTTGGGTGTACTCTCTTCAAAGTGTCAGAAGGGAACAAAAAATTGTTTTGTACCATATGTCATGAGCAAACCCTTTTCTCTACAAATGCATATGAGACTGGTGTAAACATGACAAAGGATGGTGAAGAATGCAAGTGGATTCACTACAAATAAATCCAGCCAGCATTGTTTATACTTTTGTAGGAACTGATCTTCCCAGAAAAAAATGAGCAGAGTATTTTGTATGAGTCAGTCAGGTTTGCTTATTTCAATCTTATACTTGATATTTCAATAACTGGTATTACTACCAGAGTAATTGTTTGTTACTTAATCTTATTCTAAACCTAGGACAGGCAGAATAGGATTAATTACATAACATGATCTGCCATGAATCTTCATTCCATTCCTGAACTTTAAAAGCTTCACTTGGTGCTCTTTATGGTTTGGGACACCTGGCTCAGAATCTTAGAGAAAAGAATGCTTCTAAATCTGTTGATTTTATTGTTATGTGATAACAGATGCAGGGTCAGAACTAAAACCACCAAAGCTTTCCATATCCACCCATCTCTATTCTCAGCATAGACATATGCATGAGCAGAAGTAAATTGCATTAACTTGGATGGCTATTTTATGTATTAAAACTCATGTCAGAGTGCAGCGTGCTGAGGGTGGCCGTCTATTAGCAAGAAGTGGTTCAACAGGCATAAAAAGGGAAGTTGTAAAAGGAAGAAAGGATGTTTAAAGGAAGCAGCATGGAAATGTTGGACTCTGTTCCCACTTTGGGACAGGCCTGGAACAGAAGAACCTACATTCAAGCTCAGTTATCTGCTTTGGCAGATCCACTACAAAAATCTCAGATTATAAAATAAAATAAAAATTAGAATGGGGACACAATAATTTAGATAGCAGAGGACTGGTGCAAAATACCTGATGGTTGGACTAAGGGAGTGAACTGAATTACAATTCACAGAAGGAATTTCTAGAAGGACCACCAAACAGTCCCAGATTTTGGTGTCTTCAGTGAAATAATACAGAGATTCACCAAGTTAAAGAGGAATGAGTGCAACATTTGCATATAGCTTATCTAGGTACCCAATCTTCATGCATTATCCACTGTTAGATTATGGATACATTTATACACCCAGGCAGGCAGAATGGATATATACATAGGACAGACTAGAATCTTTTTTTTAACAATTTTCAACTCTACTTTAAAATGATGATAACTCTTTGGTCCTCCACTCCTTTCACCACAAAAATAAATGTCTCATCAATTCAATTTCAATCCTTTAAAATAGAGATCTTTAATCTATAGTCTACGAGAACTTCTCAGGGCCTTCCTGCTACAGGGGCAGGATTCTCCCTTCACTTACACTGGTTTCACACTAGTATTTTATTGACTTTAGTGGAGTTGTTCCTGCCTTATGCCACGGTGACTGAGGTGGAGAACCAGGCTTTTGATATTCGTATAATCAGATTTTACTTCTGAGCACAATATGAATTTTAAGTGGAAAAATGGCAAAGTGGTTTTTGTTAATCCTTCAAAGAAACAAATGAAACTGCTGGAAACGTTATAACAAAACAATTTCAGTTGGAACAACAAATCAAATCAATCAGTCCTACTAGTGCCCCAGAACCTATTTATTTCACACTTGCAAAAATTTTGATTTGCTCATATTACCCTTTTTAAAACAGAAGGAAGGGGATTTAATCTTTACTCTGTAATAGCTGGTAAGATCTTATTGCTGAAAAAAGAAAGGATGAAAAGAATTAGGTCTTGATTTTCAGAAGTATTGAGTTCCTATTGATTTCAAATGGGGTTGTAGGTACTCAGCACCTTTGACAATCAGACCTTTAGTGTAATATTTGCCATACACACACACACACATAAATAAAAGACACCTCATGAATCCATTGTGATTCTGAGCAGGATGGTCGGAAAAAAGGTTTTCAGCATGGGAAGAAAAGCTACAGCCTCAAAAAAGTAACACAAAGCTCAACAATAAGGGCTTGAACAGTATAGTGATATTACTGAAAGACAGAAGGACAAATCCTCAGCTTGTCTATTGGCATAGTCGTACTGCAGCCACTGGAAATATGCCTATTTATATCAGCTAAGAATTTGGCTCATGATATTTTGAATCATTGGTGTATAATACCATGATACTTTTTATAGGGGTTTGATCAAATAAGTTCAATCACTGATACTCTTGCAGGACAGTTATGACATCTGTGAACTGGCAATATCTACTTATCTTAGGTATCTCAACAGCACCCATCACTGAGGTATCGAGGCACCAACGATTTATTAACATCTCACTTTCTGACCATTATTTGAAAGATGATATGAAGGAATTCACAACTTAATTAGTGTCTAAAATGTTAGACCAGATTTACTGAAGATATAGATATCAACCATAGTGATTATTCATCTAAGTGTGAGGTCCAGTGAATATGTTTTCATCTTATTTTGACTGAATTTTGGCCACAGTTCTGATCAGAATGCAGCTACACTCCAAAGTCACACAATATTTCCCAGGAGAAGATTAGTACATTGAGTAGTTTTTTGAATGACTCCACCTGGCTACTGTCTTCTTCCAGTCAATGCTCATTACCCCTCTGAAGCACTAGGTTCCATTCTCAGCTAAAAGAAGGATCGCTGTGATAACCTTTTGATGGTAGTAATGGGTCCTGTCCTCATACAAATCTTACCTCAAGGTGCATTTATCTCATGATGCTGACAGAACATTACCATCTGATAATGGTTAGGTAGGCGGAATTACCTGGGACAATTATTCAAAACAAAAACAAACACTTTGCACACATAATTTGTTTATACTATAATGTATTTTTACTACTGGTACCTACCCCTTCCTCTCCCTCACCCTTTGCATTTGTTGTCATTTTAAACTTAGATTTTACATTATTTAGAGTGGATTATCTCTACTATGTTTGTATCATGTCAGCCCACATTGGAGCACTGATCTTTTGAAGCCATTACATACTATTTAAAATAAAAATAAAATAAAAGGATGAATCAACTGCCCTCCCAGCAATGTGTATGGACTATTGTTGAATGGATTTTCAAGTATTATACATTCATTTTCATTAGTTGTAAAGTAAATTACTATGCAAATTCCTTAGGCGAAGAGGAGAATATACAGGAGACAAAGCTTAAAAAAAAATAATCTCAAAACCTGTGACAATTAAGTACTTTTTTTTAATAAGTTGTGTATTTTGCTTAAATTAATAAGTCAATAACTACACATTGACTGGATGATGTGCACCAAGTTATTAATCATATTTAATATAGAGTTGAACAATAACAGAGCTATGATTTACACTAATCAATAGAACATAAGACTATATAAGCAGAGAAGACCACAGAACAAATATGAGCAATTGGTAACCTCAAGCTCACAAACAAGAACATAGTCAAGTGTGAAATTTTATAACTCAAGGACAATATTTACCAAGGTGAATTAATGAGGCAACACTTTGACTTTCTTCAGTCAAGTCAATGTATTTATATGGAATAGTTTATTAAATTAATGACCTCTAGCTAAATATTACTACCATGGCTGTGTTTCATGTTTATGTGGTTCACAATGCAGTAATCCATAGTAAAAAGTCCTTGCTTGTGTACATACTGTGTCAGTGAATGACTCCAACTGCATCAGTATAGAAATAATGTACAGCAGCTATGCAATCAACACTTGTCTGTTAACATTTCCATGTTTGCACCGATGCTATCAAGGATCAGTGAAAATAAATGGGACAGAAACTCAGTATTATATGACAAAAATATCACAAAAAAAGTGTCACAAAGATTAAGACCTTGAATCAGCAAAATACTTTAGAATGTACTTTTGCTTTAGAGAGCTATCCCCCAGTTTTTTGGTCTAAAAGTGCTATGTACTTTAGGTCCAATTCTGCTCTCATATACCAGGGTTCACTCCCATTGAACTAAAAAATTACACCCATGTATGCAGGGCTGGTGCAAGGAAGTTTTGCATCCTAGGAGAAACTTCCACCTTGCACCCCCCCCAGCTAACCCCGCCCCCGCCAAGGCAGCTAACTCAGCCCCACACCCGGGGAGCCGCCCAGCAGCAGATACCTCCCCCCACTGTGACAGCTAACCCCTCTCCCCCTGTCCCCCCACGACAACTAACCCTGCCCAGGGAGACTCCCCCTGTCCCCCCATGCCAGTTAACCCCGCCTGGGAAGACTCCTCCGCCCCCGCAGCTAACCCTGCTTGGGGAGACCTCCCCCTTCTCCCCCCCGCCACAGCAGCTAACCCTGCCTGGGGAGACTTCCCTTTCTCCCCCAAAGAGACACTGGAAAACACTTAGAAACAAGATGTATGGGAGGGAGAAGAGTTGAGCCCGGGCTGGAAGGGTGTCAAGTCTGTGAATTATAATATCTGAAGTTTCAAGCTGCAGGCCAGTGCAGCTGGCTTTCAAGAACCTTTGCAATCTGACTGAAACAACATTTAGGATGAGAAATTAATATTTGTAGCCAATTTCTTTAGTGAATCAAGCTTAGTTTGCATGCTTTGTTTTATTTGCTCAGTAATCTGCTTTGTTCTCTTTGATATCTCTTATAATCACTTAACATCTGCCTTTTATAGTTAATACATTTGTTTTGTTTATTATTAAACCTAGTTTGTGCAATTTCTAACTGGGGGGGACAAGAAGTTGTGCACATCTCTCTTCATATTGAGGGAGAGGGTGAATTTTTATGAGTTTGTGCTGTGCAGATTTTTCTATACAGTGCAAGACACTATACCTTTGGGTCTGCATTGCAAGGGAGGTGGGCACCTGAGTTCTGGGGCAAGTCTCTTAAGATGATTCTTCCCTGAGCTTATCTTTGTGTCTCTCTCTTTCTGCACCTGGGTATGGCCCTGCCTGTGTGTGTGCTAGAGGAGGCTTAAGAGCCTGGCTAAACAAGACAGGTTAAAGGGGATAGGGGCCCAGGCTGACAGAACAGGCAAGCTCAGTGATATCTCAGTAAATCAGTTAGCACCTTAAAAGGAGGCAACCTGTCACAGAGGGTAAAATCCTGGCCTCATTGAAGTCAACGAGAGTTTTGCCATTGACTTAAATGGGGTGATGATTTCAGTCAGCATGTGTTAACTGTCTTTGCCTTCTCTTGACTAGCCTGGACAAAAATATATATATTCCCCATTAACAGGCTTAACTACATTTCCAAGCATCTGGTTTATTGCATAAACATCTTACTGTATTTGCAGTTGTTCATTTTTCATGGTATTTTGTTTTATAAAGTTAAGAAGAATAAAGAAATGACATCTATAAAATAAGACTGTACACAAGTGAATAGCTCTGAAAAACACCAAAAATATTAAAAAGGGAGGAAATATGTCTGAAATGGGCCATCTTGATTATCACTACAGAAGTGTTTTTTTCACCTGCTGATAATTGCTCATCTTAATTAATTAGTCTTTTAGAGTTCATATGGCTACTTCCACCTTTTCATGTTCTGTATGTATATATATCTCCTTACTATATGTTCCATTCTATGCATCTGAAGAACTGAGCTGTAGCCCACGAAAGTTTATGCTCAAATAAATTTGTCAGTCTCTAAGGTGCCACAAGTACTCTTGTTCTTTTTGCTGATACAGACTAACACGGCTGCTACTCTGAAACCTGTATGATTAAAATTCATATAATCAAACTTAGCAATTGGAAAGGACACTTAAAACCACAAAGAATATTATGTAGCAACTGCCAATGACCATCACCTTCTCTGTTCTGTGGCAGGGTCCTTCTCTCCTGTCAAGTCCTATTTTAATGGACCATTCTTCTCAAAAGCTAATGGAACTCGATGCATTTCAGAGCTGCTCTGAGGAAAAATATTCGATCTTGCTGATAAACCACTTTACTGAATGAGATCAGACTAGATGATCTAATAATGGGCCCTTCTGGCCTTTAAGTCTATGAAAATACGAGTGTTTGGCAAGACTCTGTAATGATCTCTTGTCCTTAAGCAAAACAGTGGCTCCTAAAGGCAGTCTTTTTCAATATCACCACCAGAGATCAGCATGGTTCTTTGATGAAGTGGTGACCGATAGCTCACTAATGGCACTCTTAACTGAATCAGCAGTGACTTAGAGTGCTGGATTGTTTCTGATAAATATAGAACTGATCAGGGGTTAGCATTGAGCCACACTGCCTCAGGAGAGCATGAATCCATCTAGAGCTTTAGGGTGTACAGGCATAGCGCTTATACTGTATAGCACAGGTTGCTCTGACTTCCATGGCTGGTATTCAACGGGAGCCAGGGCCTAGGTTTTGCTTCCACCTTAATGTGGCTTGTGATGAGGGGATGCTAGGAGAACACGATAACTGACTGATTGATCCTCATGCAAGGGCCATGGAGGGAAAGCTCCTTGTCTCTTGCCCCTTCCCACACCATCTGCACAAGGTTTAGTCACAGAATAGCCTAAGATGTTTTGAACTGTTTTGTGCTTATTTATGGTTTATCCATCAAGGGAAAAACAAGTTTAAGACAATCCTTTTTATGTTTGTAAGTGAATATACTGGTCATGAATGAACCTGGATTCAAAGTTCTAGAGAGTAAAATCGACTCTCTCTCCATAGCATAAGAAGCCGTTGTAGATAAGGCAAAGAACAGATCAGGCTTCCCTCACACTGCCCAGCTAGTAGTACACTTTATCAATTCTCCGAACTATGCCGTCTCTTTCTGCTCTTGTAAACCATTCTCTCTTTATAGAGTTTCTAGACGACTATCTACCCACTGACTTTTAAATTTCTTTCTTGCATATTTTAAAATAAAGTGCTAAAATAGCTAAAGGAACATCAAGGCAGTTTTCTTTTTTTTCCCGATTTTCACATTACTGTGATTAGCAACCATATTTTCCTTTTCACCTGCTACTCTGGTGGAATAAAATAAATGGACGAGCATATATACACACATTAGCTTTAAATAATACATGAGGAGGACCATAACATTGACAGAAAAAAAAAGAATGAGAATAATTTATGAGTGGAAAAATTCTGTGTGATCTAAAGAGTCCCTAACATCTAAGACTGTATAGTTAAGTCAAACCAGGAACTTAGTTTCTTTCAAACATGATTATACTGTTCAAAGAGAACCATGGTGCATTTTTGTTTGACAGTACAACATAAATATACTTTGTAGAATTCCTTTCATACAAATTGTGTCCCAAATGCACCACAGAATTAAGTAGCAGTTACATCATTAAATAACAAACAATGACAGAGAAAGAAATTAATTAAGAACCATAGGAAGTAGAGAAAAATATGTTTTACGATGAGATTTGAAAAAGGCTGGAGAGTCAATGAGGCTAAAAGAAAGGCTTTTCTAGGTGGTAGAGTGAACATTCAGAACAAGTGCAGTAAGTGAAGAGGCAGATGAAGCCAATGCTAGATGAGCCAACAAATGAGAGTGAGATATAGTTAAAGAAAAGAGGTCATACTTTATTTTCTGTCATTTGGGACACAGTTTGTATGGCCAAAAGAAGTATCAGTTGCTAGAGAGCATGGTGACAAATGCCATTGTAACACTAAGTATGAAAAATTAGGGCATCGCAGAAAAAATGCTCTCAATGCTAAACACAGAACAAATAGAACACTGTGTCAAAGGAGTTACTCGACCAAACAATAAAGCAGGGTGCTTTTGAAATTATGACTGATCTTGAGTAAAAACAAGAACCCCTAGGAGAAAAGGGGATATGCTTGAAGGCTTGTAACTATTCTCTGGAGGTCCTGAATCAAACAATCAGAGAGCAATAAAAGATCAGACTGGACAGTTGAAATTTCCCTGAGCAATGCTTCATATGAGCGTGTTGCACAGATCTCATCATAGCATTAGGACAAACCATAATATTTTTTTTAAAAAGTATCTAAACTGAAGAGAGGGAGAAAGAAAAGAAAATCAATAAATTCTTGAATGAACTGTGTTGGTGCTGAGTCTGAGGAGGAAGTAATTCTATTTACCAATTTAATGATTTTGAGAAGGTCAGCCTATGTAATGGCATTGAGTTAATCAGCAGCTGGCATTTTAGTGAAGCAACTGTTAAAGGATAATCAGGTAGGGCTGAGGCTTATGGTAGCTTTAACTGTAGAAAGTTTAGTGTTAAATGACTCACTAATGGCTCTAGGCATAAAAGAGGATAGTAGCAGATATTGCCTCTTTTGTTAACTTTGGAAGACAAATGTTAGGAGTTGAAGTTCTTTCTTTTCTCCAGCAATCCCTGCAAAATGGCAGCTTTTGGGGGTGTTTTTTGAAGAAGGAAAAGTAAAAAAGGTGATATAAATACCAGCTGCATTTACTAAAGCTGAGAGTCAATTTCTAAGACTGATTTACAGAAGGGGAAGCTTAGATGGAGTCTGTCTAAGGTTGTCACTATGCATAAGTACACATAGCCTGACATGGTCACCAGGAAAATATCTATACAACTCTTTAAAGTTTATTTCATTCTTACAAGGGCTGCCAATTTGATATGGAATCTGTTCGGAATTTAACAACAATCTAGGAAATTGAGTCAGGAGCATTTCTACATAGAAGGCAAGACACTATAAATGGAAATGAAAAATTCTGAAAATCTGTAAAGCTGCATGAAACAAGAGTTCACAGGGACAGTGAGAATATTTAGTCAGATAAACAGATCAATATAGATGGGAGCCAGGCAGTAATGCTGGTAGTTTCTTGAAAAGCTGAATATTGTTCCAGGTTATTAAACCTATACTGCATTTGCTTGTTTATTAGGGTTGGTTTACCTTGTTCACCTGTTGTATTATATCATTTGAAAATGAGCAAACATTTTAAAATAACTAAGAGAAGGGAAAAGGTTGTGGAAATAGAAGATCTTTCCTTTGTGAACAATAATCCATTCAGCACAATGGAAGTTGCTCAAAATAATAGTCTCCAAAATCCAAAGTAAATATTTCATACAATATAATAATGCTCCTCAAAGAAACATTTCCCATGACGACACATGGGGCAGTGTAGTAAGAGGAGGCCCTGAGATATAAACCTGGTATCAGAGGCCTGGTATGAGGCCTAAGGCCTGAACTAAAGTAATGGTCAAGACTTTGCTAACATAAAGCAAAGTTAAGCTGTGAGCCAGAGACAGGCCCTGCTCACAGAAGCTGGCAAGGAAAGGGCTGATGCTGCAAAAAGAGACATACCTAAAAGGTACTGGACACTAGATATCAGAACATTCACATACTTGTATACTCCACACAGATAACAAGGAACAAGCTGACCCATCTCAATGACAGGGCCAAAGGGGTAATATGATGGATAGAGTTGTTTTGTTCAAACCAACATGTACAAAGTGAGAGGCGGCATCTTACTACGTAGAAGGGTTGTACCTTGACACATAGGGGGTTGCACCTCAATATGTCAGGAGTGATGTGTAACTTGTTTGTACCTCTGTATAAGAATGCACCTTTGAGTGGATGTCTTTGTCCAGCCTAGGGGGCAGTGGAAAGTCCCGCCACTGACTGAGCTGAGTCCATTGCCAGGGGGCACATATTCGTAGTATGTCCTGTAAAGTCTAGAGGGAACTATTATTGTGCTTTGTTTGACAATAAACCTGGCCGAAGTGCCTTTGTACCTTACTAGAGTCTGTGGTCACTGGGATTCTCTCGGGGTCTGCTGTGTCAGCTATCTGCACTGACCCAGGGCAGCACTCAGAGGGAACATGCACACAGCCGATTGATATCAACGTTGAACAGAGTAGAGTGCCACACCGGTAGCACTGGACAACAGGCAGTAAGCAGAACTTAAGTCTCATTGTCAAATCAATAATTCTAAATAGCATTTCATAGCATTCCTTTACAAATGAATGATACATAAACCCTCCATATAATAAGGATGGATTGATGTAGATCAAACAAATTGACCTTCACAATAATTTATGTGCCTCTATCTTTGGACAGTGATCTGCATGAGCTTCAAACATATAATAAAATACTGACAGGTTAATGACCCCAAGTATAGTGTTGAGAGATGAGAGAAGTGCTAAATTGGCCCAATGAATTCAGTGGGAGTCTTCCCATTGGTTTAATGGGCTTTGGATCAGGCCCAATGTCAGATGGCAAAAAGAAAAAAAAAAGTCAAGTTAACTGAGGCCAGCTAACAAGCTGAATTTAACCATGAAGCACATCAGAGTGAATGCACAGCAACAAATAAATACAATGCAAACAGCAGTAGCAGATATTCTTTAAGGAAATCAGACCAAGGAGTTATTTCCAAAACCTAAGTAAAGAGTACAGTGCTTTAGAGGTGCTGAACAACCACAACTATCACTGATTTCACTGAGAATTGTGGATGCTCAAGCAGAGCTGGTCAGGAATTTTCCCAATGAAAAAGGTATTGATCATAAAACACCAATTTGTCAAAACCAAAGTGTTTTGCAGAAACAGACTGGTTTCAACAAACTTTTGATGGTATACAGGCAGAGTTCTGTTAGAAGTATGCCTTGTTTCTTACCAGCTGACCGGACAGGCTGCTGAGGGAGCTTAGATTTCCAGGGTCCACTATTTAAGTGCACAGTTTAGTGTCCTACTTTGGTTTCAGGGACCCAGAGCTTCCAGATTCCCTGCTGTGGAACTCAGAGATAGAAGCCTTGAGAACCCCAGCTCATTTTTTCCAAAAGTACCTAAGTGACTTAGGTGCCAAAGTCCCAGTAACCTTTTATGGGACTTAGGCACTTTTGAAAGTTTTATCCTTAGCTGCTTAATTTTAGGTATCTAATTTTTAATATTGTCCTGGACTGGTTCTGCTAGTTTTTCATTACTGGGCCCTAAGAAAGAAACTTCAATAGAGCAAAACACTTTTAAAATAAATAAAGTATTGAGGAATTTTACACTAAATATAAGACACTAAAATACAAAAAGAAATGACACATTAATTGAAAAATATTAGGTGTTGATACACAGACGTGCGCACACAGATCCACACACTTTCTAGAAAGGAAACATAACTATGAGCAAGCCTTTTTGTGCCACATACGTTTTACAGTCTAAAAGCTATTCTTTGAGTTTTCTCAGACTGAACATATTTGTGCTAGGATTCAGTTCCACTAACATAGTCTTGATAAATAAGAGGTTTGTTTTTTTAATTAATCTTCAGAATATTTTCCTCCAGAACACCTATATAAGAATATTTCTTTCTGCTCGATGAACCATTGCCATATCACACCAGGGAAAAGATGAGAATACATTTAATGTGTGTATTAAATAAGAGTGTATTGAATAAAAATTTAATTAATACCTCTAGAAATCTAACATAGTCAGTATTGTTTTTTCACCCTCCTATCTTTAAAATACAAAAGTTATAATTTACTGGTGTAGTTTATGGGGAATGTGCTAAAAGCTATTTATTCTGACCTACAGGATTATATTAGCTAATTCATTTAAACTACCCTTCAAGGAAGGCATACATGATTAAGAAAGAAACATCCAACATATATTTCCTCCAAGGAATTTTACTCTTTTTAAATTTCCCAGAAGAAAAGAGTTTGTTTTTTAATATAATTTCCCACCTGGAATTATCACCTGCCTCACTTTTCAACTATATAGACACATACTAGACAGAGGGCTTTTTGTTCAGATCCCTAAAATAAGACTGGTTTGGATGGGTTTACAGAGGCATTCATTCCATTTAACTGATGGTGTAGAGAGGCAATATGGATCAGTTGTTAGAGTATTATCCTAGGACCTGGGATATCCAGGTTCCAGTCCTTGCTCTGCCACTTAATTTCAGGCATCTTGGCCAGTCACAGTCTCTTTATGCCTCGGTTCCCTATATGTAAAATGAGAATGATTTGCGGAACACAGATACAAATGGGGACCATATAAAAGTACCTAAGATAGACAGTGAAACTTTTAACTTCAGTGGATAAATACCTGGGATGAAATTGAATCACTTTTTTTTTTGTTTTTTTTTGTTTAGCTGGTATTCTGCTATCCTTCAAGAATTGTAGAGGGACAAACATTATGATTTCATGGTCTATGAGCAGTTTTAAAATTTAGCACTGAGAAATGCTTTGAAAGAAGTTATTTGGTGCCACGGAATTGTAAGAGCAGAATATCAGTGACATAAGTATTTTCTCTTTCAAAACAAACAGAATCTAGCCTAATGCATATTTATAAGGATATTTTAATTCAATTTAATCACAGTTATTACTTGCCTCAGGAGCTTTTCCATGCCACCATCGTAACTATTTTTAAAAACAGCTATATTTTAGTTATAATGTTATTAGGCTCTTATCAATAAAAGTATGCTACATAGAAGTGATATTTCAATTAGATAGACTTAGATCTATAATGGTATCCAAGCAAAAGAAGCATGAGTTTTGTAGGCATGCCATAAGAAGTTGATACCTGCTAGTAACAGAAAATTAAAATGTCAATTCCCAAGTGACTAAAAAAATCTTTTATTAAAGATAAGCTTTAAAAACAAAAAAAACAACGTGTATCTTGACGTCGTCAACAAACTGATGACCCAATATGTCATTCTAATAGTGGCATTTGGGCTCAGGCATTAATAATGAAATTTATAACTAGATTATGAAATGTTCATTATATGATTTTAATAGTGCTTTGAGCAACAGCCCCAATGTAAATCATCATAACCCACTAAATATATGAGGGCTGATTCTGATTTCATATTGACTTTACACGTTTATAGCTCCAGTGACCTTCTTGGATTTACTCCCAATTTACATGGCCGTATGTGATCTCAAAAATCAAACCCATAATCTTAAAAGTGATCAATATCGTACTGCAGAAAGAAAATCTACATATACTTTTCCTTTTAGTTTGTCGCTGAAAAGTTTTAATAAAAGAAAGGTGCTGGTACATCATTACGTGTCATAATAGCATTAGTATCTAGCATTAGAATGCGTACTTTATTGTACAGGACAGCTAGATAATTTAGCAATAAATGTACTGGGATTGTTTATAGAGAGAGAGATTCTATTTATTTGCTATACAATTATCTATTTACTAATAACAAAGAAAAATGGAGAACTAATATTACTTCTGTATGAGAAACTTACATTCTAACAACTACATAACTGCAGACAAGGGAAGGATGTAATTCTAGTCTTAATATAACTCTTAGCTTTTATGTAACACTACTGAAAATACATTTGCACTGTTTGCATTTGTTAAGATTTATATATTTTAAAACTCCAACAACCTATTTCTATTTATTTTTGAAAATGATCACATGATGAATGGTAATCATTATTAAAAATTATACTGTACGCCCAGCAAAAGGACGATAGTACTCATATAAAAGTAAGTAGTGTGCACAGCATATAATCTTCAGTTACATGTTATGACAATAGCTGACATGAAGAACACTTCAGGAGGTCACCAAAGCAGTTTGGCCTCAAAATTCCATCAGGTAACTAGTAAACTTCTGTTTCAAAGGAGTTATTGTGGGATCACGCCAATATTTACAACCTAGTCTTGTACGAGTCTAACTTTCATGTCAAAAACAGATCTTCATGAACATTTGCTCAGTGCTCATCTCTTCCTTTAAGGAGTATCAGAATAAATAATAATTCAGCAAAAATGTAATGCAAGCTGCACAAACGAGCAAGTCCCCTGAGTATAGTAATGCACTTAAGAGAAAATGAGAAATGAATCCCCATACAAAGCTTGTGGTGTTGACCTTTATCAATTATATATTACTCCATTTGATTAAGCTGCTACTGCACTGGCGATGATTAAGCAACTAATAGAAGAGTAGGTGGCCTGTCAATGTTTAGCATTATTTAAAATGAGATTTTAAAAGTTCATTTCCATTGACTTTTTTTTCCAATAAATATTTAACGTGTGTGCATTCATCTATGTGTACACACACACACACATAGAGTCACAAAGGAGACCAAAACTCTTCTCTTTTCTTTCATGTTAAGCCATTGCCCAAGTAAGACCAAGTATGGTGATAATTTCCCCCTAGGAATGTTGTGATCCTCTCTTTCACTGAGAGAGGCCTGTGAAAAGAGATGTCCCTTGTATCACACTGTAAAGGTGATTAAAATCTAGATTGTTCAGAAGATTTCTATCCTAGACATGCCTCTTCCTCTACAACATACCTTAATATATATACACACCTTCATATATATTAAGAGGAGAGGAAAGAAGCTGGTAAAAGTAAAGGTAGGAGCTAGTTAGGAACAGTCAAATGAAATGGAGTCCCATTTAAAAATTAACACATGAAGGCAAGTAACTGAATAGTTGCAAAATGTACAAGGGCTTATATACAAATGCTAGAAGTCTAAATACTAAGATGGGTGAACTAGAGTGCCTGGCACAAAATGATACTGATATAATGGAAACTGGTAGAATGGGAATACCAGATTATAAAATATATAGGAATGGTACAGTAGATTGCCCTGGTGGCATTTTATGTAAAAGAAAGCATAGAGTCAAAGATGACGACAATTTTAAATGAAATAAACTGTACCATAAAATCTTTAAGGATAGACACTCCATGCTTAAATAAAATGAGTATAGCAGTAAGAATATACTACCAATCACATGACCAGGGTGATGACAGTGATTGTGAAATTATATAGGAGGTTTGAGAGGCTACAAAAGCAGAAACCGCAATAACAGGTGATTTCAACTATCCTCATATTGACTGAGTAAATGTCATCTCAGGAGGTGATACAGAAATAAAATTTCTAGACACCATAAATGATTGCTTCTTGGAGCAGCTAGTTCTAGGGAAGAGGTAATTCTTGATGTAGTCCTAAAGGGAGCAGATGAGGTAATGCCAAGAAGTAACTAAAGCTGAATCACTTGGTAATAGTGATCATAATGAAATTATATTTAATGTCTTTTTAAGGGGGAAAACAGAAAATCAGAACAAAACACCACATTAATACTTAACTTTAAAAAAAGGATCTACAGGAAAACAAGTACACTTGTTAGATGAGGAGCTGTGACAAGAATTAAATGCCTGGAAGCAGCATGGCGACTATTTAAAAACACCACAATATAGCTCAGACAAAATGTATACCCCATATTAGAAAAGACAATGAGAGGACCAAAAGAATGCCACCACGGCTAAACAGCAGAGTAATGGAGGCCATTAGAGGCAGGAAGGCATCCTTTAAAATTTGCAAGTCAAACCCTAGTGAGGATAATAGAAATATTCACAAACTCTGACAGGTTAAGTGTAAAAGTATAATAAGGCAGGCCAAGAAAGAATTTGAGTTGCCACTTGGTAAAGATGCAAAAACTACCAGTAATGATTTTTAAAGTACATCAGAAACAGGAAGCCTGCCAAACCGGTAGTTTGGCCCCTATGACTAAGGTGCTGAAGGAGCACTCAAGGAAGATTAGGCCATTGCAGAGAACTAAATAATTCTTTGCATTGGTTTTCACTGCAGAAGATGTGTGGAGAGAGGGTGGGGATACTCACCTCAGAGCTATCCTTCTTGGGTGACAAATCTGAAGTACTGTAGCACACAGATGTGTCAATAGACAAAGTTTTACAACAAATTGATACATTAAACAGTAATAAGTCATCAGGACTAGATGGTATTCACCCTAGAGTTCTGAGGGAACTCAAATATGAAATTGCAGAACTATTAACTCTAGTATGTAACCTAACGCTAAAACAAACCTCGGTACCAGATGCCTGCATGGTAGCTAATATAATGCTGATTTTAAAAAAGGGCTACAGTGGCAATCCTGAGAATTACAGGCTGGTGAGCCTAATTTCAGTACTGAGCAAATTGGTATAAATTGTTGTAAAGAACAGACTCCACATGGCTTTTGTAAGGGGAAGTCATGCCTCACCAATCTATTCGAATTCTTTGAGGGCATCAACAAGCATGTGAATAAGGGTGACCAAGTCAATATAACATAGTTGGTTTTTCAGAAAGCCTTTGATAAGTCCCTCACCAAAAGCTCTTAAGCAAAGTAAGCTGTAGTTGGCTAAAAGGGAAAGCCAACTACATTATATTGACTGGGTCACCCTTACTGTCATGGATCAGTAACTGGTTACAAGATAGGAAATAAAGGGTAGGAATAAATTGTTAGTTTTCAAAATGGAAAGAGGTAGGACTTGTGCTGTTCAACATATTTAAAAAAGATCTGCAAAAGGGAGTGAATAGTGAAGTTGCAAATTTTGCCCATGACATAAAATTACTCAAGATGGTTAAGTCCAAAGCTGACTGTAAAAAGATATAGGGGATCTCACAAAACCAGGTGATTAGGCAACACAATGGCAGATGAAATTCAAAACTGGTAAAAGCAAAGTAATACATATTGGAAAACAAAATCCCAAATACATATACAAGATGTTGGGATTTAAAAAAAATAAAGAAGTGTTATTTACCCTTTCCCACAATACAAAAGCCAGTGATGAACAAATTAAATTGATAGGGAGAAGCTTACACAAACAAGAGAAATTACTTTTTCCACACAACACAATTAATCTGTGAAACTTGATGTTATGATGGCCAAAAGTATTTAAAAAAGAATTAGATAAGTTCATAGAGGAAAGGTCCATCAATGGCTATTAGTCAAGACACTCAGGAATATAATCCAATGCTTAGAGTGACCCTAAACCTCTGGCAGTCAGAAGCCAGGAGGGGAAGAGAGAGGTGGATCTCTCCAAGATTGCCCTGTTCTGTACACTTCCCCTGAAGCTCTGGTATTGGCCAATGTTAGAGAGAGGATACAGGGCTAGGTGGACCATTCATCTCATCCAGTATGGCAGGTCTTATGTTCTTAATAGCAGCTGCCTTAGCTTCTGTTTTACCAAGACAAACATCTATCATGGGCAAACGTCCTACTTGCTTTAGAGAGTCATCTAAGGAGCATACATTTTTCATAACATAAATTAGTTTAATATTTCTTAAAGTTACAATGAAAACATTTTTCTTCTCTACATAGTTAAGTTAGGATTAAATATGACATAAAGTAGCTTTAAGAATGTTGGATATTTCCAAATATTTAGGTACTTGACTGCAAGGTAATATAGCAGTCACTCACTTACCTGCAAGATTCTAGTAAAAATATTACTGATGCTTATAATTTATTCACTCTGAGTTAAAGGGAATAAAGCAAACATATGAACCACAGGGATAATAAAGTCTGACACAAAAATGCACAGCAAACCAACCTCAACATATCTAAACCACACAGAGAGCTGCTGATTCACAGTTTGGATCATTATTTGAATTGTTCCAACTTTCAGAGGACCTCTCAGGCTATGCAGTCTTCTGTCCAATAAAAGCCCAACTTCAAACCTAGCTGGTACTTTTTGTTTGTCTGTTTGTTTTAAACTGGAATCACAAGTAGCCTGCAAAACTTTTCTTGGCAGAAGGACCATTCTTCCCTCTAGTGTTTTTTGGGGGCCATCAGCTAGGGTTAATTGATTTCCTAAAATCCTGGATGACATTTGGTGACTGGTCCTATCACTCCCACCACTATACGCTCCCCTTCATCTACTCTGGTAAATTGCACCTCAGCCTCATGTGTACACACCCTCATTTTTCCCATTCCAGTTTCTTCTATTACTTTTCTCCAAAACCTTCTTTAAACTCCCTTTATACCCACTTTTACCTTCCATAGCCTTTGCTTTTCACCTTGCCTCTCTTCCTGAAATCCAGAGAGACCTCACTGGCTCCCAGCCTTGCTATCTCTTCTCCCAGCTTCCTGCCCATATGCAATTCCCCCACTCTTCTCCCTATCCCTTCATTCATGTTCTTCCTCTAACTCAGGCCAGAAGTAGCAATTCCTGAAGCCAGGAGAAGGTCAGTTTGTATTTTATATATAGTTATATTATTATTATTACTAGATGAAACACAGTTGTTTTCAATATTATAAAAATCATTTTTACCTCGTTTTAATCCTCCTTACAATCTACATCAGCAAGGCCAACAAAACAAAACTGGAGTTCAAAGGGCAAGCCATATTATTAATGATGGTGTTGCCATGGCAACCAAGTTAGTGGCTCAGGCATTGTGCTGTATAGTGAACAACACAATAAGAGACACTCTTTGGCCCAAAGACTTTACAATTTAAGTAGAAAACGGTGGGGAGTGAAAAAGGAAGTATTGTCCCATTTTACAAATGGGGAATGAAAGAGCACCATCTCTCTGGGTAACATTTTCAAATGGCCTGGCTTCAGGCAAAGAGCCCAATTCTAATGAATTCTGAAACACCTGGAAAACTGTTTCTTTTCCCACTTAAGACCTTTTCAAGCTTCACTATGCAGTAGAACAAATGCCCTGGTCAGTAGGTAGAATAACTCAGTCACCTCCAGGTGATGACATTTCCACAGTGGAAGTTGTGCCCTCTCTCTTTCTTATTCACTGCAGTTTTTAATTGATGAATTTGTTGATGCTTGGAAAGCGTTGTGAAAATGTAAAACATAATGAACACCAAATACTATTTCCAGATCAGACCTACATTAGATAACTTTAGATATGACTTGGAATAGGGTACTTTTATAAAAAATACCAGGTAGTTAACAAAGTGAATAAATATAAAGGGTATAATTCTCCTTCTAAGGCTCAATTACACTGTTATGGCAAAATTATATTTACACTCATTTAGTAGTGTCTTTACACTGCCAGACTGGAGTAAACAGACCTTTGTGTAAATGAGAATCAGGCTCAAAACACTTTTCCAAAGGGAGTTTATTAAAATCCTATGCTATTAAAGACCTACAAATACACTGAAAATTACCAAGTGTAATTCATTTAAAATGCTAAAAATACAGCCCTGTAATGATTCACCTGACTAGGGTATATACTGGTCATACAATACAATCATTGTTCAAAGACTCTATACTTGTGCTGAGATAACCCTTTGATGTAGTTGCCTACATATTCCTAGTTAATGGCAATGCTAAGGCAGGCAACCAGATTCATTAGGACACAACAGTGTAGCAACATTTCCTATATAAATTGCATCATTTTTATTTGGACAACGATGTTGATATTAGTTGTTGTTGGAATAAATAGCTAGTTCGGTAAAACTAACAAGGATAACAAGTTTGTAATATGTATACAGCAGTAATAAGAAAATCCAACAATATCAGGAGTGGCCCTCTATCATTTTACATCAATATATCATTATTGAAGGTCCATTATTGAAAATAATCCTAACTCCGCCCCCCCGCAAAAAAACCAAAAGCAAACAACTAATTCAGACAACTACAGAGTTCCATTCCCACCTTCCTCTTTCCCCAGGAGTTATTAGCCAAGTGTGCTCACTGTAGCTGAATATGGAGTGTCTTTGTCCAGCTGGCTAAAAGAAAGCGGGGTTGTTTCCCTTTTTATAAGGCTCCCTCTGTAAATGGATGGGAGAGGTGGGAGAAACCGAGAAGTTTCTCCTGGATGGAGAGTAGAAGACCAGGTGGATGGGATATGGATCCTCCTCCAAGTCACCCAGGAGAAGGTGGGTATTTGTACCTTGGGCACTTCTGGAGAAGCCCTCTCTCACAGAACTGTCAACCCAGCTATTGGGCAAATATATTTTGTAAATGTATTTAGGGCAGGGGTTCTCAAATTGGGGGTTGGGACCCCTCGAGGGGTTGTGAGGTTATTATATGGGGGGTTACAAGCTGTCAGCCTGCACCTCAAACCCCACTTTGCATCCAGCATTTATAATGGTGTTAAATATATAAAGAAATGTTTTTATAAGGGAGTCGCACTCAGAGGCTTGCTATGTGAAAGTGGTCATCAGTACAAAAGTTTGAGAACCACTGATTTAGTGCTTGAGAAATGTGCCAAATCTACAATCCTGCAGAACACACTGCAAGCTATCTGAGGCAGTAACTTGTCTTTTTGTTGTGTGTTTGTACAGCATATAGCACAACAGGGTCCTTGGCCATGGCTGGGGCTCCTAGGCAACACTACAATAATAGTAAATTAACTAACAACAATGTCCTTTCTCCAAAGAACTGAAAATAGGGTTTTGTCAAAGTGTGTGTGTGTGTGTGTGTGTACACACAAAAGTCAATGTCAACAAACTTTTGACTTTCTGATTTTTTTTCAGAATGAGAAATTCCAGCATAAAGAGTTACTGAATGGTGGGTCCCTTTCTGTACTCCACACACATACACTTTTTGCTGTTTCAGAATTTATGGCAGTTGAAAAACAGTAATAAAGTGTGTGTTTGGGGGAACCGACTTACAGTTTTCCAAATTTTTCCAGTTGGAAAGAAGTGAAAAAGTATGAGACACCACTTTTCACACCTTGTTGCTGTTCTCCAAGTAGAAAATGGATTTTCCTCAATTTTTTTTCCTGTGTACTAATGTTTTCCGGTTGGAAAGCAGTAAGAATGTGTGGGAAAGCATGTTTTTCCTACGCCTTTTTAATTTTCAAAATTTCTTTCAGGAAAACTGGTAATTTTGCCTTTCAAAATGCTGCAGCAAAAACATTTCCTATTTTCTCACCAGCTTTATACAACATGATCAGATGGCAGTTCAGTGGCCTATGTGAAAATAACTTGATTGTGGTCAATCTAGTTCTTAGTGGACAGATGTTTATCATATTGGAAACATTATCACAACTAATACTACAATGCACTTTTGCTTCGGCTAAGAAATAAATTAATTAAGAACTTTGAATAATTCTGTCCCTGCTAGAGGTGGATGAACAGAGGGCTTTAATCTCCATTCTAGAATCATTTAGGAGCAGTACATTCAATGCCTCCTCACTGTGAGGGGGGAGTGTAAATTATAACATCCCTGAAATGTATTCAGCATACTCCCATCCACACAACCAGACTCTCTATCTACTCCTTCTTCCTGTCTTCCTCCTCCTGGGAGGAGAGAAATCTTATAGCAGGGCTTTGCTCTTTCTTGAGCACGGAAACTGCCGTTTCAGTTGGCCCTTATGTAGATCACACATGAGGGCATTCTTCTTCGTCCCCACCTACTGAATGACTACATAAATGGGGGAGGAGGGAGCGTGATTTGGGGTCTCAATCTTATTAAAAAAAAACAGACATTAAATTTTTTTAAGACTATGCAATAATCAGTTTTAAAATTTGTAAATGGAGCCAAAATTTGATTAAAAAGGAACTGTCTATCTGTCAGAGATGACGTAGCCATGCTCATGCACTGGTGAGACTTACTGGATTACTTTATGTAAATGAATTAATACAGTGTCTGATTAGCAACCACATGATCTAGAAAAGGTAGTTCTAGAGGGTTCAAGTCAATCAGATGTTGGCCTCCTATCACCATTATAGATGAGCAATATTTACCCAGAAAGGTTTGCCTGGCATGTTTTATTGTTTTCAACATGAAATTAGCAGAGAAACTAGACAACTAGCTCATCTCTGGGAATCATCATTTCCATACATCCGTACGACACTGGCATACAACTACAGAAAATTTTGGTGCTGTGAAGCTATATTTCACTTTCTATCTGCGTTATTTTGTATTTCTTTATAGTACACTGACAGATTGTCATTAAAATCAACATATGTTATACATAATCTATAACAATATATTGGAGACTAGATTTTAAATACTTTTTTAGCATCTCATCATTGCTATCCAATGATAAAAATCCATATTATCAGCCAGTGCAAGGCCAGGAGCACTTAACACTACTTCCAGGCTGCCAGGATAAATTAGCTCTGAGTAATAATTCCTGTTCAATGTCCTGTGCTAAAATCCTAACATTCAACTGTACCATCTGGATTATAACAACAAATTCAGTTTGCTAAAGAGAAGTAAAGGAGGAATATAGAGATCTGAGCTGTGACTAGTACAGTATGTTGATCATTGAAAACAATGTGACTTACATTGCAAGTGTGTTTACAGATGAAGTTACTGTAGCAGGGAAGAAAGATTTCTCTCTATAATATTTAACTGATTATTACTGTTACTGTTATTTTTAAAAACGTTTCTTCTACTCCATCTTCAACATACACCCTTTCTCCATATTTGTAGGCTTGTTATATATATGTGTGAGTGTGTATTCTATTATACACACACATACCCTAGTGTATCACTAGTAAGAAAGGTAAGGTTTCTTTGTGTTGGAGCCTCACTGCAAAGGGGAACTTGATTAGTAGGTCTATGAAAAACAGCAAAATACCTAGTTAGAGGAAATAGGAAGAATTACTACTAAAAAGCCACAAGCCTTTTTGTTCATTTTAATCTAATCTGTGGGCTTTAGTATTTCTACTACTCTTTCAGTGTTCTAGAAAAAAATATGGAATTTAAATTCAGAGGCCCTCTTCATAAAAGGTATACAGTTGGTAGAACTTTGGGACTTCAACAAAAAATTGCTTTCAGGTTGAGTGAGATACAAGAATTCAGAACATTATTCATCTTTTGTCTTATAGTCCTTATTTAAAAATGGCCTCTTCCTTACTACACAATCTAACAATAAAAAATGCCACTTCAAGATATTTTCAACCAAATGACTGAAATCTACAGTAAGAATAATTCATTTTGACAGCTTATCTTTTTGTCCAGTGGAGGTCTTCACTCAAGTGTGGCCATGAAAGCAATTTCCATGTTGATGAAGATTGAAGTCAGTGCCAGACAAGTGAAAAAAGATAGAAGGATACCAGTATCACCGCCACACAAGTATCTACCCATAAAAGGGAAACAAAAGTAAGCCTACATATAGTAATCATAGTATCTGGAATTGTTTTATTTTCTTTTTAAAAAGAGATCCACACTTAGTATTCTACTATAGGACAGAATGTTTTAATAGAACTACTTGTAACCCCCTATTTTCAGATGTTTATAACACAGCCGTAAAAATCCATGATATCTGAAGCTTGGCATATCACTTCTCAGTCAGCCCTGAAATAGACATTTAAAGTATAAGCTATAAAATAATAGATTTGGTCATATTTAAATTACAGAGAGTAGGCAGAGCAGTAGCTTCACCTCCTCCTCCTCCTCCCTCACCACATAAAACAAAAATAAAAGAAGATTTTCTGTATTCCAATGATTAATTTTTTTTGTCCAGTTTGTGGCACAATTAATAGAAGAATCATAGAAAATTAGGGCTGGAAAAGACCTCAGGAGGTCATCTAGTCCAACCCCCTGCTCAGAGCAGGGCCAATCCCAACTAAATCATCCCAGCCAGGGCTTTGTCAAGCCTGACCTTAACAACCTCTAAGGAAGGAGATTCCACCAACTCCCTAGGTAACCCATTCCAGTGCTTCACCACCTTCCTAGGGAAATAGTTTTTACTAATATCCAACCCACACTTCACCTACTGCAACTTGAGATCATTGCTCCTTGTTCTGTCATCTGCTACCACTGAGAACAGTCTACTTCCATCCTCTTTGGAACCCACCCCCCGCCCTTCAGGTAGTTGAAGGCTGCTATCAAATCCCCTCTCACTCTTCTCTTTTGCTTACTAAATAAGCCCAGTTCCCTCAGCCACCCCATAAGTCATGTGCCCTAGCCCCCAATCATTTTCATTGCCCTCTGCTGGACTTTCTTCAATTTGTCCACATCCTTTCTGTAGCGGGGGGTCCAAAACTGGACGCAATATTCCAGATGTGGCCTCACCAATGCTGAATAGAGGAATGATCATTTCCCTTGATGTGCTGGCAATGCTACTACTAATACAGCCCAATATGCAGCTAGTCTTCATGGCAACAAGGGCACACTGTTGACTTATATCTAGCTTCTAGTCCACTGTAACCCCTAGGTCCTCTTCTGCAGAACTGCCGCTTAGCCAGTCGGTCCCAGCCTCTGGCAGCGTATGGGGTTTTTCCATTCTAAGTGCAGGACTCTGCACTTGTCCTTGTTGAACCTCATCAGATTTCTTTTGGCCCAATCCTCCAATTTGTCTAAGTCACTCTGGACCCTATCCCTACCCTCCAGCATATCTACCTCTCCTCCCAGTTTAGTGTCATCCGCAAACTTGCTGATGGTGCAATCCATCCCATCTTTCAGATCAGTAATGAAGATGTTGAACAAAACTGGCCCCAGGACAGACCCCTGGGCATTCCACTTGATACCGGCTGCCAACTAGACATTGAGCTGTTGATCATTACCCATGGAGCATGACAATCTAGCCAGCTTTCTATCCACCTTACAGTCCATTCATCCGATCCATACTTTTTTAACTTGCTGGCAAGAATACAGTGGGAGACTGTACCAATCGCTTTGCTAAAGTCAAGATAGATCACATCCACCACTTTCCCCATATCCACACAGCCAGTTATCTCATCATAGAAGGCAATCAGGTTGGTCAGGCATGACTTGCCCTTGGAGAATCCATGTTGACTGTTCCTGATCACCTTCCTCTCCTCCAAGTGCTTCAAAATGGATTCCTTGAGGACCTGCTCAATGATTTTTCCAGGGACTGAAGTGAAGCTGATAGGTCTGTAGTTCCCCGGATTCTCCTTCTTCACTTTTTTTAAAGATGGGCACTATATTTGCCTTTTTCCAATCATCTGAGACCTCCCCCAATCGCTATGAGTTTTCAAAGATAATGGCCAATGGCTCTGCAATCACCTCAGCCAACAACCTGAGCACCCTCGGATGTGTTAGATCTGGCCCCATGGACTTGCACATGTCCAGCTTTTCTAAACAGTCTTTAACCTATTCTTTCACCACTGAGGGCTGCTCAATTCAAAAGAAGCTGGAAAGGACAAACTGGTGAGGCATTTCAGTAACCTACATCATGTTTGGATTGGCCATGTCTATTGCTGCAAAAAGAGTAGCAGAGTGTAAACACAGTTTTCTTTGTGTGCAGATGGATTTTGAAGTATTTTGTAGCAGTAATACTATTTAGGATAGGTGGGTCTTTTAAAAATAGTTTGATATATAAGAACAGCCATACTGCGTCAGACCGAAGGTCCATCTAGCCCATTATCCTGTCTTAGGACAGTGGCCAATGCCACGTGCCACAAAGGAAATTAACGGAACAGGTAATCATCAAGTGAACCATTTCCTGTCACCCATTCCCAGCTTCTGGCAAACAGAGGCTAGGGACACCATCCCTGCCCATCCTGGCTAATAGCCATTGTCGGACCAATCCTCCATGAATGTATCTAGTTCCGTTTTGAACCCTGTTACAGTCTTGGCCTTGACAACATCCTCTGGCAAGGAGTTCCACAGATTGAGTGTGCATTGTGCATTATTTTTGTGGAAAAAATACTTCCTTTTGTTTGTTTTAAACCTACTGCCTATTAGTTTCATTTGGTGACCCCTCATTCATGTGTTATGAGAAGGAGTAAATAACATTTCCTTATTTACTTTCTCCACACCAGTCATGATTTTATAGACCTCTATCATATCCCCACTTAGTCATCTCTTTTCCAAGCTGAAAAGTCACAGTCTTATTAATCTCTCCTCATACGGAAGCTGTTCCCTACCCATAATCATTTTAGTTGCCCTTTTCTGAACATTTTTCAATTACAATATATCTTTTTTGAGATGGAGCGACCACAACTGCATGCAGTATTCGAGATGTGGGCATACCATGGATTTATATAGAAGCAATATGATAATTTCTGTTTTATTATCTATCACTTTCTTAATGATTCCCAACATTCTGTTCACTTTTTTGACTGCTGCTACACATTGAGTGGATGTTTTCAGAGAATTATCCACAATGACTCCAAAATCTCTTTCTTGAGAGGTAACAGGTAATTTAGACCCTATCATTTTATATGTGTTTAGTTGGGATTATGTTTTCCAATGTGCATTACTTTGCATTTATCAACATTAAATTTCATCTGCCATTTTGTTGCCCAGTCACTAAGTTTTGAGAGATACTTTTGTAGCTGTTCGCAGTCTGCTTGGGACTTCATTATCTTGAGTAGCTTTGTATCATCTGCAAATTTTGCCACCTCAGTGTTTACCCCTTTTTCCAGATCCTTTATGAATATGTTCAATAGGACTGGGCCCAGTACTGACCCCTGGGAGATACCAATCTTTACTTCTCTCCATTCTGAAAACTGACCATTTATTCCTACTCTTGTTTCCTATCTTTTAACCAGTTACCAATCCACGAGAGGACATTCCTTTTTATCCCATGACAGCTTACTTTGTTTAAGAGGCTTTTATGAGGGAACTTGTCAAAGACTTTCTGAAAATCTGAGTGCACTATATCCACTGGATCCCCCTTGTCCACATTCTTGTAGATCCCCCTCAAAGACTTATAGTAGATTGGTGAGGCATGATTTCCCTTTACAAATACCATGTTGACTTTTCCCCAACAAATTATGTTAATCTGTGTGTGTGACAATTTTGTTCTTTACTAGAATTTAAACCAGTTTGCCTGGCACTGAAGCCAGGTTTACTGGCCTGTAATTGCCGGAATTACCTCTGGAGCCCTTTTAAAAAATTGGCATCACATTAGCTATCCTCCAGTCATTTGGTACAGAAGCTGATTTAAATGATGGGTTAGAAGCTACAGTCAGTAGTCTTGCAATTTCACAGTTGAGTTCCTTCAGAACTCGTGGGTGAATATCATCTGGTCCTGGTGACTTATTACTGTTTAGTTTATGAATTTGTTCCAAAACGTCCTCTAATGACACCTCAATCTGGGACAGTTCCTCAAATTTGTCACCTAAAAAGAATCGCTCAGATTTGGGAATCTCCCTCACATTCTCAGCCGTGAAGATCTCCGTACAGAATTCATTTGGTTTCTCCACAATGGCCTTATTGTCCTTGAGTGCTCCTTTACGTCTCAATTGTCCAGTGGCCCTAATGGTTGTTTAGCAGGCTTCCTGCTTCTGATGTATTTTAAAAAAATGTTGCTATTAATTTTTGAGACTGACTAGTTGTTCTTCAAATTCTTTTTTGGCCTTCCTAATTATATTTATACACTTCATTTGCCAAATTTTATGCTCCTTTCTATTTTCCTCACTAGAATTTAACTTCCACTTTTTAAAGGATGCCTTTTTGTCTCTCATTGCTTCTTTTACTTTGTTAGTTAGCCACAGTGGCATATTTTTGGTTCTCTTACTATGTTTTTTAATTTGGGTTATACATTTAAGTTGAGCCTCTATTATGGTGTCTTTAAAAAGTTTCCATGCAGCTTGCAGGGATTTCACTTTTGGCACTATACCTTTTAATTTCTGTTTAACTAACTTCCTCATTTTTGTGTAGTCCCCCTTTCTGAAATGAAATGCTATAGTATTGGGCTGCGGTGGTGTTTTCCCTGCCACAGGGATGTTAAAATTTATTATGTTATGGTCACTATTACCAAGTGGTCAAGTTATAATCACTTCTTGGACCAGATCCTGTGCTTCAATTAGGACTAAATCAAGAATTGCCTGTCCTCTTGTGGGTTCCAGGCCTAGCTTCTCCAAAAAGCAGTCATTTAAAGTGTCAAGAAACTTTATCTCTGCATCCCATCCTGAGGTGACATCCATCCAGTCAATATGGGGATAGTTGAACCCCCTCATCATTATTGAGTTTTTATTTTTATAGACCCTCTAGTCTCCCTGAGTATGTCACAGTCACTATCACCACCATGGTCAAATGGTAGGTAATATATCCCCATACACATGAAGCCTTACATCGTATTTTCCAAAAAATCATTTGACTCCCTTTCCCCAATGTTTTTCTATTACTGAATTATTTTTCTTTCCTCCAGTTTACAATGTAAAGGCATGATTCTGATTTCACAATCATTTTATCCCAGTGTAATTCTACTGATTTCAGAGGAGTTATTATTTATTTACACTGGTAAATGAAATCTCCATCCATCTATAAACCAGTGTGTAGATGCACCACCTCGGGACACACACACAAAAAAACCAAAACCAAAACACCCCCAAAAGTCTCAGCTACAGATCTCTTCACATCCTTTTCTTCAAGGGTTAGATTTATTTCCAAAAATCACACACTCAAAAACCAAAACAAATCAGCTCAAACTATGAAGGGCTATATTCAAAAGCACAGATACATTTCAGATCTATTAAAAATATATTTAAAATGGTTTTCCAACTCTAGAACATACATATTTCTTATGTGCTAACAAGGAAAATGAGGCTGTTTGAAAGTCTAAAAAGCATATATCTTATTTCCTTTTCTTTTTCAGAATATCTGCTGTCATTTTGAAATTCTGTTAGAATAATACTGGAAAAGAAATGGACAAAGCATTTGTTTCCTGGAAGCTGTGCAAAATTGTAAAAGCAAAATTATATAAGCAGCCTCAGTTTTACAGCAGACTAACAATTATCAGGGTGGATTGATTTAAATCAAAGCAATTTAAGTTGCTGATTTTAATCATGATTTAAATCAGCAGGAAACCTTAATTTAAATAATTGATCTTATTAATGTTTTCAATCTGTACTTTTTAGTAATTTTCTTTAAAAAGGTTGGTTTTCATTATTTAGTAAACCATCAAATCATGTTGGTTTGCAACCAAATACAGGCTGAACACTAAATTTCTTGAGGTTTTTTTTGCTAAGCTGGAAGATACACTATATCTATAAATATTTATTTAAGCAATTCTATAGATAAGCTTACATTTCTTCAGATTTTTAACTTTTACTTTACGTTATAAAATGGTGAATGATACACTTTACTTATTTACTATAAAAGTTTTTTAAACCTATGATTTGTGTGTTAAACTCTGGATGGAGATTCAAATTCAATTGAAAATGCATAAAACAGCATTCTATTTATGTATCCAGCTCATTTAAGATCAAAAAACAGTTTATCCATGTTCTGCATTTAAAATTCACTGATTTATTAAACAAATGAAGCATTATCTGAAGTAAATTAATTGAGCTGATTATTTCTGGTTATCATATCCTTCAAGATTTTCTATCTAGAACATCTCAGCCTCTCACGCCTTGTTTTTATTCATATTCACTGGAGGAGGAAAACAAGCTTTCTTGCTTCTTCAGCTCCCAATCTGTTTCTTAACTTTGAATGAACTAGTCATTGAACTGAACTAGTTGAAGAAAATGAAATGAAGATATTCTCTCTGCACCTGCAGCGGGGACTACTGTTGTTAAAAGCTGGCTTAGCACTTCCACAGACTTTGGTTCTAGATGCTTAACTAGTGACTGCCGTGGTTTGGCTCTCTTTAAAATTTGGCAACATTTACTAATTATTTTTGTATTTTATTTAAATGATTTTAATAGATTATAATATGTTTAAGGCTTAAAATGATTTGAAATTGACAAGATATGTTAAAAGATAAACCTTTATTTAATTTAAATGAAAAAATCTGTTTTTAATTTTTTTTTCTTTTTGTAGAAAAGAGTATTGATTTTTATCCACCCTGGCAACTGAGCTAAATGCATGCAGAAAATCACAGCCATTTCCATTAGGGGACAAGATAGCTGGGTTATGCCGGACTTTGCTCTCTTTCCT
This sequence comes from Gopherus flavomarginatus, assembly GCF_025201925.1. NCBI lineage: Eukaryota > Metazoa > Chordata > Testudines > Testudinidae > Gopherus > Gopherus flavomarginatus. The sequence continues at coordinate 101,418,493 of NC_066618.1, read as the reverse complement.
TATTTTACTAGGAAACAGGAAGAAGGGAAATGTTTTTACACAGATAGCGATAAAAATGAATATACATAAGGGCTTGAAAGATCTGGGTTCAGAGTAAGCATTTGCCTTAATTATAAACTCACTTTGTTACTTTGTGCCAGAACATGCGTTATTCTAGCAAAGCTTTTGTATTTATTACATGCACATGTGTGGGGATGTGTGCACCATTATCTTCCTCTGAGGAACTAAGTGCTCTTACGAAAGCCTCATATTACAGCCAAGTTCCAAGAGACTGCTCATCCACAGCATACTGGATCTCAAGATTCAATTTATTCACCTTGGGGATGAAATTGCTTGTTTCTCTAAAGTGCCAGCACACTGATTTAGTCCCTCTAAATCATCTGTATTTTTGCTCTTGTGGCCTGACACTAACCAGTTCTTTTATTCTGTTTAGGAAACAGAAGTAAATCTTTATGGACTATTCACACTTACACTTTTCCAGTACAATGAACTGCAATGTATCCAATAGTTTGTTCACTCAAAAGTAGAATTCCACAGGTATCCATTCTTTATTTTTCGTTTTCTAAAAAATAGTCCTATCTAAAACGCTAAGCACTTATACAAATTATTTACCACATTACATTAAAATCTACTATAACCAATGAACACATCAAAACCCTGCTAAAAATTCTGCAGTCCCCAACTCAAACCATCCCTTGGGAAAAGCTTGGAGAAATTGGTAAGGTGTGCAGTAGCCCAGAAGGTTAACAGATTTTGGCTTTGCTGGACTAACGGGGATCTTTATTTCTCTTTAAATTTAGTGAAATTTGGATTTATATTATAATTACCCAATGGCAAGCCAGAAGAACAAAAACTATGTTATAGAAGAGATAACATTCATTCCTCAGACTTCTCTAAGAACTTCACAAATAACTCCACCCCACTACAGTATGAAGTCCTACAAAATGGAGTCTCCTCACAGCTTCACAAATAACTCTGCTGCCAGCAGGATTCTGAGTGCAATCTCCTTAGGACATCTATATTTCTCATATACCCCACAGAACTTAGAATAGGATTTTAAAAGTTTGACTCAAAACCAAGATAACTTTCACAGATTTTTCTCTGAAACAGTTAAGTGTTCGAATAAACCAGAATCCACTATATGACATTACCTTCTCCATCTTCTACATCTCTAATAGTAATAACCTATCCAAACAGACAATAATGGCCACACAGAGGCCCTGTGAACCACATGGCTTTTAGGAAAAGGGAGCCCCCCCATATTACTGTGTGCTTTCAGAATCTGCAGTTTTAAACTCTGTTGGTTGTTGTCAATGGTTACTCCCTTACTTACCTGTCAATAATGGCACACATATCAATGCTGACATTGGCAAAGCTTCCCAGTTTGCCTTGCTCTACTGCATGCAAATCCACCAGTTGATCATCCACGTGAATAAACTGCATGCATCCTTGGAATGAGAGCTGGAGCAGGGAACGATCTGAGTCATTTGTTTGTGTAAGGAACCCTGTGGAGCAGAGAAAGCAAGAGCATTGTTAACTTCAGTGGATGACACACACTACTAAAACTCAAAGCTGCACTTTTCCTGTTACCAAAGACAGTGTCCTGGCCATGTGGGAAGAAAGATAAAATGCAAGGATGTAGTTTAAGTAAGTTGCAACTCTACTAACTCATCTGGGAATTGTCCAGTAATAACTTGTACAGTGCAGGTCATGATTCCTTCCTTAATTGTTTCCATTTGGTGGAGGGCTGCCTTTATCCTTAGACAGCTGGTCCCCAGCATGTTGCTGGGATCAATCACCCTCTCCTGCTCTGAGGGATAAAGGGCTGGGGAAAGAGGGTTTAATCTGCTCTGCACCTAACATAGGAACCCTAACCCTATTCCCTAGTTTCTTCAGGGCATGCCTTCCTCCTAAGTCCACTTCCAGCTCTGATTTCTTATGGAACCTGACCCCCTATGGAATGAGTACCTGTATTAGACACCTGTCACCTGCAAAACTGTCAGGTCTTGAAGCACGGTACTACCTGACTGACCCAACCAAGTCCCTGATCAGCTGTGAAACACACTCTAATCTGGCAGTAAGGCAAATAAAGTTCTTCCTAATCCCAAAAAGGTGGCTAGTGCAATGTCAACTGCAGCCTCAAACCCCAAATCTTATTCAAATCAAAGAGGTGAGAATGCAGGTGTGAGAGGGGGTCCAAGCTGGAGGGGCAAAGTTTATATACCTTCCTCCAGGTGCATAGGGGCCAATAGCTTACCTGAGTTTTATTGGCCCACCCATCTACTCAGGTAACGCCTCCCCTGTTCCTGACCATCTCGCTTCTCCAAACCCCCAAGGGCAAGGGCAAGGACACTAAAAGGGCCACTCCCCCCTGCAAGAATCCACACAAAGCCTTTGAGGTTGCAGTGGTTGCATTCTGAAAGTAGTTCCTTTTTTCATCAAAGTGGAGCCTACTTGACAGCCTGTGATATAGCAAAAATATATTTTTACAGGGAAAATTATTCCTTTGGGTATTACAATAGGATGTGGAGGAAACAACTGCTCATAACTGTAGTTGTATTTTATTTCATGGGGGGAAAAGGCAAATATTACAGGGCTACTTCATATTTCCGAAAGACACATATTTTAACAGCCAGGATCAACCAAACAATACTTTATGAAGGCATTAGAAATTATTCAATACATTCTTAAAGAAATAAAGGCTCAGATCTTCAGCTGATGTAAATCATTATTGTTCTGTTTACTTCAAAGGAACTATGCTTATTTACATTAGCTAAGGATTTGTCCCCCTGTGGTTTCCTTCTCCTTTTCCCCCAGTACTACTTGATAGCCTCAGAAAGCCCAAGAACAGTCCAGATTAGTCCAATCAAGTTGCCATCCTCACCTTTTTGTTCCCCTCCTCCCCTCCCTACCCATGTAAAGAACTGAAACACTGGTAGAAAGTTTCATTTCTACGTTTTCCACTTTTTAATATATTTTACATACCAAATGGCCAATTTTAAACTTTTTCATTAAACCCACACTAGCTGTGAAAATTACACAGTTCTAGTCATGTTGTCCTATCGATCAAAGAACATTGTATATATAATCCCTTGGAGATGGGAGGGTGGTGCCTATCATGGATTGAATTCTTGTCAGATTTCCTTGCTCATAGTACAAGCTCATATCTGTTCCTCTCTAAAAAGTATTATGGGTATGCCATATATCAGAGATATACAGTAATATGATGAAGCCTTGAAAGATACCCAGAGAACAACACTCAAAACATTTGATCATTTTACCCCTTCACCTAGTTCTGTTCTTAAAGGAAAAAACAACCAACCAACCACAAATCTTTTTTCTCTGCAAAGGCATATAGAATAATTATGACTGCTTTGTACTTATGTAGCCCTTTCTATCAGGGATCTCAAAGCACTATGGATAACTCATCAAGACTCAAACATCCGTATATCATTACTATAATTCACCTTATTTTACAAATGAAAGTAACACAAGACAGATAAAATAAGAGACCGTTCCAATGTTGCATAGCAAAACAGTGGCAGAGGTGGGAATAGAACCTTGAATTATTTATTTCTAGGCTCAAACTCCCATAGCTCAACCTTGTTTCTTCTCTTTAATATAGCTGTGTAATTGGGGATGTGTTGTCCATTTTGTTCTTTATTTTGTTTATGGTCAAAATGAAGATAAAAATAGTTCCGCTGAATAAGAGAGAGAAGTGTTGTGTACAACCCTGGTCTGCTTACAATGTTCAGATACTGCTCCAACTGGAGCCAATGATAAAATTTCCAACACCTCAAATGATTGGACTAACTCCTATGATACATCATAGAATCTAGAGATGGAAAAAAGTAAATCATCCTGTCTATGCTTTGGCCATGCAAGCTTGATACCTGATGGTTTCTTCAGCTGGGTTTGAAATGGTGGTTCATGTTAAGGAAAACCTTTGGGCTGTTTCAGTCTAGTTCCCTATTTGTTAATACCATTAAACTATCAGGAAGATTGCTATCACTTCTCCTTAGCATGGACCCAAAACCTGCCAGGGCAGAACATGTGGTTGTTTAGATTTGAGGTGCATTGGAGGGCTGTGTGGGGAAGCTTGTTCACACAGCATCCAGTGCTAAAAGTGGAGGATGTATTTTTGACAGAAATGAAAGTATCACCACATCTGCCTATCCTGTAATCAATTTTGCCCCTCCATGACTTCTGCCCCCTCCAGCATCCCCCTTTGTCCCAGCCTCACCTTTGGTCTTTCTTCAGCTCCAGTTGTTTTTCATCCCCCTTTCCAAGATGGGCATTGCAAAGCGGGAGAGAAGCAGAGGAGCCAATGCTCACAGGAGGGGAGGAGGAGGAAAAGTTGCCTTAAGCTGCTGGTCTCTTTCTGCTCCCTTATCTCTCCTCTCCTCATGTGAGAAGGGCTTCAGCTCCTAGGAGGGCGGGGGAATGGGGGCAGAACTCAGCAGCTCCCAATGGCTTCTCTGCCTTAAGAGGCAGGGAAGTGGGGAGGGGGGAGCCAATCACAGAAACCTTTTCCCCAGGCAACACTAAAATGTGGCTACTCGGCAACCCTGGTGGAGTTGTAGAATTTTCTGCATCTTCAACCCCTTTCTCCAGGTGCACTTTATGCCTTGGCTACCTCTGGCTCAAGCCAGTGATATTACTCCTCTGCTTTGAATATTAAGTTAACCCCAGGTTAATAACAAAAGAGACAAACTCTGCCCTTAGCTGAATTAATGCAAGCCCAGCGAAGCCAGCGATGTTTTCTGGTACAAAGGAAAGAATTTATGCAAGAATTTAGCAAAATAAGAATGATCACAGGATGAGTACTGATAAAAACAACAGGTCAAATTCTGCAGCCCATCTTTATTCAGGCAATGCCCCATTGACATCATTAGGAGTTTCACCTCAGTAAAGACTGAGTGATAACTTCATGATTAGGCCCAGCAATCTACTACAGCAGATAATGTATTATTCCGGAATCATTTAGAGATGTTTTCAGGAAGGAAATAAATCATTTTAAAACATTCTCAAAATCAACCCACTCACTGCTTGATTAAAAACAGAAAAAAAATTGATAAATTATAATGAAGCTGTTTTTATGTCTGATTAATTAAAACACTATAATTATTATGTCTAATACTGTTAATCTTCATTTTACTGTAATACTAAAGCACAAAAGGATTTCACTATAGGGATCTCCAAAATTCCCATTCTTTTCAGACTGCCCTCTGGTGGATCTAGTAAAGCAGAAATTGTTTTCCGCCCAGTAACTGTACAGACAGCCAAGGCTGTCCGAAAATGCAAATTCTTAGTATTTCATTGAGATTGAAAATCATTCAAATGCATACTTGCAATCAGCTTACTCAAGGTAAAACGCAATGGAGGCAGCGGTCTGAAGTCACAAGTTAGTAGATGCCCAACTAGAGTTGTACTGAATAGAGTTTTAAAAAGAAATTGTTAGTTTTTACTCCCTGTTGGAGAAGGATTGATGTTAGATGGTTTGGAGTTTCCTAACAAAGCCATTGCTGGAGTAGGCCAAAATAGTTTCAGTGCACTAAAGCCTTATATCACAGCAGCTACAAACATTAGCATCACAATAGAGTCAGTACAACTGACCACATAAAGCAAGCTTTCTTTAATTTTCCATGACAACATTCTACACTTGGGCTTGATCAATTTTGGATTCTAATTTTTGCCAAAGTCTCATAAATTTGAATAGATAACAATCATTGTCTCATTGATACTCCATGCTTGGTGCTCTCCATGCTGCTTGCTCATCACGTAAAACCTTTGAAGTAGGGACTGTCTTTTTGTTATGTGTTTGTACAGTGCCTAGCATAAATCGACATTGATCCTGAGCTGGGCCTACAGGTGTTATTGCAATACAAATAAATAATAAGGATAATAATAATTGTGGAAGAAGGTAATTACATACACAAATCCTCACCCACAAGGGCCTCTCAGTATTTTATCATAGGTCTGCTTCTCCAATAGCCATCTTTGGCCGGTGCAAGGATGTTTCGCGACCTAGGCGAAACTTCCACCTTGCCCCCCCTCCCGCACCTCTGCCCTGAGGCAGGGCCCCCCCATGGAAGCTCCCCACCCACCCCCTCCATCCTGAGGCACCTCCCGGCCCCAGCTCACCCCTGCTCCGTGCACGAGCATGAGCACCCCGAGCACGCTGTGGCTGCTTCACTTCTCCCGCCTCCCAGGCTTGCGGTGCCTAAGCTGATTGGCGCTGCAAGCCTGGGAGGAGGGAGAAGTGAAGCAGCTCACCCCTGCCCCGCCTCCTCCCCAAGCACGCCATGGCTGCTTCACTTGTCCCACCTCCCAGGCTTGCGGCGCTAAATCAGCTTAGGTGCCGCAAGCCTGGAGGTGTGAGAAGTGAAGCAGCCACGGTGTGCTTGAGGAGGAGGCAGGGCAGGGGTGAACTGGGGCGGGAAGTTCCCCTGCATGCCACCCCACCCCTTACTTGCTGCAGGTGGCCCTCCCCGCACTCCCCTGCCCCAGTTCCCTCTGCCTAAATGCTGGTGGCAACCGGGGCGGCCAAAGGTCCAGCCGCCACGGTCGCTGCTGAAGAAAATGGTGCCCCCCCAAATCCCAGTGCCCTAGGCAACCGCCTAGGTCGCCTAAATGGTTGCACCGGCCCTGCCTTTATGTATTGCACATCCTCCTTGAACTTGCCCATAAGACTTTGACCACCTTTTCATTCAAATCCCACATCAAGATCCACTTCTACCATGATGCCAACAAGGAACTTTCAGCTAGTAACAACAAGGTAATGGGAGAGTTGTGTATAGTTGACATTTAGAATATATTATACAAAAATATACAAACAGTGTGGGAAAGGGTTAAAACACAGTCATATCTATATCTATCTATATGTCTTGCACATAAAGCTTTGTTATATTTCTCTCCTCTATTCTTCATATTGCATTTGTCATCTTCGACTATGTGACTGCCCAGGAGATACAGATTCCCAAGTTCCAGTAATTTTATTGGCACTTGGGCATTTAAATCTCTACGGCAACTTTGAAAATCCCTGTTCTTTGCGGCAGGGACTGTGCTTTACTATATTTCTGGAAACCATTTAGCGCCTTATGAGTGTTACTGCAACACAAACAATAAAAAAAATGTTTTCACCTTCCAGACTTCCAGTATTAAAACATGATCTACTTACTGATCCTGTCCACATTGAAATAAAAACTAAAACAAGTTCCATAACCGGGACTGACAGCAATGCTGTCACTGAGAAAGGCCAAGTAACAAGTGCACACATATTTTGGACAATGCTTTATAGATTTTCTTTCTGACAAGAAGAATATACACATATTTAGACTGCATACAAAACATAATTTGGATATCCACTCTTTAAAAGAAAGTTTAGTTATGCTCAGAAACAAACTGAAAATCTAACAGAGATATATATTCTATCATTTTCAAGATCTTTCTGTATTTTGTTTTGTTTTGCTCCCCACCCCCCACTACCACCACCACACTACACTCAGTATCTTATTGTTTTAAAAGTAAATTTCTAACCCTTTTGGGGAAAAAAGAGATGGGCTCATGCTGCAGAGGTCAGATATCGAACAAACCTGAATTTTCCCCATAGTTCAGGGGAGTCTAGGTCAAGAGTTTCATTCTGGCTTGTTAGAAATAGGAAGGAACTGGAAATCTGGATCCAGGTCCTGATCTTGATTTAAATTTTCACAAAGTCTGGGGTTCAGTAAAGAAGGTTTAGTTCAGGTTCCTTGAGGTTAAATGTCACTTTTAGCTGATTGAAAGTTACCAACAGACGGAAAGCAATAGCACTGCCAAGGTGACAACAAAAGTTACTCCCCCTCCATATCACTGATATTCTAACTTCATAGCATAGCTGGAACCATTTAAATTAGGACATTTATAAGGCAGGCAGTCTAAGGAACATATTCATGATATAGTGAGGAATAAACAAACACTTACATTCAACATACAATTACAAATATCTTATGTATTACTCGGAGCTGAGATGTGTTCCAAGAATGAAATAAAATATTTGAAATTACACTCTGAATATGTGAGTAGAACTCCTTCTGCATTTTATGTAAAAAATTAGGTTGCCCTTTGAAGTGTAATGCAAGTGCTATTTTTGTCAGAGACCCACCCCAAAAATTCTTGTGAAACTCTCTCCCCACATAAGTCCTTTTGTCAACACTTTGCTATGGGGTGCTTATTTCTATATTATTATTTTTAATTTGTAAATTAATGACAGGCTGATTTCATGTGCAGATGGCATGTGGTGTCTACTTTCCTGGAATACATTTTTTTTAAATTAAAAAAAAATATGAAATCTCTTCCTCAAAAATAGTGTCAGATTCAAAGCTAGACAGTGCAGGAGGTTAACTGGCATTCAGTATTTTTAATTGTACTGATTGGCTCACCTCCCCACAGAAACCACTAATCAATAAAACAAAGCAACTGTTCTCATAGCTGCCAGTGATTAGTAGTAGGTTTTTTTGTTTTTGTTTTTAATTTCCATGGTGTCTGCAACCTGGTGTCTAACAAAATTTAAGTAAAGACAATGCAATTCTATGAAAAGGCCCAGTGAACTCCAGAATGGTGAGAGGGAAACAAAGTCTTAGATTATTTGTTTTTCAGGCAACACCATGTTAGTCAGAGGCTAAATGATATTCAAGTTGTATCTGATATATGCAGGTATTATGCACAGTTAAAATGTTCCATTATATTTTTTTTTGCATCATTAAATACTATTTTGTTCAGTGTCGCTGTGCATGTACTCAAGAGAAAAAAAACCAACAGTTGGAGTTATACAAGTTAATAGAAAGTAGAAAGGAAAAGAGACTCTCATCAATGTTAGACTGTTGCAAATCCAAACCAAATTTACTGAAATCCAATCCATTTACACCTGTGTAACTGAGAACAGAATCAGGTCTTCAGTGTGTGACGTGCTGTCAAGACCAGAAACTTGGAAAATTATAAACTATCTGTTAGAACAGCATTAAAGAAGCTCAATTAAAGGAACTGCAAATGGATTGAATTGAGTGATTTCTCTTTTCATCTCAGTGCATCTCTGCAGAACAAAAAAACCCACAAAAACATAAAGAGAGAAAAAAGCTATCTGATGACAAAAAGAAGAGGACTTCAATGAAGTTATGCTGATTTACACAAGTTGAGGATCTGGACCTCTGTCTAATTCTTATGAACACTGTAAGGCAATCATGGCGGATCCTGCAGAACACAATATGGGCCACAATCTCTGGTACATTGTGGCCATTTTTCACTACACTGACATCATAATCAGGCGCTAAAGCTGGGAAGAATCACTCCAGTGATCCTCTAATAAGGTACCGCCAACACAAAATTCATACCCCTAGGCTGTTGGAATAGAGGAGGAAAGTGAGGGTCACCAGATGAAAAGGGGCATTGCTGGGGTCATCCTCAGCTGTGTTTTTGAGTCTTTGTGGCTCTTTTAGCTTGGTGTAAATTAGAACCTAGAAGCTGCATTAGCCCAGCGCAGAAGAACCAGCCTTGCAGAGAGCAAGTGGCAGAAATAAAGGGAGTGGAAGTCATTTAAAGACTCCCCACTATGACCTGTGCTGTGCATAGTTGAGCTGCATTTCCAAGTCCAGCCCTTTGGACATACTACTTGGTAGGGCAGAATTCCAAACATCTTTCCTAACTGAAAGCTTTGACTAGAATAACATTCCATTACTGGGAATATCCCAAAACAAGGATGCTCATAAATGTCAATAGAGAATGGCAGATAAGCTATGACTTTTATTGAATGCATAAACTAAATACCAGGGTATTACAAAAGTATTCTTAAAATGCGGCCAGAGCCAATCACCAAAATGCATACTTCCCTTTTCAGCCATGACAAACCGAAGGATCAATCCTTGGATTTGAAAGATCACAGGGTCCACCGAGCCTATGTTAATTAACTGCAATCAGAAACCACAAAAAGATTCTCCATTGGCAGAGAGCAGAACTATCACTAGGCAAACTCACTCCATCCCTCCCATCTTCACCAGGTGTGTTTCATGCACACAGTCTCCTAGTCACAGATTTGAGAAATAAAATCCACCTCTCCCCAGGAAGAACTACTTATGCAAATACCGAGTTGGAAACAGGCATTGCAGAAGTTCAGAAAATAAATAACATGTACCCCATATTGCCCTTCAAACAGAGAAGCGAAGAATTTAGTGCAACGCATAAACAGTATCACTACAACCACAGCTATATAACTTGTATCAAAATCAGCCGTTCTACAACTGCTCTATATATGAGTGGGTGGGCATGTAATTTTCAGACAGCAGAGAGGGAGTGATAATTGTCCAACCCCCAACTGACCACCTCACTTCCTGGCTTCAGGGTCGCAAGGGCTACATGTTGACCAATCTAATGCACAATTGGTCCATGATTGGACCAACAGAACAGGGACAATGGTGATGCAATTTATACACCTCACAGGCACCCAAGAAGTAAGAAGGGATTAGTGTGGATGCTAGAAAGCCACAAAAAGCCTGGAAGCCAGAAAGACTGCAGCTGGATCCTCTTACACTCTTATAAAAGGCTTGATCTTCCTAAGAGGATAAATTAGATAGAAATAAATATTTTACTACAGATTAAGGAAGAAAAAATTGACCAGGATAATTAACTGGCTTTGTAAACCTGTTGAGGAATTTGTCTTCTTGCCCAGGAAGAACAACATCTGGGACTGGCCAAAGGGATTGGCTAACAGAGACCAGCCTAGGAACTGATAACTATTTACACTAGGCTGCAGAAAGCCTATTTATTCTACGTTCTGTTGTTGTTTACTGATTTAAACATGACTACCTCTTCTTAAAGAAATAATACTGACAAAATAAAGAGGCAAGCTTGCTGGAAAAATTCCATAACCACCTATATCCTCTGGAGGAGATCCTGGGACCATAAATCCCACCTGGATGATTGTATCCTAATATCTTCCAGGAAATATTCACGCAACTCATGACACATCTCAGCTTCCACATTGATATATCACCTGCGATCAGTTCTTCAGACATTCATGTACTGCATCTCCATTGAGAACCAAAACCAAAACATACATAAAATACAAGTATGTCTCTCTCACAGGTTACAAAACCACAAAATGAATCTCAGTCAGTCTTACCCAAAAGATAAAATATATGTATTAAGAGGAGATCTGGCCTACATCTCAAAATTGGCCTAAGAAAAAGAACTCCAAACAACGCACAACATAACGTTTACAGAACGACAATTGTCTGGTCAGTCTGCATTCCAGTATCATCAGTCAGGCCTCTATCCAGCAAATACCTACTGGTAATATTGCTGAAATATGAAACTTGGTTCAACAACACTAGTCTGAGGGTCTATTATTACTTTAAGCAGCTAGCCCTACTCACAGTTTCACTGGCTGTCACAGATTTAAGTATATAATCATGTGTTAGAATTTGAAAGGATGTGCAACATCTGGGAGGGGCAAGTATTATCTGAGACTCCCACACAGATGGGGTGACTGATATTACTAGCAGTCACTCTCTCCATTTGGCTTTTCAGCAAACTGTGCATTTTCATAAGATGCCAAGTAATTTTGTTCTGTATTTGTCAATGTCTTCTTAGTGGGAGGGGTGAAAGCTGATGTAACAACATGAGAAGCATGGACAGATTATTCTAGATTTTTCATGAGATAAATTGGATTGGATCTACCACATGACTAACCAGGAATCCTGGGGTATACTGAAATAAATCCTTAAGGTAGTGTCAGTGGTGCAATGAAGAGGAGAGGAAAGGAGGAGACCCAGGACATCCTCTTGGCTGGAATGAGAAATTTGGCCTGGCCATCCCTTTGTCAGGAGAGAGCGATGGCTGGGCCTAATTTGAGTGGTGTTGGACCTCATGTGCCTGCTTGCACTTTCCGCACACCTCTGCAGTCCTTCTGGTTCCGATGGGCACCGGGCATCCCTAACCCCTCCAGAGAGAGGCACAGAAGAGGGTATTTGGTATTCCCAGTGGCCAGAAAGGTGGGAGAACTGGATATGGGCTTTTGGTGCTTCCTTGAGAAGTAGAGAGGCAAAAGGAGCACGGGGTCTGGGGCTCCCAGAACTGCCTGGATCCTGATGGGAATGGTGCTTTTCAGACCGACTGCCTTTCTGGGTAAAAGCTCAGGGCTCAGCATGGTATGGGGAGATTGTAGGGCTGCATGCGGTGAGGAGAGCTTGGAGCTGAGTGCAGGGTGATATGGGGGAGAAAAACACAAGGCTGTGTCTGGGGCAGCAGGAGGGAAGTGTGCAGAGAGCTGGGTCCAGCGGGGAGAGCACGGGACCCTGGTGCTAAGGGACATGGGATGGGGAGTGGGTGGGGCTTTAACAGGGGGAGAGTGAGTTCTGGGTACCCTCCTTAGGAAAATTCTGGTTGTGTACCTGGGTAGTATCTGCTTGATGTTTTTGATTGCTAATTGTTGTTTTGTATTCTTTTAATTACCGGTATAATTATTAATGTATTTGTCTATGTACAAAAAGAGCCTATAGCTTCAGACTGAGTAAACAATTTACCAAAGGTTATGGTAGATTTTCTCCATCATTGCCAATTTTTAATTTAGATTTTTTTTTCTACAATATATGCTCTAGGTTAAACAGAAATTATTTCAGAAAAGCTTTATGGCCTGTGTTATACAGAAGGTCAGATTAAGTGATTACAATGGACCCTTTTACTCTTACATTCTATGAAAATCCTAAATAAATCCTAATATTTCAGTAGTGTTTATCTTCCACCTGCAGCTGCCATTTTTTATGCTGAAATAGCATTCCATCACTCTTGTCAGTGCATTTTCACCCAACAGAATTTGTGGGGAATGGGGCCAAGAGATCAGATCCTACAATAATTAATAAAGCCTATAGGAATGCAAATCACAAGAATCTCTAGCAGCGATTGGTTAAAGTTTGTAAAGCTCTTCAAAGATAAAGAGGCTAAATATTACTATTCTTCTTCTAATAATCAGGAAAAACATTCCAGAGGGAGCAGGACAAATATAATAATGAAGTTTCTTCTGCTGCTGCTATAAGGATCTCTGTGGAGTTGCAATTTTTTTTTTTGCTGCAGATTGGATCAATTTCTGCTTTGGTGTTCAAAAGTTTGACAAAGCCTTGTTTATTCATTTCTGTCAGAGGAAACATAGTGAAATATTTCTGTTAATTGTACTGCATCTTCAAAGGTGGACAATAGCTAAAGAATAGTTAAAGGAAAGTAAAGACAATAGCTAGAATACAAGTCCCAAAACTGCAGGCATTTTAACCTGTCTGTATTTGACAGATTTCAACCAGAGCAATTAGATTCTGACCTATCCATCTTCAAATGCAAAGGTCATTCTTCACATCTTCTTTCACTCAAAAGAGCCACTTCCATTCAATGGTAGATGACAAAAGTCCTTTACATATTTTTATAGTGCACTTCCTTGTTAAATGTGTGTGTCCTGTCAAGCCTTTAGCAAGAATCAGACTGTGACTGCTAGACATAGGGTTGCCAACTTTCTACTCCCACAAAACTGAACACCCTAGCCCCAACCCCTTCCGAAAGGCCCCTCCCCTGCCCTGAGGCCCTGCTCCCACTCACTACGTTCCCCTCTCTCTCAGTGGCTCGCTCTCTCCCACCCTCACTCACTTTCACTGGGCTGGGACAGGGGATTGTGGTACGAGAGGGTGTGAGGGCTCTAACTGGGGGTGTGGGTTCTGGGTGCGGCCAGAAATGAGAGGTTCAGGGTGTGAGAAGAGGCTCAGGGCTGGGGCAGGAATTTGGGGAGCAGGGGATATGAGGTTTCTATCTGGGGGTGCATGCTCTGGGGTGAGGCCAGGATAAGGGGTTTGGGGTGCAGGAGGGGGCTCTGGGCTTGGAGGGGGCTGGGGCAGGAGGTTGTGGTGCGGGGTTGGGGCGTGAGCATACCTCCAGCGGCTCCAGGTCAGCGGCACAGCGGGGGGGCTAAGGCAGGCTCCTAGGTCCGGCTCCAAGGTGGAGATGCAGCAGGCAGCTCTGCGCGCGCTGCTCCTGCCCGCAGACACTGTCCCTGCAGCTCCCATTGGCTGAAGTTCCTAGCTAATGGGAGTGCAGAGACTGTGCTTGGGGTGGGAGCAGCTTCGTGGCCCCCCTGCCTAGGAGCCAGACCTGATGGCTGCTTCTGGGGTGCAGCGTGGTTTGCGGTGCCAGGACAAATAGGGTCTAGCCGGACTGAGCTCTGGAGCACTGCCAACTGGACTTTTAATGGCCTGGTTGGCAGTGCTGACCAGAGTCCCTTTTTGACCGGGTGTTCTGGTCGAAAACTGGACACCCGGTCACCCTAGCTGGACATGACAGCTAGGTGCAGGTCTGTGTGGGACTTATGGGAAAGCAGTAGTGGCTGGGCAATACGCCAGTACAGAGAGTCCCCCAGTGATAGATACTAACTCAGGTGGAATTGGAAACCTGCAATCCCCTAGTTGCTTGAATAGAGACTGGACTAGAGAGGGCACCCCAGGCATTAGTCCTGAAGAGCCTTGACTCTAGATTAGACTGCCCAGAGACCCAAACATTCACTGCTATTGTTCACTTGAACTGTAGCTATTTAAGTTTCCATATCTAGGGTATTTGCAAACTTTCCCTTTCCTGCCAGCCCTAGTAAAATACCCTTTTACTTAGTCATATGTCTGAGTGGTTACTGGGACCCACTACAGCTAACACCTACAAGGCCTTGCTGCTGAAGCACCTACAGTGCTTGCCTGTAAGTTGTGGTACACTTGACATACTGCTGGCACCACATGGCTAACATTTTACTTCAACATGAAGTCCAGATGTTTTTTTGTTTTGTTTTGACACAAACTCTAAGCCTGATACTGCACTCCTTGCTCAAGCAAAAATCTCATTAAAGTGAGGGGGAGTTTTGCCTGAGTAAGAAGCACAGTATTAGTCCATCAGAGTTCTCCTACCCAGAAAGGAGATACAAGAATGAGAATCATCATAAGTCTTGACTAATTTAAGTTAATCTAATACTCCACTGCAATTCTTTTTGCATTAGATATAATGGAAGATACAACAGTAGAAAGCCAAATAATGATTAAATTGCAGAATTTTTGTACATTACAGATTCTGCCTAACACACTCATTCAACCCTTGAGCTTTCTATTGTATAAGAGCCTAGGATAAATAGTGATCGTATTTTCAAAATGGTTGTTTCTCTGCCCTCTCCCAAATGCAGCAAACATGGGTCCTGCCAAAGACAATTTTGTTCAGAGTGGCAGCAACAGCAGAGAACATACTATCATAACTCACTATCTTTAAAACTTGTAGGGTGTGAGAGAGAGAAAAGATTGTCCACTGTTGGCAGTAAGTTTGCTTCCCAAGTTGCTGCTTTTGTATGAGCTTATTTAGTATTAGTAAGTGTTGCAACCACTCCAAAGTTCTGGCTTTGATATCACTAAGGCAAGTTTGTTTAAAGGTAAAATAATGCAAGCTTGAGTAGGGTGGTTTACTAAAGGATCTATTGGACCAGTTCATTCTTAATGTAAACTCCAGTGACTTCAACGTGCTTACACCAGGGCCGTATTTTCGCCAACATTTTTTTGGTTCAGTTACCACAGATGAAGACATTTAAATCTTGTTTAGGGGAATGGGTTGAGGAGAGGGGGCAGTTCAGCCACTGGTACGAACTCTTTCAACACTGTAAGGGAACATAACCCCCACCCCCACCCTCCGTCTCGTTGGATAGAGCTTTGCAACTATTTACATGGGATCTTGTCTTGCCACCAAAGCCTTTTGGAGGTTGCTGTCACTGGTCGGATACTGTACCAGGGCCTTGATTGAAATAGTAAACTGTCACTCCCTGCTTCAGAGCCCTGCCATTGATATAAGCATCTGTGATTTTAACATATAATATTGCAACAATTACATGCTTTTAGCTTTATTAGTTTACAGGCCCATGCAAACTAAATTAATGCAAAATAAAAGCCATGGTTTTAGTTCTCAAAGAAACTTGTATTACTGTGGCACTGGGTGTGGAGAAACTAGATATGAGGAAAGCCAGGTATGGAACACTAACAAAAGAGGAACTAGGAGGGGACAAGGGGTCCCTTGGAGGCCAATTCAGCTATAGGCAAACATAGTAGCTTTGCTTGCATAAGGTAGATCACAAGGAGGGGTTACAAGATAACCAGCTCAACACTGCCCAAAACACAGGATATCTGTTAAAATAGCTTGCTAATTTGCAATATTCTATATGGTAATGCTTTTGCAATATGTAATTGCAACCAAGGGGTCATAGAACAGCCAGCATAATTAACAATAACTGGAAATACCCCAAGCTAAACTAACAGTAAATAACCTGTTGATTTGCAATATTAATTACCAAAAAAAGGCAAATAACTTGTGTAATCAATATGACGTTTTGCGGTTTTAACCTTTATAAGCTTGGTGAAAATTGTGAAGGGCAGAGCAGCCTACCTCTTGCGTGAGGTTACGCTGTCATTCCCTGTATGCATACTTGTAATCTTGTTTTATCAATAAGAGTTGCCTCAGGCTGTCTGATTCAAATTAACTGGGTGGTGGTCTTTTCCACAATAACACATACATCGCTAATATATGTATGGTGCTTTTTTCTAATTAAAAAAGAAAGGCAGATGAAGTCTAAGGCAGAAACAAATGAGAACAGTGATCCACAGTGTCACTTTCTCCCTGATATTTTTAAAGTGCACAGCACAGAATATGAGCAATAATCTCAAAATTCTCAGTGGGTAGTTACCTATTTGCTTTTTTCATACTGTAATACTTAAGGTAAATATAATTCCAATTGCCTGCAGACCCAATCATGTGACCAGGTTAGTACAAATTAATTAAAGTGCTGCCCAGTCTGCAGTATAGTTATCCTCATCCAGACTGAGCTGTGGAAAGAAACTGTATACCCAAATTTCAGATGGGCACCGTTAACCAAAACTAGCCCCATATTTCTGTGTGGGTTGTTGCTTGTAGGTACTTTGTCACAGTCTGAAAAACGAAGAACAAGCATTTCTAACCTGTAACTACACAGAGTATCATGCTTCTTGACTCTAACTTTATCTATAGTACATGTGTCTGTGTCAGAAAATCACAATCAAAGCCAGTAACCCAAAATGTTGTTGTATGCAGGACAATATTATCACACAGGTGTAACCTGTATTAGCGTGGACAGAGTTCTGTAAATATAGCAGTAAGAGAAGACACCTATTTGAATATATATGCTGAGTTCTTGTAAACACATTTTAGAATGCATTTGCCATAATTTCTAAAATAATTTAGAACCATTAAGAAAGTGAATGTTGCTTTGCACAGTAGAAGAATTTTAAAAAGGCTAAATTTTTCAAAATAATTCCTACTCGAATTTCTTCCTGTAAAGATTATCACACCCCCTCCTGACCTCCACTCAACATTTTAATGTTAGAAAACACTTCTCCCTTGCTAGTACCAGACACTTATCTTTTTACCCTGCTTCTTTCTCACAACAAATGGGGAAACTAGGATCATTTGGGCAGCTTTAATTTCCTGTAAAAACAATAATCATACAAGATTAAATGAAACAAACAATTGCAACAGATGGACACCAACTTCTAGCAAATATTTTGCTTTTCTGATACTCATGCAACCTCCATACTGTTGCAAGTTCTCTCACAGCAGGTAATGCATGTGGACAGAAGAGAATACAGAGCAAGTGTACTAATATACAGAAATAAATCTGAAATTTTAATCTTCTTTCCTAGGTACAGGAAAATTTCAAGGTTTAAATTTTCTTTTTGGTCAATGAAACCACACAACAACATAAGAACAGCCATACTGGATCACACCAAATGTCATCTAGCCCAGTATCCTGTCTTCCAACAGTGGCCAATGCCAAGTGCACCAGAGGGAATGAACAGAACAGGTAATCATTAGGTGATCCATCCCCTGTCGCCCATTCCCAGCTTCTGGCAAACAGAGGCTAGGGACACCATTCCTTCCTGCCCATCCTGGATAAGAGCCATTGATGCATCTATCTTCCATGACCTTCTGCCTCTCCTTCTCTGTAATAGGTGAAATTAATAAAATTATTCTGGGGAAGGCGCTATTTGTTTATTTTTCCTGTTAGTAAAGTGTTAAAAAAAAAAAGCAAACTGTCACCAGCTTTGATTGCGGAGGAGAAGCTTATTTCAGCGCTGCTAACAATACACCCAGGCAGATTTCTCATGCCTAGAAGGATGCCTTTTCAAAAAGTACAGTGACTTGGACTGCAAAGGGCTGGAATGGCAGTTTGGAGGTGCTCATTCTGACCTCAGCAGTCCGTCAAGTTTTTTTTGAACAGGAGACAGTTCTGTGCACACACCAAAGAGCCTTCAGATGTTTTATAGCAGGGGTAGGCAACCTATGGCACGGGTGCCAAAGGTGGCACGTGAGCTGATTTTCAGTGGCATTCACACTGCCTGGGTCCTGATCACTGGTCTGGGGGGCTCTGCATTTTAATTTAATTTTAAATGAAGCTTCTTAAACATTTTAAAAACCTTATTTACTTTACATCCAACATTAGTTTAGTTATATATTATAGACTTATAGAAAGAGACCTTCTAAAAATGTTAAAATGTATTACCGGCACGCGAAACCTAAAATCAGAGTGAATAAATGAAGATTTGGCACACCACTGCTGAAAGGTTGCCGACCCCCGTTTTATAGAAAAGGACAGTCACTTAAAAAGAAGGCAAAGTCTATGAAATCAGGGAGGAGGCGGGGACGGATATGAAGAAATAGTAGTACCTTGCACTTTAGTTTTCAGTTAGCCATGTTGAAGTCAATGGGAATTTTGCTTCAACACAGAGGTGCAGGACTGAGGCTACACAGAATTCCATTGTGGCCTTTACAAACTCATTGGCAAAATTATTTTGAGATACAGTGCAGTAAGTATAATTTGCTTTATATCAGGGCTTACAGCAGTTAATTATATAGAAATTTGCTATTATAGCTTATTCTTTTCCTATAGAACCTAGAATCTTTTTCTGAAAGTAGATTCAGTTATGATAGTCTGTTTTTTGGGGTTTTTTTAAGGCATACACAGAAACTCAGTGAAAATAATTCTATTGATAGACTGCACCAAAATCCGTGTCTTCTTACTGGATTACCCAATGATACGTGGCCATTCAGAGTTTTGCAAAATATTTAACTTTATTTACATGAAGAAACTGGACTAGGAATTATTTCTAAAACCTTAAGAGGTTTTTTAAAAATATTTCCTTTGTTACGCACTACAACATTTATATTCTTAATTATTCTAAATGATCATAGAAATTATGGTTGAATGCATTTTAAAAGCTACACATGTTGACAGGAGCTTAACTTGGGCCTTTCAAAAGGGTTTCTTCTACCACTGCTATACACATGGGTCTCTCTGTAGTGATGCTTCAAAGAGTGTAAAAATAAAGGAAAATATTACATGCTGTGTTATAATGAAAAAGAAAGTTTCTTTACCCTCAGTACTTCTTCAAGAAAAATATAAGTAATGGTAATGTAATATAGATGAAAACTGACTTGCCAAAAGATCCAGAAATGTTTGCATTAACTTTGGATGTATAGAGGAAACGTAAATCAATTATAATGTTTAGTCTCCTAATATCCATTTTAGACTCCCTTCTAGCCAGACATGACAGGGGAGAAAGGCTTCTCGAATGAGTTCTTAAGGGTATACAGGCTTTCAAAATGTTTGCAACTGTATCAAAATTACATGATTATTATTTTTGGTTTTAATTACAAAATTGAAACTCAAAGCAGGTTAATGTAAAGGTTTGCTAAGGTCAAAGCCATTGACTGACTCTGGGCATACTTTTAAGGGAATGTGCGCTGATTTAGGGCTTCTCTTCACAGTCACATGCCATTTACAGGTTTGACTGATTTTTGCAAGGGACAAAAAGAAACTCAGTGGTTTCATTGAGTTTTTCAGCTTATTCAAATTCAAAAGAACCCTCTGGCCCCTGAGTCCACGCAGATCATAACCACAAATATATGCTAAGAAATGAAAATGCTATGAATAGTAAGAAAAGAAAACATGACATTTCAGACATCTCTAGATATTTTTAAAATGAATTATCCACAGTCTAAGGAACTACCAGTGACTTCACTAGGAGTCACGTGGCTAAAGTCCTGTGCATCACTTTTGAAAAGGTACAGGTGAAATCATTAAATTTTGCAAACACATTTTTATACTCATGATTTAAGCACTAAGGTTCCAGGACAGCAAGGTACTAACTACCACTGGCTAGTGACTACTTTTCACCCTCACAGCACTTTATCCACTTCCCTTTAACTGTTTTTGTTTAGAAGTACCATCTTTATTACAAACTACCATTGAACATTTACCATTTTTACCGGTACAAAAAAAAATCAGAGAATTAAAGACTAGAAAGATTTTTCTTGCCAGTATAGCCAAAAATCTAACTTTAAATAATACCCGCAAGAGAGCTCAGGAGACGTCCATAATCTAATTGACGATACTGTCAGGAACTTGTGTCTATATATATATTTTAGGAAAAAAACAGTTATGTGCACATTGCATCTGAGATCAAAATCTAGCCCTAAACATAATGACTGAACAAAGTTCACTCAAAATGCTCAGACTTGATAAAAGTGGCAACATATACACAATTGCTTGAATTTATCATAGTCACAGCCATTTCATGCTATCTCACTCTGCCTGTTTGTTTTCTTTCTTTAAACGTTTCCCTGGACATACACTAAGGGAAAATTTGAAGTCCCCATGAAAAATCCAGTACGAACATAAGAATATAAAGGCCATACTGAGTCAGACCAAAGGTCCATCTAGCCCATTATCCTGTCTTCTAACAGTGGCCAATGCCAGGTGCTCCAGAGGGAATGAACAGAGCAGATAATCATCAAGTGATCTATTCTCTGTCTCCCATTCCAAGCTTCTGGCAAACAGAGGCTAGGGACACCATCCCTGCCCATCCTGGCTAATAGCCATCGATAGAGCTATCCTCCATTAATTTATCCAGTTCTTTTGTGAATCCTGTTACAGTCTTGGCCTTCACAAAATCCTCTGGCAAAGAGTTCCACAGGTTGACTGTGCGTTGTGTGAAGAAATATTTCCTTTTGTTTGTTTTAAACCTGCTGCCTATTAATTTCATTTGGTGACCCCTAGTTCATGTGTTATGAGGAGTAAATAATACTTCCTTATTTACTTTCTCCACACCAGTCATTATTCTATAGACCTCTCTCATATCCCCCCTTAGTCGTCTCTTTTCCAAGCTGAAAAGACCCAGTCTTATTAATCTCTCCTCTTATGAAAGCCGTTCCATTCCCCTAATCATTATTGTTGCCCCCTTTCTGAACCTGTTCCAATTCCAATACATCTTTTTTGAGCTGTCGCGACCATATCTGCACACAGTATTCAAGATACAGGCATATCATGGATTTATATAGAGGCAAGTATGATATTTTCTGTCTTATTATCTATCCCTTTCTTAATGATTCCCAACATTATGTTTGCTTTTTCGACTGCCACTGTAGATGTTTTCAGAGAACTATACAAGATCTCTTTCTTGATTGGTAACAGCTAATTTAGGCCCCATCATTTTATACATATAGTTGGGATTATGTTTTCCAATGTGCATTACTTTGCACATGCACAATGTGCATTACTTTGTAAAAATACAGTTTCCAATATTCTGGTAGAAATAACACTGAACGGGCATTCTTCCATCACCCTCAAAGATCAATTTCAGATGTATTTATTGCAGACACATACATAACCCCACAGTATAATATATAAGTACATGCATTCATGGCTCCATTACCAATAGTACTGATCATCTACATCTCCAAAAAATGTGAATGGGAGATGCAGTAATACACTGCATCTGAAAAATCAGATCCCGTATCCATGTGGTTATACAGAGTATATACAGTTTACATGCTGGAATATATACAATCTACGTGTCAAATTTTTACTTAGGCTTGTCCAGAGCCTCTGTATGAGCTCATGTTTTAAAAGTGTAAATGCTACAGTGCATACTTTGAAAAATTATATCTACACGTGCAAAAATAACAGGATTTGCACTCAGAAAACTCATTTCTCCCAATGGATTTTGGAGGTGCAAATTCTTACAATTGTGCATGCAGGTATTTGCACCCACAGAGTGTGGACAAATGTATGTACACAATTTAGAGAGTGAATACAAAGAGACATGAGCTGAAAATTTACCCCTTACACAAATATAAATTTGAATCCATCAAATATAAATGATTGGCAAGAATAAAGGGTGTATTCCTATATTCTTGGAAGTAGTTTGAAATATCAAAAATTCTAAAGAATTCTATCAAACACGATAAACTTGAAGGGAAATATGGGACAAAATTACAATATCCTAGATGAAAATCAACATGCATTATCACTGCAATATACAGAAAGTAATTGTGGGAAACAGTACAATTTTTCATTGTTGAGAGCTATACCATGATTTAAAGACAGTCTGCTTTTCATATGTATGCTACTCACAGCTTATATTTTCACATAGTATCAGCTCATTCAGTCCCATTATTTAAATCAGTGATACTCAGACTGCAGTTTACGAGCCGCAAGTGGCTCTTTAATGTGTCTCCTGCAGCTCTTTGCAGCACATGATATTAAAACACTGTGATTTAATTATTAACCAATCTACGTTAATAAAAGCATCCTTATTGGTTAATATGTTATTAGCCAGTTAAGTTATCAGCTTGCACTAAGTTATTAACTTATTTGCTGTGAGATAAGTTTAGATTATATATATATACACACACACACCCCAAATATTTCTCCAGTCATACTGTTTAAATATGAATAGTACAATGAAACACTGAATTCACATGACTGTGGCTCTTTTGGGTAATGTTGATCACTGATTTGGCTCCTGAACCACTGAGGTCTGAGTATTACTGATTCAAATGGTAAGAGATAGGTAAAGAGGTATTCTAGTATTCATGAAATCACACAAATCCTTGGGGGACTCTCATTAATGTTGGAAATTCAGAGGTGACTCTCTCAAAAAGAGCACAAAACATGCAGCAGGGGTTACTGCTCACCTTGAAGAGCAAAGTACATTGTACATCCCCTGAAAAAAAGAGTGAAATTATCTGAAAAATGGAGACCAACTCTTAGGCACCTTTATTTATGTATGGGAATTTAACCCTTTGTCCCAAACAAGTATAATTACATACGATTAGTAATAAAGAGTTAAATAACGGTGTAATTTATAGTAGTACAATATAATCTAGTCCAGTGGTTTCCAAACTTGTTCCGCCGCTTGTGCAGGGAAGGCCCCTGGCAGACCGGGCCAGTTTGTTTACCTGCTGTGTCCACAGGTTCGGCCGAACGCGGCTCCCACTGGCTGCGGTTCGCTGCTCCAGGCCAATGGGAGCTGCTGGAAGTGGCAGCCAGTACATCCCTCGGCCCGCGCCACTTCCAGCAGCTCCCATTGGTCTGGAGCAGCGAACCGCGGCCACTGGGAGCCGTGATCAGCCGAACTTGCGGATGCGTCAGGTAAACAAACTGGCCCGGCCAGCCAGGGGCTTTCCCTGCACAAGCGGCAGAACAAGTTTGGGAACCACTGGTCGAGTCTTTTATGGACTAAGAATATTTGGATTTATGGAGCTTGAGAGTTCCTTAGGGGGAGAAATTGAGAGAACAAACACAAAATAGTGTATTCCTAGTTGTGTTCTATGCATAGACGTGTATATACCTGAAGGCAGTAGAAACAAAAAATCTACACACAGCTGTGTCTTTCAAATCTGCAGCTGGATTATTTCTGTTAGCTTCCCAAGCGCACACAGTCTCCCAATCTGCTGCGTGTGTCTGTTCATCTTAACCACTCTCCAAACACAGTAAGGGCAACATTTTCCAAGTTAAGTGCACACCAATGTGCACTAGAACAGTGCAGGGCAATTACATTTGTATTCCCCCTCTGCAATCCCCCAATGAAGTACCCACTTTAGGCTTGTGGCTCTCCAGCCTTTATCTCTCTTGGGTGGAAACACTAATCTCTCTTTCTTCTGACTGGGGTATTTCCAGGCTGCACAGTTCCCTGTCTATACCAGGAAACACCTAGCGAAACACAGGCTGTCTAAGCAGACTTCTTTTGCCTTCACTTCAGAGACAGTGTCAAGATGTCCTTCAGTGGCTCGAGAGCATGGGTACCAATCTTAGAGGAAACTGTTAGGAAACAGGGTACAAACCCCAAATTGGTTGTGAGTTCTATATTTAGATTTCACCAGTTATCAAATATAAACTCCTCAGGCACCATAACAGCCTTAACATGGAGTCACAGACAACAATATTCAGATTACTCCCAGTCCTAAAGGACCAGTCACTTATTCCAGGTCAATTTCATTTTATCTCTCACACCAAGGACCATGCATATAGGCAATCATGTAATAAATTATATACAGAAAAAGGAGTTGTTTACAAGGTTAAAAAAGGTTAATACAGATATAGCTATAGAGAGATACACACACGTAAATGAATTCTTATTTTAAGTTTAAGTTTCTAAAATAAGCAACCTCTATATTTCCTTTAGGGCTAACCCATGTTAAGCACTGGGGATCTTTTTCTTTTTAGTAATCCTTTCCCCCTCAGAGTCCAAGCAACATAAAGAGACAGTTCCTCTATGTTAGGGCTGCGCACCTGTGGCTGTGGTTGGAGCCGGACTATGCACCCACCCCATTTGCTGCTACTGCTGAGACGCAGCTGTGATCCCCGCATTGCAGTGGGGCTCGGCCTGTCAGCTCCCTCCCACACATGGGACTCCAGCTGTCATTTCTTCCCTCTACCTAACACTGCCCCTTGGTTATTTTTAGTAAAGTCACAGGTCACGGCTCCCATGAATTCTTGTTTGTTGCCCGTGTCCTGTCAGCGACTTTTACTAAAAATAACCATGACAAAATCTTAGCTTTAGTTATAAGTGAGATTTATGTGCTCAGCAATTTACAAAGATTCAATCAAGTCTAAACACTAAGCACATTTTTATACTTCTAATACCTATTTTAACAACACACAGGTGAGCCAGGCTAGTTCCAGATATGTGCTTGTCAGCATTCCACTGAGGCATGGTGTTCTTGGTCTGCCAGTGTCACAGATGGCACAATGTAATTGCCTCACAACTCTATCTAAGGAAGCCCATTTTATTCTTAAGGTAAAATAATTAAACCACTGATTATCCAAATAGTATGGGGGATATGGATTTTATTCAGATAATTGGGAGTTTGGATTATCAAGAGGCCAGGAGCCATTCAACAGTCGGGTGGCCTCCCACACAGGAATGAGTGAGCATACCATGGACCCAAAGATATTAAATGTTATTCGGCATGGCTTACCCAGCATATTGCAGAAGATGCCCTATTGCCACATGCACATTTACTCATGACAACTTATGCACATGGTTTCACCTTTCAGTTTTAAATGTCTTCCCCAAGTCAGTTCTGACATAGTGTTCCTCCAAGTGTGTTAAGAATTTACTAATAAACAAGGAATTCTTTTTTTCCCCCAATCAGCATCCCAAATGCCTGAGCCACATAAGGTGATGCTTAAAAGTAAGTCAACTTTTGGCATAGAGATGACACAACGTGAAAGTTTTAGTCCAGAAGGCTGTGAGTGGAAACACAAGGCAACCTTAAGTATTGTTGCTACTAGTGATCCAGTTATAACTATATACAAACTGAACAGACATTTCCTTTTCCCTCCTCTTCATTATATTACTACTTTTTAGTAAAATAAAAATTGGAAGAGTATAAACCCTACAGTCTCATTTTTTAAAAAAGTGTACTTTTCGCCACTTGAACTCAATTGATTTGATTACCAGCTAGCTACAGATGTTTCTCTAATTAGTACTGGGAATTTCACTGTGGCACTGAGTCTGTTATCTTTTACAGAAGACAATTGTGCATTTCTGCCCATTAGCCTAAATTAGCAGAAAACATCAACAGGATAACGTGTACAGCCAATCTGTTAAATCACATATCTAGACTGATTTTACAATGTAGGTTCTTAAAGAAATGCACCTAACAAAATGAGCATTTAGAAAATTCTACAAAGCAGGGAGACTTCCAACTTGACACTGGTATTAAATTTGAACACTGTCTACAAAATATGTGATTTAAAATACCAACTGTGATTAGGTTCAGAGGAGGAAAAACTGTCTCAACAAGAATAATTAATTAAAATTATTACTCAGACAAAACTTACAATAATACTGCCAAGGGAAGTAGTGTGTTCTGCTGTATCTTGGATGAATTTATGTATACTTGACAAAGTGAATAATATAAATTATTTCAATTTATTTTACAGTATAGCATTAGCAGACACCGTCATGGTGTATCTGCTGGATTGCCCTGAAGAAAACCAACATTATCTGCATCCAGTGCTATATAATGTTGGAACCATGCCTGTTTGTTTAGCAAGTCTTGATACTTATGACATTTGTGATATCTGGGGACCATCATTGATATTGCTAAGATGAGACTTCCAGCAGCAAAGATAATCTCTTGTATGTTATGAACCATATTTATTATTTCAGAAGTCAGATTTGAAAGACAAAACAATAGTCTGTTATTTGCTTCACAACAACTGGCAAATGTTACTGTCAGAGTGCATGTGCATCTGCAGTTAAAGTCATTTACATGTGCATATTCAGAGGGGAATGTATCCTTAAATCATTTGATGCTTAATTCCTTGGCCACTAGGGCCTTAATTTATGGAACTCCTTGTCTTCTTGGACCAAATTTGCACAGTCTTTATCTGTTTAGAAATTGCATCGAAGATTGTCCTTTTAAGCTTTGTTTTTAATAATTCATTGTGAATAATCAAGCTTAGGTACTTGCATAAAAGATACTGTATCAAGGTATGTGACTGATTGATCTATAAAAAAAAGGAAGCAAAACCTGCCGGTCTACATCTTCCTCTGGTGTAAACCAGCATAGCTCCATTGACTTCCATGGATTAATGTTCATTTATGCCAGCTGAGAATTTTACTCTGCCATTCCATTAGTTCTGAAACTTCTGACTACTATGATTTTTGCTGGTACCTTGCATTGATTGAGGAGTGAAGAATTTTATATAGAAATAAATGATACTCCCTTACGTTTACAGGCAATGTGAATAGTAATGTGAGAATTAAAGTTAATAAGGGTTTTAAGAACAGGATTATTTCTCAGATTTTATATGCAATCCTTTAATACAGACAGTTTCATAGGGATTTAACATATATAAATTGGGAATTAGCAAAGAATCCTGTGGCACCTTATAGACTAACAGATGTTTTGGAGCATGAGCTTTCGTGGGTGAATACCCACTTCCTCAGATGCATGTAATGGAAATATCCAGGGGCAGGAATATATATGTGTGCTAGCAAGCAAGCTAGAGATAACGAGGTCAGTTCAATCAGGGAGGATGAGGCCCTGTTCTAGCAGTTGAGGTGTGAAAACCAAGAGAGGAGAAACTGGTTCTGTAATTGGCAAGCCATTCACAGTCTTTGTTCAATCCTGATCTGATGGTGTCAAATTTGCAGATGAACTGAAGCTCAGCAGCTTCTCTTTGAAGTCTGGTCCTGAAGTTTTTTTGCTGCAGGATGGCCACCTTAAGGTCTGCTATAGTGTGGCCAGGGAGGTTGAAGTGCTCTCCTACAGGTTTTTGTATATTGCCATTCCTAATGTCTGATTTGTGTCCATTTATCCTTTTCCGTAGAGACTGTCCAGTTTGGCCGATGTACATAGCAGAGGGGCATTGCTGGCATATGATGGCGTATATTACATTGGTGGATGTGCAGGTGAATGAACCAGTGATGGTGTGGCTGATCTGGTTAGGTCCTGTGATGGTGTCGCTGGTGTAGATATGTGGGCAGAGTTGGCATCGAGGTTTGTTGCATGGATTGGTTCCTGAGCTAGAGTTATTATGGTGTGGTGTGCAGTTACTGGTGAGAATATGTTTCAGGTTGGCAGGTTGTCTGTGGGCAAGGATTGGCCTGCCACCCAAGGCCTGTGAAAGTGTGGGATCATTGTCCAGGATGGGTTGTAGATCCTTGATGATGCGTTGGAGGGGTTTTAGCTGGGGGCTGTATGTGATGGCCAGTGGAGTCCTGTTGGTTTCTCTCTTGGGTTTGTCTTGCAGTAGGAGGCTTCTGGGTACACGTCTGGCTCTGTTGATCTGTTTCCTTATTTCCTCGTGCGGGTATTGTAGTTTTGAGAATGCTTGGTGGAGATTTTGTAGGTGTTGGTCTCTGTCTGAGGGGTCAGAGCAGATGCGGTTGTACCTCAGTGCTTGGCTGTAGACAATGGATCGTGTGATGTGCCCGGGATGGAAGCTGGAGGCATGAAGGTAGGCATAGCGGTCGGTGGGTTTTTGATATAGGGTGGTGTTAATGTGACCATCACTTATTTGCACCGTGGTGTCCAGAAAGTGGACCTCCCGTGTAGATTGGTCCAGGCTGAGGTTGATGGTGGGGTGGAAGCTGTTGAAATCATGGTGGAATTTTTCCAGAGTCTCCTTCCGATGGGTCCAGATGATGAAGATGTCATCAATGTAGCGTAGATAGAGAAGGTGTGAGTGGACGAGAGCTGAGGAAGCGTTGTTCCAGGTCGGCCATGAAGATATTGGCATATTGTGGGGCCATGCGGGTGCCCATAGCAGTGCCACTGATCTGGAGATATATATTGTCATCAAATTTGAAATAGTTGTGTGTAAGTATAAAGGCACAGAGCTCAGCAGCCAGTTGTGCTGTGGCATCATCAGGGATAGTGTTCCTGACAGCTTGTATTCCATCTGTGTGTGGGATGTTTGTGTAGAGAGCCTCTACATCCATGGTGGCTAGGATGGTGTTTTCTGGGAGGTCACCAATGCATTGTAGTTTCCTCAGGAAATCAGTGGTGTCGCGGAGATAGCTGGGAGTGCTGGTGGCATAGGGTCTGAGTAGAGAGTCCATATATCCAGACAGTCCTTCAGTGAGAGTGCCAATGCCCGAGATGATGGGACGTCCAGGATTTCCGAGTTTGTGGATCTTGGGTAGTAGATAGAATACCCGCACGAGGAAATAAGGAAACAGATCAACAGAGCCAGACGTGTACCCAGAAGCCTCCTACTGCAAGACAAACCCAAGAGAGAAACCAACAGGACTCCACTGGCCATCACATACAGCCCCCAGCTAAAACCCCTCCAACGCATCATCAAGGATCTACAACCCATCCTGGACAATGATCCCACACTTTCACAGGCCTTGGGTGGCAGGCCAATCCTTGCCCACAGACAACCTGCCAACCTGAAACATATTCTCACCAGTAACTGCACACCACACCATAATAACTCTAGCTCAGGAACCAATCCATGCAACAAACCTCGATGCCAACTCTGCCCACATATCTACACCAGCGACACCATCACAGGACCTAACCAGATCAGCCACACCATCACTGGTTCATTCACCTGCACATCCACCAATGTAATATACGCCATCATATGCCAGCAATGCCCCTCTGCTATGTACATCGGCCAAACTGGACAGTCTCTACGGAAAAGGATAAATGGACACAAATCAGACATTAGGAATGGCAATATACAAAAACCTGTAGGAGAGCACTTCAACCTCCCTGGCCACACTATAGCAGACCTTAAGGTGGCCATCCTGCAGCAAAAAAACTTCAGGACCAGACTTCAAAGAGAAACTGCTGAGCTTCAGTTCATCTGCAAATTTGACACCATCAGATCAGGATTGAACAAAGACTGTGAATGGCTTGCCAATTACAGAACCAGTTTCTCCTCTCTTGGTTTTCACACCTCAACTGCTAGAACAGGGCCTCATCCTCCCTGATTGAACTGACCTCGTTATCTCTAGCTTGCTTGCTAGCACACATATATATTCCTGCCCCTGGATATTTCCATTACATGCATCTGAGGAAGTGGGTATTCACCCACGAAAGCTCATGCTCCAAAACATCAGCTAGTCTATAAGGTGCCACAGGATTCTTTGCTGCTTTTACAGATCCAGACTAACACGGCTACCCTCTGAAAATTGGGAATTGTTATTTTTCTTTTTACTTGACTTATTCTGTTCTGAGACGCATTCTAGGCTTGGGCACAACAAGGATAGAAGTAGATACAAATGGCAGTCCGAAACTTGATTTGATAGTCATGTTACATTGGGCATGTTTCCATTTGAATTTTGGGTTTGACGTTTGATAATCTTATATCCTTATTGATGTATGAACAAACAACAAAGACACTGTGTGTATTGCTTCTCCCTATCCAGAGGGTTTGTTAGTACAATGGGGACAAATAAGAGCTGTTGAAGTGTTGCAGGGCACTTAAAGGTTGCCTCAATCCCTATCTCAAAGCAAGGTCAAGCAATCAATCGGAGGGGCAAAGGGGATTTGGGGGGGGAAAGGTATAAAACACTAAAAGACTAAAGAAATTTCCATCCCTGACTGTAGCACAACCTCACTCCTTACCACCCCCATGGGGTACAAAAGTGGTGGGACAGAGACCACAGACCCATGACCCCCTAAATGGAACATGACCATAAGCTGTAAGAGGTGGAACCAAGGGTGTGTACTGTGAGTATATTTGGGCCTGCTAAGAAGGAGGGAATAGGGAATGGGGACACAGGCAAGGCTCTGCGGTGTCAAAGCTGGGAAGGAGGACACTGGGTAATGTTCTGCGATGTCAGAGCTGGGAATGGAACACTGGGAAACAGACTCTGCCAGAGTGTAGTGCTACGGATATGCTTGGTTGGAACTAATGCCAATAAATGTTGCATTTCCTCCTATTCAGACTTCTGGTCTTCTGCTTTCGATCTGCATGACAAAAAACAGGGGTGGGGTGAAGGGAAAAGCCTCTAACGAGCTAGCACAGGCTCCTCTTTCTGCCTATATATCCATTCTTTCTGCCTCTTCTCTCAGTCCTGTTTTTCCTCCTCCATGTACCATCCCTCAACAACACCGCTTAATTTTTTTTACCTTCCTTTTCTCCTCACTTTCTTTGTGTTCCTTTCATGTCCATCTCCTCCAGGTTTCATTCAACTCTTTCCATCATTCACCTCTCTCTAAATTCAGTCTTCCCCTTTCTTTCCAATGTAATCATTTTGGTATTTCTAAAGTGTTCAGTCTCACTGTGGTAACTAGGTGTGACCAAATGCCTTAATCCCCTCTGTGGTAACATCAAAGAGAGTATATAGTTAAGGT
Source organism: Gopherus flavomarginatus (assembly GCF_025201925.1). Lineage (NCBI taxonomy): Eukaryota > Metazoa > Chordata > Testudines > Testudinidae > Gopherus > Gopherus flavomarginatus. The sequence continues at coordinate 101,387,269 of NC_066618.1, read as the reverse complement.
GACCCTGGAGATGTGTGATCCTATTCATTCGGGATTGGTTTGGTTACATCCACAGCACAGGCTTGAATAAGAGCCCATTAGGTTATGCCTGTTATTGGTGACACCTGAATTCATACAATGGTGCAGAGGTGTTGGGGAGGATAAATCAGTTCTTTAGAGGGCTAAATTCTCCCTGTTAATCCCACAGCAGGGAGTCAGTTCCCCTGGGCCTCACTCGTAAGGCAGTGTTGAGCTGACATGAATGGAGGGGTATGCTACAGGATCAGTGGATGTCTCTCTTTCACCCTGGCAGCTAGACAGCAGCCACTGGACATGATTATTTCACATTTTGGTGAAAGCTACTTGGGATTTTGTAAGGTGGATTTAATCATCAGGCAAAGAGATGTTTAGGGCACAGCCAGACCTTTTTCCCCAGGGGTGAGCGTAAACTGGTCTGAAATGCTGCAGTAGATGATATGGCAGGGAGATCCAGGCCTTGATCTGTTGACAAGGCCAGATGATATGTGAATTTTTGGGGATAGGGAAAATTGGTAAATATCCACCAAGACTGTCATATTGGATACCCTAATCGTTGATGGACCACCTGGTGGACCTCTTGAACACAGGAAGTGAATATAGTTTGGCTAATTTTAGGGAGCAAGTTATTAACTATCTGGAAAGCTGGCTGGGGTTGGAGGGAGCAGCCAAGCTATTTGCTGACTCTTCCTTGCAGCAGATGTTCAGTGCAGCTACTCGTTCCACAGGGAGTCCAATACACTGATAAACCAGAGTTGGAAGTGGACTTAGGGATGGGCATCCTCTAAAGAACCCGAGGAGAGGAATATGGGTTCCTAATCTCTGGTACAGCGAGGAGATAGCCCCCTTTCCCCTTACCCCAATACAAGGGGAGATCAGGGGGTGCCAGTGACAAGTTACCAACAAGGTGGAAGCAAGTGAGGAAGGAATGATGATTGTGCTGTACAAGTTACTGCTGGATAGCGCCCAGTTGGTTACATTAATAAAGCTGCAGCCAAATTAAACCATATCACTTGTGTCTGTCATTCTTTGTGCATAGCCAGGACAATTTGCACTCTGGCTGATCCTCAGCTGATTTGTCATCTTTATCAATTGCCACCTCCTCAGCTTCCCAATCTTTTCATGTTATCCTACAGGCTTCGTTGTGGATCTCAGTCAACCTGGAGCTCTGTTGGCCCAGCTGCTGTTTTAAAATCTCACAAGTCCTCAGGTATCCCAAGGTCAGAGATGCCTCAGAATGTATGAAAGTTTCTTATGCATTCTGCATTAATTTATTCTCTTTGCTTATATCAGAAAATATCCTCGTTCTTTTTATCATAGACATAGCTCACAAAGATATTTATGTATTTTCAGTCCATACCTTCAAGAAATTGTTAAAAAATGCTGCTGGTTAGAGCCTCATGTTTGAAATATGAGTTTTTGACTTAACTGGATAAGTATTTTATGTCAGAGATCAGACAACCTGTTAGTGAGGCAGAGTATATGATAGACAAAATCCAGCAGAGCAGATTGTCATGTCATATTTCAGCAATATTTTTCACCTGAAGCAAGGTCAGGAATATAGCATGAGACACACAACAGGAAACAAGGCTATTTGAAAAAGAAAGATAAATGAAAACCTAAGCAGCAGCAAAATACTGGATATCTTAAAGTTCCAGTGTATCTTGTATATTAGATTTCCCTGCCCTCGCGAATATCAATTCTACATTTTAAAAATATGGAGCTCTGATTTTCATTATATTAATTATTATTAAGTAGCACAATAGCAATATATATCTATATTGTGCTATGCAAGCTTGTAGGGCTATTCAGATCATTACAAATTTGACAATATATATATAATCTTATTTGAGCTCTGTGGCTTTCAAACTATCGTCAGTAAGAAGATTGAAAGCTATGTAATCAGCTATAATATTATATGTCTATATAGTGAATTGAAAAATCAAGACTTCACTTCAGGGTTCAATTGTCTTTTTACATAGCAATGATGACAGATTCAGCCCCCTCCAGCAGACAGCAGGGTGTTTCCTGTATTTTTTTTAATGTTTTAGATATTGGTGATGTTATCATTATGGCAGGGGAAAGAAGCAAAGAGCCTTGGACTTGGCAAGTAATTAAAACAAGAGATGATTTTAAAACACCTTGAGTTCTTTGAAAATAATACATTACAGAACTGCCACTACAAACCTTCAAAAATCATGACATAAGCACCACAAGCTTATGAGATTTTAAAAAGTAATAGATTTGAGGTTCTTTCAGTTTTCCTTATTAGGTTCTGAGCTCTTAGGGTTCATGTTTTCAGGATTTTCTCTGCAACCATAAAGGTTAGAAACTTGCTTTTTAAAAAGCTGAGATTTTCATGTAATCACCATTCTAGGAGTTGGAGCTTTAAGTAAAACAGCAAATATCTAAAGACTGACAATAAAATCACGAGACACAGAAAAACGATAAGGGCCAGGTCAACATAAACGCATCCCACCTGCAGAGCCACTAGATTAGGAACCCTGGCTGCAAGGGCTAATATTCTATATGCAATGTTTTCTCCCCACTTGCGCTATTACAGGCCAGCTTTGAGAGGGGATGATAATCAGTCTGATGAAGGACAAGGGGAAGAACAGGTAATGTCTCCAGAACAGATTGTGTGTGTACTTGTGGAGGGAGTTAGGGAGTACAATGAATACAATATTTCTGTTAAACAGGAGACGATCCTATGATGTGCTCAAGACAGATACACAATGAAAGGGAAGTATATCTGTGATTTTCTAAAGAGGGTCATTTTATCATTGCAACCATGCAGCATGCAGAAGTAGTAAATATCACACTAGCATTTCTAAATGGAGCTGACAGAGTGGAGCCCCAAATAACCTTTGGCCCTGCTGCTGCAGATTTGGTTGCAGGGTCAGTTATGGTTAATGATTCCGAATCTGTAAAGGCTGGTCTAGTTAAGTTTAAAATTAATCAATTTCTTTAAAAAGCCCTGAAATTAAATGCCAAAAATATAACATTTTGTTCTTATCCAGTTTATTATATTTCCCCATATTTCTTTCTGATTGATGTTTCTCTCCCCACAATAACCTCTCTTGTTATTTAAAGCCATGAAAAATCCCAGCTTTCGCAAGGACTAAACTTTGCAGGACCTTCCACAATATCGGTATTTACTAGAACTGACTGCCTAGGAAAAGGCTGTGGGTTTTTCTCAGCAGCTGCCTCACTGACACAGGACTCCTTTCTGCCTCAAACAAACTGACCATCTTCAGACATAATGTGTAATCCATGTCTTAGCTTCCTCCAATAACTACTTCATAGATATGTGAGTTTTTGGGTGTTTGTTTCAAAAGCACCAGTACAAAGAGCACACTCATAGAGTTACATAAGAATAGGAAGGAAGATACCCAATTACGGACGCTGTTCTATGTGAATGTAAACCATCGTATCACAGTTATGGGTATATTAAAGAGACTATTTAGATTTATAACAATACAGAGAAACGAAACTATCCAGGGGTCTAGGCACCTTGAAAGGACATTCAAAATATGTCTGGTTCAAAAGGAATGATTGTGGGGAAGTTCTATGGCCTGTGTTATAAAGGAAGTCAGACTAGAAAGCCACAATGGTCCCATCTAGCCTCAAAATCTATGAATCTTTAATACTATAGTGCTGCTTCCTTTAATACTAAAGTGCCATACTGAATACACCACAGATCCATTTCACAGATAGCTAAGAATGGACACTGTAAAATTGTCATAACACAGACAGACAACTTGTGTGTGTGTGTGTATGTGTCCGTCCGTCCGTCCTTCAGGGTAGCTAAAGAGCTCAGTGATATTTTCAATTTGCACAACTTTACTCAATGAAATCCCCACTTTTTTAAAATTAATATTAATGTCTTGTAGCTACTGATATTGTGTCCAACCTTGCTTCCAGTGAAGACACTTTGGTTTTGATTGGGCCAATATGCATTCTCATGTCCAACCTAGTAATTTTGGGTTTATGCAGAGTTGTAGCCTTGTCAGTCCCCGGATATTAGAGACACAAGGTGGATGGGGTAATATATTTTTTGGATCAACTTCTATTGGTGAGATCTTACTCAGAGACCTGGATTCCTAAACTCAAATCTTCACAGGTACATGAAGAAAAAGGGGATTTTGTAATAGTGAGAGACTCAGTGTCCATTGTCCTACATCTTATGCAGTCATTTACACTTCTACAAAGTGAGCATTTCTGATCTGGTTGTATTTTACACTCAGTTTGGAGAGGTGCAAATGATAGCAAGATGCAGAGCAGGCGAGAATTGGGCTCTGGATCTTCTTGTACAATGAGAATAGATCGGTACTTCTATATTTCTACAAAGAAGTTGAATTAATTATTTACAATTTGTAATTTTTTAAAAATACATTCAGACTTTAAGGCCAGAAAGGACCATCATGATCATCTAGTCTGACCTCCTGCATGTTCACTATTCTCACACTTAACAGGAAATTTCACCACTCTTTGCTTGTTATTATTAGAAAGCTCTAAAGTATGAGCAACAGGTAAAAAGATAAATCGGGTGCATCATTCATAGCGACATACCTAATTCCCAATTGTAAGAAGCAATGCAGGTTTAGTGGTTATCATGAGTGTTTTTCTATCCAAGCCCTTGAGTGTGAAGGGCAGCTCATTAATCCAAAGGTCTGCAGGTTCAATCTAAAAATGGACATATCTTTCAGAGGGATTGGTACGGTTTAGTAGCTCCATGTCACTGAAAATTCCTAGGCTTAATACTCACTGTGCTCTCCTTGACCTTGAAACGTAAGCAAATTCTTTGAATGCATTTAGATGAGGAAAGACAAATGGTTTGAATCAGTTTTACTGGCATGTGTGACCTTGATGGCAAGAGGAGGTGGTAGCAGGGAAAGAAATTTACGAAGTGTCCAGTAGGCATTGTCCTTAATGGGACCGTCTCTCTGACTAACTTCTTATATAGCAGTCCTTGAGCTAGCATCTTATCTCCAGCAAACATATGCTTCCCTACATTATTACTGAATATAATAAAGGACCAGGAGTTCAGAGGGCTTTTTGAATACCATTTAACTGAATCTATAATGTTTTCTTCACAAGTTCTATGTCTTTGAAAACTGGAAAAAATCTACAGTGCTAGGAAGGGAAAGAAAGAATATCCTTTGCTTCAGAAACTGAGGGGGAAAATTGTGTCTGAAATGACCGTCCTCGACCACTCATTTGTGAGAATGATTTCACTTTCAAGTAAATTAGCCGCAAAATCTATTCTTGTGACTTTCAATATGCAGTTTTAAATGAAGTCTTAAATCTGTCTAATAGAGATTTACATATGAGGCCAAATCTTGCAGTTCATACTTAGGCAGAATTTTTATTAATTTCTATGGGAGTTCCATTAATTTTGCCTGTGTAAGCAACCAAGCATTTGGTGCACAGGTTGCGGGCAATTTCACATCAACAAAAGTAATTTGTGAAACAGCACTATTTTGTGGATTTTATAACATTCTAAGACAGTGTGCATGGATAGTCAAAACTCCCAGGTCATCACAGGGATTACATTAATTAACTAAGATTTGCTTTTGATGCAATATTGAGGGTTACAGTGTCAATCCAAGACAAGGCCATAACATAGGATTTAGAGAGAGCTGAAAATATGGTGGCAGAATTGGTTTTCAATCAACTTCAGACAGAGTATCTGACTATGACTAAATTAAGAACAATTCAAGTTTGAGTAAACTTTATAATGCTAGGTTGGGCATTGGGGGACACTCAAAAAGAACAGAAGGTACACACTTAACAGACTAAAGCTGGAAAAAAATCTAATGATGAAAAGGACCAGCAAGTGTTTATACTTAGTAGGACAAAATTTAGATTCCAGTATGTGTTTGCTGCAAGAAAAACTGAATACTAGAACTTATTATTAGGGTAACAGTCAGTCAAAGCAAGGGAGATCATTTTTCTATATAAAGGCTCCTGTGAAGAACAGTACACACAGAACTGGATACACAGAACTGGACAGCTTTGGGGAAATTTCAGTTCACATTATTAAAGTCAATTTCTTTGTATTAAAATATTTTTAAACATGTTCTTCTGTAGTCAACCAAGAACTTGATTCTAAAACCTTTATTCACACTGAGTAGTGCCGTATTCTTCAGCTAACCTCTTTGATTTCCATAGCACAACTCATGGAGGTAGATACTACTTATCACGAGTACAAAATATGTTCCTATTTTTTTTTCAGTTTCCTGGGTGTGCCCAAGCATTTCATTTCTGACACACACTGGTTCTGACATAACCTGCTCCACCAACCACCCCTCCCAATTTATCCTTTTGCTGTTCTGGTGGGAACCACCAACCAACAAAAAAATTAAAACCCAGAACCACAACCTTCAGTCCTTATTGATCAAAACTCCACTTTTCTGAAGTGGGAGCTTTGTACATGGAACAAAAGACATTTAGCTTTTGTACTGTATTGAGTCTGTGCATAAAGTCCCATTGAGTTAAATGCTTCAGAAGTGATAATGGAGTTTTGGCTGCACGAAGACTAACAACTATCCAAGAGTTAATATATATCCCTATATTATTTTCTTCATTGCATCAGGTCTGATCAAAGCCTTGTATTTTTGCATTCACTAAAAGATCCCCTGTCTGTGCCATGATTACTGTATTTGGATAAAGCTATTTTGGATAATCTTATAAAATCAGTCCGTACTATTTTGCAGATTTTATTTTTAGCAGTAGGCTCCAGTTCTTCGTGTTTTACTGAAGTAAAACTCCTTTGGTTAAGGTATCTATAAAAAACATGTCTGGGTTACTGAATGCTTCGGACTAGTGTACTAGTAGCTACAACATGTTGCTGGTAATTCCCAGGGGGGGTCCTGCTTGAGAGTTGGAGCTGATCTCCTTTATTGTAAAAAAGCATTTTTCTAGCTGCTGTCACATGTGTGTTTTTTGTTTTCTTTCCCATAAAGACCACAGAAAACCAAAAGCCATGATTTTTAATCCAAATGAGCTCATACAGTATGGTAGCTTTTCAGATCACAATGCTCAGATTATTTCTACCTGCAAGAAGCCTAATTGAAGGTATTACTCTTCCAATTAGCTGGGTGAACAAAGTGTTCTGTGGAGCCACCTCTTATTTTTTAGCCACTGTTAGAAAAACAAGAACATAAGAACGGCTGTACCAGGTCAGACCAAAGGTCCATCTAGCCCAGTATCTATCTACCGACAGTGGCCAATGCCAGGTGCCCCAGAGGGAGTGAAGCTAACAGGCAATGATCAAGTGATCTCTCTCCTGCCATCCATCTCCAACCTCTGATGAACAGAGGCTAGGGACACCATTCTTTACCCTTCCTGGCTAATAGCCATTTATGGACTTAGCCACCATGAATTTATCCAGTTCCCTTTTAAACATTGTTATAGTCCCAGACTTCACAACCTCCTCAGGTAAGGAGTTCCACAAGTTGACTGTGCACTGTGTGAAGAAGAACTTCCTTTTATTTGTTTTAAACCTGCTACCTATTAATTTCATTTGGTGACCCCTAGTTCTTGTATTATGGGAATAAGTAAATAAAAGACGGTTACTCACCTTTTTAACTGTTGTTCTTCGAGATGTGTTGCTCATATCCATTCCAGTTAGGTGTGCGCGCGCCGTGTGCACGTTCGTCGGAAGATTTTTACCCTAGCAACACTCGGTGGGTCAGCAGGGTGCCCCCTGGAGTGGCGCCGCTATGGCACCGGATATATACCCCTGCCAACCCAGCCACCCTTCAGTTCCTTCTTGCCGGCTACTCCGACAGAGGGGAAGGAGGGTGGGTTTGGAATGGATATGAGCAACACATCTCGAAGAACAACAGTTACAAAGGTGAGTAACCGTCTTTTCTTCTTCGAGTGCTTGCTCATATCCATTCCAGTTAGGTGATTCCCAAGCCTTATGTAGGCGGTGGGGTCGGAGTGAAATGTGGCAGAATGTAAACTGATGAGCCAGAGGCTGCAGCATCTCTTGACTGTTGAACCAGAGCATAATGCGAAGAAAGGGTATGGACCAAGGACCATGGAGCTGCGCGATAGATCTCGTGGGTAGGTACACGAGCCAGCAAGGCGGCAGATGAAGCTTGAGCCCTGGTAGAATGCACGGTGATGTGGCTTGGGGAAATGTGAGCCAAATCATAACAAGTGCGGGTGCACATCATCACCCAAGATGAGATCCTCTAAGAGGAAACAGGTAGGCCTTTCCTTCGGTCTGCTACTGTGACCAAGAGTTGGAGCGTTTTGCGAAATGGTTTTGTCGGCTCAATATAAATGCGAGCTCTCTACAGACGTCCAGGGAGTGCAACTGCTGCCCCCATTGCGTAGAGTGTGGTTAACGTGAAAGGCCGAAACCACCTTAGGGAGGAAAGTTGGGTGTGGTCGTAACTGCACTTTGTCTTTGTGAACATAGTGTACGGCGGAACCACCATAAGAGCCCTGAGCTCGGAGACTCGTCTGGCTGATGTAATGGCTACGAGGAAAGACAGGTATAGCAGTGAGCAGGTCGCTAACGGCTCGAATGGGGGAGACATAAGTCTGGTTAAAACCAGGTTGAAGTCCCAGGTTGGGGCTGGGTGGCATACTTGAGGGTGTAAGCGCTCCAAGCCCTTGAGGAACCTCGAAACCATAGAGTGCGAGAACAGGGAACGACCACCTTAGCCTGGATGGAAGGTAGAGACGGCTGACAAGTGTACCCTCAGCGATGACACCACTAGGCCCTGCTGTTGTAGGCCAGAGGGTAGTCCAAAACAGAGGGGATCGAGACCTCAGTAGGAGTAAGATCAAGCGTTTCACACCTGTAGGAGAAACGCTTCCACTCGGCCAGGTACGTTGACCAGGTGGAAGGCTTCCTGCTACCCCGGTTTAGTCAAGCAGCCGCCACACCGTGAGGTGAAGAGACTGCAGGTCCGGGTGGCGAAGTCTGCCGTGGTCCTGGGTTATGAGGTCTGGGCGGAGTGGCAGGGTAATTGGGTTGGTTATTGACAGGTCGAGCAATATGGTGTATCAGTGCTGCCTGGACCACGCTGGAGTGATCATGATGATGCGCGCCCTGCCCCTGCGAAGTTTGAGCAGGACCCAATGAGCCAGGGGGAATGGTGGGAAGGCATAAAGGAGTTGGCCCTTCCACGGCATGAGGAAAGCGTCCGAGATCAATCCTGGAGAGAGACCTTGGAAGGAGCAGAACCTCGGACATTTCCTGTTCTCGCGGTAAGCAAACAGGTCTATGTGGGGAAAAATCCCCACTTCTGGCAACAGAATGCATCACATCGGGGCAGAGCGACCACTCATGAGACAGGAAAGACCTGCTGAGTCAAAGCGCCAAGGCGTTCCGAACGCCTGGGAGAAAGGACGCTACCAGATTTATCGAGTGGGCTATGCAAAAGTGCCAGAGATGGCTGGCCTCCTGACAAAAGGAGGAGGACCATGTCCCTCCCTGGTTGTTTATGTAGCACATGGCCGTTGTGTTGGCTGTAAACACAGACACCACGGCCTCGCAGCTGCTGCTGGAACCCCAGGCACACCAGGCAGACTGCTCTCATTTTTGGACATTGATGTGGAAAGCCAGCTCCTGAGAAGACCAAAGGCCTTAAGCTCGAAGATGACCGAGGTGAGCACCCAAGCCGAGAGATGACACGTCCATCGTCAGGGACAGTGAAGGCTGGGGCGGATGGAACGGCATCCCTGCCCACACCAGGGAGGGAGTTAGCCACCATTGTAGGGAGCCTAGGGTGCTCGAGGGAATGGTGACTATCATGACCATTGAGTCCCTGTCCGGGCGGTACGCCGATTTGAACCAAACTTGGAGAGGATAGAGGCGGAGCTTGGCGTGTTTGGTTACAAACTTGCAGGCAGCCATGGGACCCAGGAGACCGAGACAAGTGCAAGCCGAGGTCGTTGGGAAAGTCTGCAGACCTCGGATGATTGTTGCCATTGCCTGAAACCGCAGCTGTGGTAAGCAGGCTCCGGCTAGGTCAGTGTCCAGGATAGCTCCTAGGAACTCTAACCTTTGCGTGGGAACCAGAGTGCATGTTTCTAGTCTCCAGGATCCAAGGATGGGATAATGGTTCCCAGGGATACCATGCGGAACATCAACCTTATCATAAACTGGTTGAGTCCTCGCAGGTCTAGGATAGGTCTGAGACCTCCGTGCGAGTTGGGGATTAGGGAATAACGGGAGTAAAGCCTCTTGCCCCTTTAGTCCACCTGCGTCTGCACCTCTTGTAAGAGGAATTGCTCTTGAGAGGAGTCCCTGAAGAGGGACAGGGTTGGAACAAATTGAAGGTGGTACCCATACTCCACCATGTTTAGGAGCCAGCGATCTGAAGTTAACTGGTACCATGCCAAGAGGAAGTAGGAGTGGGATCCCGCCTGTAACTGGTACGCCGCCCTCGGGTGCACCTTCAAAAGTTCGTCTTTGGTCCCGGTGGTGATTGTGAGGGACCTCGATCTTGGCCATCTAGGGGTCCTGACAGTCGTCTGCAACCACCTTGGCCGCGCCGTCTGCCAAAGTCCTGTCTGTGGCTAGGCACAGAGTATGGCGGTGTGGCTGGGGACGGAAAGGCCTGCGTTAGGTCGTCGGTGTATGCACGCCGAGAGAGCGCATTAGGACCCTGTTGTCCTTCAGGCTTTGCAGCCTGGGGTTGTCTTCGTCGCGAAGAGGCCTTTACCATCAAATGGGAAGTCGTGAATGGTACACTGCTGCTCCGGCCGGAGGTTTGAAACCTGAAGCCATGAGATGCTCCTCATGGTAACACCCGATGTCAGAGCCCTGGCTGCTGAGTCTGCTGCATCCAACGAGGCCTGGAGGGAAGCTCTGGCCACCTTTTTTCCTTCCTCCAAGAGGGCAGTGAACTCTTGGCGGGAGTGTTGAGGGAGAAGCTCCATAAACTTATCCACCGTCACCCAGGTTACAATTATATGGGCTAAGCAAGGCTTGTTGATTTGCCACGCAGAGCTATAAGGCCCCTGCAGAGTACATCTTGCGCCTGAGTAGGGTCATTCGCCTAGCCTCCTTCGATTTCAGGGCCAGCGCCTGCTGGCCATGCCATTCCCTTTCCTTAACGGACTGAACAACTAGTGAGCAGGGAGGAGGACGGACATACAAGTAGTCGTACCCCACATAGAGTATCGGCATTCGCCTGGATGGTCTGAATAAACGGGTAGGGCCCCTCTAGTGGGGCAACTGCCGATAGAATGTCCACCACTGGGTCCCCTACCGCCAGGACCTTCTCCACCTGGAGGCCCATATTGAGTGCTACCCTCCTTAGGAGGTCCTGATGGGCTCTCAGGTTGTTGGTGGGCACATCAGAATCACGGTCCTGAGCATAAGAGCTGTCCGCGTGGGATGACACTGATGCGTGTCCGGATGGCCATGGAGGTGCTGAAAAATCATGGGCAGAGTCTCTGATTCTACCGGACCTTGCCCAACTCGGCACCAGGGACCGGTACCGGGAGGCGTACCGGTACCTGGAACGAGATCCGGACCTGCGACCAGAGCGGTGCCAGGAGGTCGACCGGGATCTCGAGGCTCGATGTCAGGAGCGGCTATGGGAGTCACGGTGCCTGTAGCGGTGCCGAGAGCTGTAACGGTGCCAAGAGTAGTGGGTCGGCGAACGGGACACCGACCGGTGCAGCGAGTGCGACTGGTTCCGAGGAGGAGAACAGCACCGGGACTGCAAGTGGCGTCAGGAGCAGGAATGCCGACGGGACCTGGAGCGTCTGCGGGACCGTGATCATGAATGGTGCCGCTCTGCTGTGCCGACAGAGGATGGTTGTATCAAGGGAGGCTTGCCAAGAGACTGTATTACTCGCACCGGCGGTGCCGGGGTCAGGCAGCATCTACTCTGTCATGGCAATGAGATCCCTCGCCGCTGGGAATGTCTCCGGCGTGGAGGGAACAGTAAGTTCAACCACAGCGCGTACCGGGGAGCTGTTAGGCACCGGATTCGACGACCCTCGTGGGACCGGGATCTACGGTACCAACGTCGTCAGTGCCTCGGCAGGTGTCGGTGCCGGGCAATCCGACTTAGATAGGGTCTCTGGCTGCGGTGCAGTTGGCACGGAAGCAGTGGGAGCAGGAAGCTCAACTACGGCACGCGCCGGGGAGCAGTCAGGCACTGGATTCGATGGCCCTTGCGGGACCGGAATCGACGGTGCTGACGTCATTGGTGCCTCGGCGGGTGTCGGTGCCGGGCAATCCGACTTAGACGAGCTCTCTGGCTGCGGTGCAGTTGGCACGGAAGCAGCAGGAGCAGGGAGCTCAACCATGGCACGTGCCGGGGAGCTGTCAGGCACTGGCAGGAGGAGTCGTGGGCTTTCTCGACCTCGGAGAGAGGGAGCGGTGCCGAGTCGACTTCAGTGCCAGCGACGGCCGGTGCCGAGAGGCCTCGGAAGTGCCGGCGAGGTCCGGTGCCGGGGAGGCACTTCTGCCTGCCGATTGACCAGTGCTCAGTGCCGAAGGTGGAGGGGTAAGTGAAAGTCCCACCCCATTTTGTTCTCGGCTTAAAAGCCTTGCAAATGGGGCACTTAGTATGAAGTGCGATTCCCCGAGGCACCTCAAACAAGAGTCGTGCGGATCTCCTGTCGGCATCGGCTTGTGGCATGCCGAACACGGTTTAAAACCCAGTGAGCTGGGCACGGGCTCTGGCACCAGGTGCGGGGAAGGGGCTACTCCCCGAACCCCGCTAACTATTACTAAACTAACTATGCTAGTAAAGAAAAAATGTATAACCATATAAATATATATATAAAAGGATTATAACTATATAACTATATACATGAGAACTACGAGTAGCTAGGGAAGTGGAGGTCAGCTAAGCCGCGCTCCACTGTTCCAACGACCGACACGGGCGGTAAGAAGGAACTGAAGGGTGGCTGGGTCGGCAGGGGTATATATCCGGCGCCATAGTGGCGCCACGCCAGGGGGTGCCCAGCCGACCCACCGAGTGTTGCTAGGGTAAAAATCTTCCAACGATCGTGCACGCGGCGTGTGCACACCTAACTGGAATGGATATGAGCAAGCACTTGAAGAACTTTTCCTTATCCACTTTCTCTACATCACTCATGATTTTATATACCTCTATCATATCCCTCCTCAGTCTCCTCTTTTCCAAGCTGAAGAGGCCTAGCCTCTTTAATCTTTCCTCGTATGGGACCCTCTCCAAACCCCTAATCATTTTAGTTGCCTTTTTCTGAACGTTTTCTAGTGCTAGAATATCTTTTTTGAGGTGAGGAGACCACATCTGTACACAGTATTCGAGATGTGGGCGTACCATGGATTTATATAATGGCAATAAGGTATTTTCTGTCTTATTCTCTATCCCCTTTTTAATGATTCCTAACATCTTGTTCGCTTTTTTGACCGCCTCTGCACACTGCGTGGAAATCTTCAGAGAACTGTCCACAATGACGCCAAGATCTTTTTCCTGACACGTTGTAGCTAAATTAGTCCCCATCATATTGTATGTATAGTTGGGGTTATTTTTTCCAATGTGCATTACTTTACATATATCCACATTAAATTTCATTTGCCATTTTGCTGCCCAATCACTTAGTTTTGTGAAATCTTTTTGAAGTTCTTCTCAATCTGCTTTGGTCTTAACTATCTTGAGTAGTTTAGTATCATCTGCAAACTTTGCCACCTCACTATTTACCCCTTTCTCCAGAACATTTATGAATAAATTGAACAGGACTGGTCCTAGGACTGACCCTTAGGGAACACCACTAGTTATCCCTCTCCATTCTGAGAATTTACCATTAATTCCTACCCTTTGTTCCCTGTCTTTTAACCAGTTCTCAAATCCATGAAAGGACCTTCCCTTTTATCCCATGACAGCTTAATTTACGTAAGAGCCTTTGATGAGGGACCTTGTCAAAGGCTTTCTGGAAATTTAAGTACACTATGTCCACTAGATTCCCCTTGTCCACATGTTTGTTGACCCCTTCAAAGAACTCTAAAGATTAGTAAGACATAATTTCCCTTTACAGAAACCATGTTGACTATTGCTCAACAGTTTATGTTTTTCTATGTGTCTGACAATTTTATTCTTAACTATTGTTTTGATTAATTTGCCCGGTACCGACGTTAGACTTACCAGTCTGTAATTGCCGGGATCACCTTTACAGCCCTTTTTAAATATTGGTGTTACATTAGCTAACTTCCAGCCATTGGGTACCGAGGCCAATTTAAAGGACAGGTTACAAACCTTAGTTAATAGTTCTGCAACTTCACCCTTGAGTTCTTTCAGAACTCTTGGGTGAATGCCATCTGGTCCCGGTCACTTGTTAATGTTGAGTTTATCAATTAATTCCAAAACCTCCTCTAGTGACACTTCAATCTGTGACAGTTCCTCAGATCTGTCACCTACAAAAGCTGGCTCAGGTTTGGGAATCTCCCTAACATCCTCAGCCATGAAGACTGAAGCAAAGAATCCATTTAGTTTCTCCACAATGACTTTATCGTCTTTAAGCGCTCCTTTTGTATTTTGATCGTCAAGGGGCCCCACTGGTTGTTTAGCAGGCTTCCTGTTTCTGATGTACTCAAAAAACATTTTGTTATTACCTTTGGAGTTTTTGGCTAGCCGTTCTTCAAACTCCTCTTTGGCTTTTCTTATTACACTCTTGCACTTAAGTTGGCGGTGTTTGTGCTTCTTTCTATTTGCCTCACTAGGATTTGACTTCCACTTTTTAAAGGAAGCCTTTTTCTCTCTCACTGGAAGGCATTTGGAGCAAGGTTTGATCAAACTGAAGCAGGTGCACAGTTAGATACTAATACCTAGTAGAAAACAATGACAAAGGCTTCAAAAACACACTAATTAATGGACTCTAGCACAGTTATTGAACTACAAAATGTTTTCCTACTGTAAGCCGTTTAACAGGCTAAATTACACTGCCAGCTAAAGTATTTCAAAATATGTTTCCATAGTTAATGCTGCATATTTTTTAATATCCTTTGTTACATTCACTCATGAGGAAAGAGAGACAGAAGAGGTAACAAATGCTACCCACTGCCACCAATGGGTGGAGAAAATTGATGGGGCTGGCCATGCAAACGAGATAGTCCCAGCAGCAAGGGAGGGAGACATTTGCCAATGGAAAATAGGTAGCTCCTCCCCTAGAAGTCTCCGACACACATTGGCCAGATGGCGGAGAGGGCTGCTGATTGGCCAGCATTCCCCAGCTCCCAGGATTTAACCCAGCACATGGGGTCATGTGGAGCCTTTTGACACCATTCCAGCAGCCCACCTTACCCACTGAAATTAGGATTGGGAACCCTGCCTGACAGATGCTGCAGGTTTAGCTGATCTCCTGTGAAGGGGGTCAGGAAGGATTTTTTTCTCTCATGGGTCAGTTAGTGGAAGACCACGGAGTTTGTCTTGCTCCAATTAAATGCCTGCTACAGGAGCGTATGGGTGATGGGTAGGTAAAGCTCCTCCCCGTATTAAAGTTTAAGAAATAAAAGTTGCAGCCTGTGGCCTAATTCCATGTATGCATCTGTCCTCATTTTGCTGCAGTGTCTATATCAGTGTGCTTTGTTCGCAAGGATTTCAACTAGACATGTGTTAAACATTGGCAACAAAACTTAAAACCACAAGAAACTCTGTGTTTCAGGTTTCATTATAAAAACTCAGTCCGTGTTCAATGAACAATTTGCTAAAAATCTCAACTCTTTCAAGGGACCTCCTAGGTCATATTGAGCAAATACAAATGCATGTAATGCTTTTGATTTAAAAAAATCACCTAAAACCATATGGTTATGATTAGAAGCAGAATGGAGGTTGTGGAGAACTGAAAAATACGTGCATTTATTATAAATATCATAAGTACCTTAGTGTATTGTATGATATTGCCCTGCCTGACTTGACTATGATCAAAAGAAACTGTTAAAGAAAATAGGCAGGGAGACAAAACACAGGTCTAGATAAGGAGCCTCTCCTCAAGCACAATAGCCAGGTTTGCAGGCATAAACAGGGACTTCTCAACCCCCTCCCTGGTGGCAGGGCTGTTTGCCAAGGCAGAGACTCTGTATTGACACACAAGCCTTTTGATCTCCAATCTGACCTACATGGGGGAGGGGGTAAGTTGTCAGCTACTCTAAGCTGACTGAAAGCCACATCTGCAGCAAGCAGAGTGATTGATTCCCAGAGAGAGCGGGGAACACCAAGGTTAAATCATGTCCAACTAGGTTATGTCTACACTGCAGTGTAAGCCCAGGGTTCAAACTCACACTCAAGCCTAACCCATCTTTTGCCTACACACAAATCACGCTAACCCAGAGCTTGGACCCAAGGCTTCAGGACACATTCCCACGGGTAGAGGATCTGAACCTGAGTCTAGCCGGGACCCAGGGTCCAAGCCATTTTGCATTGCAGCATAGACTTGTTTCTGGGAGTCCACCAGAAGTATCACATAATTCTGTGGAAGGACTTCCTTTGTCCCTGGAACCATCAAGCTAGCAGACAGTCACATTTTCCCTACAGTACACCATGAACAAAGGGCTAGAGAGGCCATGTTTTGGTAGGATGCTAGGAAGTCTGGGATACGAGTGGTCAGAATCAGGCTCGCATAATGCAGTGTAATGCTGGAGCCCCAGGTTGGGACCAGGATTCAACAATTCCTAACCTGGGGTTACAAATGAGTGTAGATGCTCAAGCCTTACGTTATCAAACCCAGGGTCTGCTAACTCAAGTTCTAGTAACCTGGGCTTACATTGCAGTGTAGAACCTTAGGGAATGTCAAGTATAGGTAAGACAATACACATGTATCTATCTTATTTTAAATTCACTTCTCTAAGTGCTGTGTACCTTTTGGCAAAATAAGCCATACTTTGTTTTAAAGCAGCTGCTTCTGTTGTCACTGCATTCTACCACTGTCCAGGGGCTCCCAAAGGAGAACACTTGCAGGTGCCAGGTCCACTGGGCTTGCTAAGTAACAGTGCTGGCAACCAGAGACCCTGTTGGAGAATGGGTGGATCATAGGATCCCATCCCAAAGAAAAGTGGGGACACAGGTCTACTACATGACAGGGATTCACTTGGAAAGCTGTAAATTACAGAGGTCATTACAGGAGATCAGAGATATTCTGCATGAAGCCTTTTTAATTTTGAGGGTGAGATTTCAACTTGATTTGCAAACCAAACAGCTTTGGATAAATCCAGATTAGTTTTGGATTTTTTGTACATTTATCCACATTTTTTAAGGATCCCATCCTGGGGTCCATTCACTGCACGTGATGCCTTCTCCTGGAGGATCTGAGGATTAGCTCTTGCCAGGTGCTGCCCTCCTATGGTGGTTTCTCTACCTGTCTCACTCCCGAAGCTGCAGCTTCCTGTTCATGGCTTGGTCCTCCAAACAGGTCACTAAGGTCTTCCCTTTCCAGGAAAATCAAAGTCCTTCTGGACTAGCTGTCTGGCTGGCATCTCCAACACCCTGCACCACTTCCCAGTGGCTGGTAGGAGAACCAGGGGCCCCTCTCTACACTTGGTTCCAGTCCAGGGACCCTTAACAAGCAGCCAAGGTCTTATAGACCTACCCTTGCTGCTGTTTTCATAGACTCCTAGAATATTAGGATGGAACAGACCTCAGGAGATCATCTAGTCCAACCCCCTGCTCAAAGCAGGACTAACACCAATAAACACCTAGGCTTCTTCCTACTTATATGGCTTCCCCTTCTTTCTGGGTTACCAGCCCAAACTCCTTCCTCCCAGGGAGTGGCTGTAGACTACTTCCTTGCAGCCCCCTTGCTGCTCGCAGCTCCCGAGCTTTATACAAGCCCCTCCTGTTCCTGCCAAGTTGAGCCCATTTCCAATTAGTGGACTGCTCCTTGTCTCCTTCTGCAGGTGCAGCCTGCACAGTAAATTGGCCGGCCTATTCCATTTAGCCCTTCCAGACCTTGCATTGGGTGGGCACCCATCACAGATCCCTTCATCAATAATTTAAATTGTAATGGCCTTTAGTAATATGGATAGTGGGTGTATCCGTTAAAATTGAGAGTCTCCCAATAGTTGTAGGGGTATACAGACATCTCTGCCACACTGCAGATTCCTGGTCCAGGATTTCTAACTGAACCACTGTTAGAACTTGTGCTAGAGGGGCTCAGGCTAGTGCTCTGGCAAACTTCCACATCCATAAAAATGATTATTCTTTTGCACTAGATCAGGATCCTTTGGAAGCAAACAGGAAAGCACTCTGTGGTAGGCCCTCAATTCTGTAATGTGCTTCCTCTTCTGGTTCACTAGAACCAAAAAGTCTGCGGATTTTTAGGATGTCATGCAAGGCAAAATGGTTCATCATTCTGGATTTAGCTTAATTTTGTTCTGTACATGAAAGGTAGTTATTCCATCAGTGGGTAAGGTGATAAACAGAGGAGTGTGTTTGATTATGTCAAAATGTGTTATTTAAGTACTGCAACATATACCCGCAACCTGTGAGCAGTGGCACAAAATACATATAATTCCTCCCACCTCTTCCAAGAACTTCATGTAAATTAGTTCTTTAGAGCTCTGGCTGGTATATATAAATAGATGCATAAAGGAATGAGGCATCTCTCACTTGCAACTGGGAAGCTGTTCTAAAATTAAAGGACAGGTATATAGTTTAGAATATAGTTCTCTTCACAAAAACAGTGTCTCATAGTACATATTTATGTATGTACTGTCTGGAACATGCAAATTTATGCTCACCATAAATAACATATAACATAACATATGTCACACCTGTTTTAGGCCCAATAGGTTATTTCAGTCCATCTTTCTTTTATCTGTTTATTTTGTGGGAGAGGGATATGGAGACAGGGGCATCGAAATTGGCAAGATTCATATTGTGTATTTAAGTTTCCCCTGGTGTCCTGACATAGGTGTTCCCCTTTTTCCTCATTGAAGTGATATAATGGTCCATAGTATGAAAAAAACAAAACAAATATCCAGATTTCAGTTTCTACATGCACTACAGCTGAGTGGCATCTTCTCCTATTAAGACCTCTATAAAGGTGCCAGTTTAATGAATTTATCCAGTAAGGTTTGAAGGAACAGTGATATTCACTTATATTTAAATATATACTCTAAAATATAGTATGTAAACGTATATATCTTAATCAGCTATAGACATTAGCCTGTCTTTATGATGACTGTCCTTGAATATTAATGTCATCATACTCACTTTATAACAGAAGAGTTACCCTCGGTAATACACAAGAGAAAGAGCAAAACCTCTGTGCATCCAAAAGAAATCACTAAGCTTTAAAAACCACACCGTGCACTACTGTATGAAATCTGGCAGCCAAGGATGGTAGCATTCTCCACAACTAATATAAATATCACCAATGCTACGTTGGATACCAATTGCTTATTCCATGGCACACAGATTGTAGGCTGTTAGCAAAATCTTGCTCTTAATCTGGGACTCCAGCATTTACATCTATCACAAATCACAATAACAACATCTATGGACATACAGCATGTAATTTCCAGGAAAAATAGATTAAACAAAATCACATCCCTGACTTTGCTGAGAATAGTTAAATCAAGAGGCATGGACTTTGTGTATTTTATTGTTTAAAAGGATGTCAAACCACAAAGAATTCTACAGAGTTACTACTGTGGCATTAATTTGAAGTATCATATTGTTAACATCAAAAGTGGCTAGACAGGTTTCCAGCCATTCATTTATAACCTACAGTATGAGTCCAATTTGACAACCTTTGCTTATGCACACTGTCAACAAACAAGCTTTTCCAGATAGACTTAACTAAATGGGCAAAGTTCTCCATGCACATGGTCGTACAGCTGGTACATCAGTGTAGAGTTGACTGAGCTTTGCATTGGATACTGATTTAAAAGGGCAATTCCAGAATATAGCCATGTGCTGATTCTCTGCACTGCAGATCTTTTTATGTCTATAAACTGTCAGGATGTGATAAGACTCATGCATATGCTAACCTAACAAGCAGAAGTGTGGATCTGAGAACAAAACAAGATCAAAACTAGAGTGGCCAGGCATTGGCAAACACTACAAAGACATGGATATCCATGCAGTCACAGGGCTGCCGGGGGGGGGGACAAGTGGGGCAATTTGCCCCAGGCTCCACAGGGGTCCCCACAAGCATGGCTGGGGCTCCCTCCTCGGCCCCGTCTCCTTCCCTCCCCTCTCCCGGAGCCTCACTTCATCCAGCAGCATCCTGGACAGCTGCAGCGTGGCTCAGGTGGGGCCCTTGAGCCCCGCCCCGCTCAGAGTCACGTGGTGAGGGGGCGGTGCAGCGAGCTCCAGGCTGAGCGGAGGGAGCTCAGTGTGGAGCTCCCAGCCACGCCCCCTGATCACATGGCTCTGAGCGGAGAGGGGCTCGGGCCCCGCCCCCTGACCACGCGGCTCTGAGCGGGGCAGAGCTCAGGCCCAGCCGGAGCCATGCTGCCTCTGTCGAGTGAAGCTCCTGGATGCGCTGAGGCTCCGGGTGAGAAGGGAGCCAGGGGTAAGGGGCCAGGGCTGGGGGGCTTGGCTAAGGGGCAGGGAGTCCCGGGGATAGGGAGGGGGCAGAGGTTGGGGGGCGGTCAGGGGACAGGGAATGGGGGGGTTGGCTTGTGGGCGTTCTGGGGGTCTGTCAGGACTCAGCAAGGGGGTGATAGGGGTTGGGGCAGTCAGGAGACAGGAGCTGGGGTGTGGTCCTGGGGTGGTAGTGGAGGGTCTCTGAGGGATGGTGAGGGGGCAAGGAGCAGGATGGGTCGGGGATTCTGAGGGGGGCAGGCAGTCAGGGGCAGGAAGTGAGTGGGGGTTGGATAGAGAGCAGGGCTAGGCTGTTTGGGAGGCACAGCCTTCCCTACCCTAAAGCTCATTCAGCAGTTTGAGGTTTGCAGAGGAGCCAAGCTGTTAGATTTTCCATTAGGGCTACCATCCCTTTCACTTCTCAAATGCCAAATTATAGTCTATATTTAATTTAATTGCCATAGGGAGATTCATGTCAGGGGAGACTAGCTTCATTTAAAATTATCACTGGGGGAGGGATCACATGAGAAGAGCAATATCCTACACCACCTACCTTCTTCCCAACCCTATCAAGGGAGACCCCCCGCCTACATTTCCTGAGGCTCCAGAGGGGTTGATGCAGTGGTTCTCAAACTTTTGTACTGGTGACCCCTTTCACATAGCAAACCTGAGTGTGACCCCCCCCTTATAAATTAAAAACACTTTTTTGTATATTTAACACTATTATAAATGCTGGAGGCAAAGCAGGGTTTGAGGTGGAGGCTGACAGCTCATGGCCCCCAGTAATAACCTCATGACCCCCTGAGGGGTCCCGACCCCCAGTTTGAGAACCCCTGGGGTAATTTAATTTTAATACCCTGTATCCATTTACATGCATGTGCTATTTTGAGCATTTCAGTTTTTACAACATAGGCTCATCCCAGATTTGGAACAAGCTCAAATGCTCAGTTCATGGAGTATGTACATAAGATATACTAAAGACAAAACCATAGTAACCGTCTCCAGTTTGTGAGGGACCCCATGGAGCCAGTCTCTAGGAAACAGATAAATGCATGGAGGTTAAGTCCATTAATGGTTATTAGCCAGGATGGGTAAGGAATGGTGTCCCTAGCCTCTGTTTGTCAGAGGGTGGAGATGGATGGCAGGAGAGAGATCACTTGATCATTACCTGTTAGGTTTACTCCGTCTGGGGCACTTGGCATTGGCCACTGTCAGTAGACAGGATACTGGGCTGGATGGACCTTTGGTTTGACCCAGTATGGATGTTCTTGTATTCTAACCTAAATGAACCCAAAGTTATGGAGACAGATATGAGTCAAGGAAACCAGCAGAGTATCAGAAACCTGGAAACATCTCTGACTGGATGGGCTCAGGTGTTTGGTCACAAGCTGAGGTGGTTCAAAAAGTTTTGGATATTTTTTTAAGCAGAATTTTTGTATTGTTTCTTTAAACAATCACAGACAGCAAGCAGCAGATATTTGGCCACACACTTCTGAAACCCCAAACCATATTCAGGTTATGGCAGACTAATTTCAGCTTTTCAGTTAAAAAAACCACAACAAATTTTGAAGGAAAGCAGACGTGGTCCGGGATTTTTTTCTGCTTTTTAAAAACCCCTAGTTTTCAATCCAGAAACAGTTTTGACGGCACATATTTGTCCAACTCTTTTAATGACCTTTAGTGCCTTTTAGCACTAGCTGATGCTGAGAACTAGTGATACCTTGTAAAGAAGTTTTCTCAAAACTGAATTTGTGCCGAGATGCAGAAGGTTTATTTTTCCCAGGGCCGCCCATAGGTTGGGGGGACCAAGTGGGACAATTTGCGCCGGGCCCTGCAGGAGCCTCCATGAGAATATAGTATTGTAATTTTTTTTATGGAATGGGCCCCTGAAATTGCTTTGCCCCAGGCCCCCTGAATCCTCTGGACGGCCCTGTGCAGTCACATACCAAACTTTGGACTGACTGCTCTCAATACTACTAACCAAGAATTTTCTGCTTTGTTTAAGCTACTTACCAAGTATTTTTTCATTGTCATAACACTTGTATAATAAACATGTTATCTATGCGTCATTATTTGTTCAGAGGGTCTGAATCCTTTATCTCACATCTTTTACTCATAGTAAAGGATTGTATCAAACACATGCTAAGATATTGTTGGCTTTCTGTCTGGAAAGAAAGTCTTAATTTTCTACATCAAATCTATTGTCCCAAGAGAGAAATCTGTCTTCCAGAATTTGATAATACATATCACATCTCTTATATGTATTACTAGAGCGCAGGTTGTTATTCTGCATTCTTGTGGACAGCAGGCTGCACAGAGGTGATCTCAGGAACTGCATTAACTGTGATCCCAATTATTTTGGAGATAGTTACAAATATGTGCACGTCCAAAATCTATTTGATTTCCATCAAGAAACTACCTCACATGAATTAATGTTCCTTTTTTCTTTGACATTTAAAAATGTAAAATTTTCTCATATACAACTTTACCAGAATAAAATGCATGTTGTGTATGACATCATAATGAGATAATCTGTATTTAAAATGTATTACTACCTTTAATTTGTTTGTTCCTCATTACCAAAAGGAATCAATTTCCCTTTCATAGATAAATAAATAATACACACTCTGCCCACTCAGAATTCTTTATAATTTTGGAACGATTATCCTATTTCTTGCACTCAAAAACATTTGGAAGAGAATGTACTCATTAAACTCCTAAAACAGATAAGTGCTCTGCACATCAAAGTCTTTCCTCATAGTTATGCACACTGGCTCACTTACAAAGGGTGTGATTATCAGTGGCGCTAATATCCCATGTATAGATTAAAAATTGTGTGAGAATTGACCTGAAGTTGTCTTATTTATGGCAGTTCATGAATAGAGATGACATCAGTCAGGACACAGCAACGGTGAGGGAACTTCTATTACTGGCTAATATTGAGGCCACTGGCACTGATAATCAGGAGTCATCTGCGATGGTAGGAAGTAGATCATTTGGCAACAGCATGCAGGCAGTTTTCTACAGGAGACAGGCTGAGCTACTGTAGAACTGCTGCCAGGACAGGACAGTCCATACATAGCCAGAGACCAGCTTATGGCTGCTGTATTGACTGTGCCCAGAGCTGTAACAGATTAACATAATAGCATGTTTAGGTGACAGAACATAATAGCCATGCATGGAATACTCTTTCTGCCCATTTCATGGCCACTGGTGCAATGAGCCCAACGTCCCACTGGCACAATGGGCGAAAAGGCACAAAACAAAATCCACAGTTTAGAGCAGCCTGGATCAGGTTTACGTAGCATCCTATGTCAGTTTGTTATTTTGTTGTTCACAAAGGTCTGGAGAAAACGCACACGCTCATTTCTTCCTCACTACGTGTCCTTCTGCAGAACCCATTGCCTCCTAGCAGTGTATTTCCCAAGTGCTTCACAATGTTTGAAATTGTGCTGTTCCCCCACCCCCCGCACTTTGTGCTGTTTGGCTCCATGTCCCATTTAGTTGGAGCCATTTAGTTCAGATATGTGCCATGCACCAGATGGGATCATCAGGCCCTTTCAATTTAATTCATATGTTTCAAGTAATGTCTGTTATGTGCAGTCCAGGCTATTAAATGCTTGATAACTTTTAATCTACCAAAAGAATCTAATGTCAGTCTTAGTTACAGGTATATTCTGTAAACCACAAGAATATACTTATTTTACAGTCTTATTTTCATCAGCAAAACCACAACATTTTTCAAAATGTTTTTTCGTTGTACCAGTCTTTATAATGAGCCTTGACAGAACTACAATATACTGGGATTATCCCATGGCAGGGATAAATATCTGACCTTTGGATATTTAAACAGATACATTATTGTAACAGGACTGACTGTCTCCTGAGCATCCTCTCATGGCAAGAAGTCACTCTGCAGCACCCAACCTCTGTTTCCCCCTCTTCAGGGCCCCTTATTAACTCATTCAGTCCAAAGGTAATTAAATCACTTCCCTTTTGGGGTCCAACTTATTTAGTCCTCTGGCTACACACTGGCCCTTCAGACCCCAGCACCTCTTCCCAGAGCTGGATCCCAATTCATAGTCTCTCTCTCTCTCTTTCCCCTCCAAGTAGGAGGTTCATCATCCATGCCCCAACCCCCTTCAATGTCTCTCCCCTCACGTAAGAGCTGGGTTCTATTAGAGTCACTCCTAGGCTTTACCTAGCTGGAGTTAAACCTCTTGGCTCTGCCCAGTCAACTCCCCTAGTATCAGTGTCTTCCCCACAAGAGCTTCTCTCACTCCTTGAGCTTCTCTTCTTCATTGCAGCTTCCTGCTGCCCTTTTATAGGGGAAATCAACAGTCCTTCAGCAGGCCCCAACAGGGTGTTAATGAGGCACCGGTGGGCTGGGCCAATTCCTTTCAGAATCAGGTTAGACTGGCTCCAGGCCTCCAAATCTTAAGGCCGAGGCTGCCCTGTTACAATTACCAAATTTAGAAAAAATGCCTAATCAAAGTTGATCATATGGGTGTAATTTTATTTACTACTTGTATTGTAGTAGGACCTAGGAGCCCCAGTCATGGACCAGGACTCCATTGTCCTGGGAGCTGTACAAACACAGACCAGGTGCAGGAGAAGTTCTGTTAGATCTATGCACAGAAGAGTCTCCTCAGTTTCTCTACTACTTACTAATTCTTCAATGTGTTGAAAAAGGAGTGGGGAGTAGTAGTCCTGTAGTTTTTGAAGAAATAAGACTGGTATCAGTCTTTTTATCCTTTAATACAACATGATGCTGACTTTCTCCAAGAATACGATTTTTTTAAAAAAAGAGAAGTTTATTCACATGGAAGCTGAATACTCAAATGATTTAGATGGTATCATGGAATCCTTGAAATCTGCAAGCGCTGTGGCGCATAAAGAGTGAGACAAATGTGAACATTTTATCATTCACCAAACATGTTCCTGCTGATATTTATGTTGTTATGCTGTACACTACATAACTCATATGGAGTCCAATCCAATGGACTATTGACTTCAATTGGTTATGGGTAAAGCCCATGGTAAACTATAGTGCAACCAATTTTTCTCATCTTAAAACTTGTTTTTATTCCTCTAACACTGTCCTGCTGACTACAGCATAGTGGGTACTGTGTACCTCTCCAAACGGAATCAAGTTATTTTGTCAAATGTGGACTTAATAGAGAAATAAAAGACCATTTCTGAAATTTACTTTGTGTTTCATGAACAGAGTCAGGAGATGAATATCACAAAGAAAAGAGGTATAAAATATTTGAAAACTGCACCAAGAGGATATGCAGATCACTGACTAGAGGAAACCAATTCTGTTCCCCCAGGCCTCAAAACGCTATGTTTGGCAAACATTTTTCAAAGGCACCCAGGTGATTTAGGAGTCCAAGTCCCATTTTCAAAAGCATTTAGTCTCTTAGGAATCTACATCCTATTAAAGTCTCACTGAATTTTGATGAAAACTGCATGTATTAGATAGAAACTTAATATAAATGTTGAACATTGTGTGTGAAAAATCTTCTCTTACAGACACCACGTTATTACATTCTCAAATATTGGCATGAAGATCTAATCACACATAGAAAGCAATGGGTTTATGCAAGTATAAAGATTGCAGAGTAATCTAATAATATTAGATAATAATAAATAATATTAATACTTTGCTCTTCAAGAGCACTTCTCATCCACTGATCTCAAAGTGGCTAATAAGGGAAATTAAATATCATTAACCTCATGGGGAAACTGAGAAACTCAGGCACAGAGACTTGCCTAAGGTTTCTTGGCAACCGTGCTAATAGAAAATTGTCTGCTGATTCCCAATCAACTGCCTTGTCCTCTGGATCAGACCACCTTCCCATTATTAGTATTCTTGTACCTAATACTGTATGTTGCCAAATGTATCCATGTGTGTAGTGGCCACTGTAATGCAAGATAACCTCCTAATGCTGACAAGAGCAATAGAGATGATGCCATGTCACTCAGACCTGGGTAACAATGAGCATTCTAGTTATCGAACCATTTTTAGTGTATATTCTGAACATTAAAAATCTGTATTCTTTTCCTGCCATTTTGTGAAATGAAACTTAACACCATGCTCAATTAAAAAAAAACATGAAAAATAACTTGGCAGGATTTGAAATTGCAAAACAGAATTAAGAGATCAGAGACTTTGTTTTCTTCATTAATATGCTATTTGTAACAGGCACAGATGTGGATTTTTCCTTTTCTTCCTCCCTTAGAGCTGCATGTGGTAATTTCGCTTACGAAATTTGCACAAGCAGCATATGCTGTGCTAAATATTGTGGGCTTTCTTATCCCAAGATATGTATACCGTAGCTCCCTGCTATGTGAAACAATATTTAGCACCTAGCATTATTAACTAGAACAATATGCTTTTCAAGATGACTATGGCAATAAAGCTTAGAGTGAAAAGAAACAGATAAATGCAATCTTGGAGAGTTCTGGCAGCAGTATGGCTGGTGTCACTGGAACAATGAATAAATATCAATATATAGATTTCTATTCAAAGTTTTACAGAGTGGAAGTGTTGATCTCATTCTGTCAGATCTCACCCGTCTGAAGGGAGTAATTTTTTTCTCTCTTTTCTTCCTGACAATATCACGCTAATGTTCCTGGATTGTAACACCAGGTACACACATGGACTACACTCTCTTCCCCCCACACTGTATTTTAGATCTGGTGTTAGCCTAAAACATAGATTGACCTAGCTACATCACTCAGGACTGTGAAAAAATATCATGCCTCCTATATACACCACTAGATTGATGGAAGAACTTAGCTGCCACCTGTTGAGAGGGCTGATCTACTACAGTGATGGAAAAATCTCGTCTATCACTGTAGTAAGTGTCCACACTACAGTGGCATAGCTACAGTGCAGCTCTGTCACTATAGCGCTTGTAGGATAGACAGACCTATTTTGTATTTGTATAAGATTTATTACAGCGACATATTGAAATCAATTTTAAATATTTTTCTGTATAAATTTTAAACACAAATATTCCAGCATATTTTATCTGCATTTCTTAGGGAGTAAAGCATACAGTGGCAGAGATGTAAAAAATACTGCAAATCTCCTTCACAGGGGTTTATATGAGCTCTTGTTGGTTTCATATTGCACAGGTTCAAATCCATGACCTGTGCTTTGAACTAGTTCAAAATGAAACTCAAGAGAAACTGATCAGTTTCATGTGGAAATTATTCAAAACTTCTAATTTCTGCTGCCATCAAACAGTTTAGAATTGTCAAGAGGTTCACAAGCCTTTTGATGAACTTGGGACTGAGTTTTGTTCTTTTAATGAAACCACAAATCAAGCTAATTAAACATGGTTGTGTTACTTCAGCCAACCAAATGTGACTAATAGCTATGGACACATCAACAGTATACCTCTGTCTTCTTAGAAATCAGCCTATTTGTTGCCAATTTGTAAGGTCTGAGAACAGGCACATTCGGAGGCTGGCAGATAAGTCATTTTCCATTGATTGCACTGAACATCTTGGCTCTTATGTACAATAATCAAGAGCTGGACAAAACAGACATCCTTCTCAGAGAGGTCAAAGACTGATCATTACCTCCCAAAGAAGGTCAAGGTGCACTTACAGGGCAAATTGGGGAAGCTGGCACTACTTCTGCAAATCCTGTACATAGCTTGTAATAAAGGATCAGGTGCACGGGGTTCAGAGAGCATGATTTCATAAACTCATTTACTGTTACCGTGGTGTGCTGAAGCTGAGCTAAAGTGGCAGCAGCAATCTCTCTCCTCCTAAGGAACCGGGGTGGGTGGGAAATGGTTTTCTAGTCCCACCAAAATTTATGAAAGTTAACCTCTTCCCCCACAGCCCATGTTAGTGCCCTAAGCACTGGGCTATAGATTCAGTCAGTTAAGTACACGTACACATATTCCCTCTCCTCCCTCCCTCCCAAGACAGGCAGACCAGGAACTTGAACTCTGGGTCTTCCACATTCCAAGTGAACACCAGCCTGTTGGCTATCCTGGTTCTTCCACTCCCTTCCTACCCGTCCCCTCCCTCCTACCTCTCCCCCCGAGCTGACAGAGTTTAGTCAAAACGGATTGTTCCCATTAAAAGTATGTTTTGACATATTAAAAAAATACCAATAGATTGAAAAACATCTTTTCACCTCTCCTAATGAATGTATCTCTAATTGTACTGTAATAAAACTTGCTGCAGAATAGCTACAAAACACTCATCCAGATAGTAAAGCTATCCCTGCTATAACTCCACTGACTCAATGAAGACACACCAACCATGAATCTGATCCCGTATGCTTAAGTAGTCCTTAATCAGGTTATGAAATTTATTCAAGATTTTCAAATAAAGGTGGGTGTAAAAAATTGGTTTGAAGAATTGCCATGACAAATTACCAAGATTTCTGGCAGTTTTCATAGTTAAAAACTGTGTATGTTGCTTTAGAAGGGAAAATGTTATATAGTTCTTATGGACAAATCTTTATAAAAACATAAAAGGACATTTTGTATTACAGATGCAAATGGCAGGCCAGAATACACTGCTGAAATGTGTCTAAACACCCACATTCATATTGGTAACATGGGCTACTTTGACAGGACTTCCCAAGAGCCACCTTATCCAAAAAGACCAGACAAAAGCAACAATGAAGATGCTACAATTAAGAATGCAGAGTAAACCTAGAAACAAAAAGTATGCTATATACCTCTCAGATGTCCCAGAGTTACTTATGCTACTTATCTCACGCTGATTGTTGAAAATTCTTGACAGCCGAACTAAAATGTCAGAAAAATAAGAATATAGTAACTGGCAGGAAAGGAAGGAATCCCATAGGATTTTATGTTTCCTTCAAGAATAATTTTAGTGTCTCCCTCATCTCCCATATTTGAACTCTGGCTACATGAACGGTTGGTGGGCTGTTACCAGCGCCAGCCTTGAGAGTCATGGAAGAGGCAGCACAATTTTTTGGGCTGGCCTCTATCTCATTCTTAACTGACATATTTTAAAATATGCGGGGGGATAAGAGTGAAAGAGAAAAGAGGGTCTTAAAATCACCACTAGCCTTTTCTTCTGTAGGAAAAGTGTGTCCCAGCTGCAAATGGTGGAGGATCCATGCAACATTTGAAAATATGAGATTTTCCAATAAAACGGGGTGACTAAGCCTCCAGGCACCACAGGGCTGCATGTCCTTTCAAGTGAATTGGTGGTCTTTTGGGAGTAATTTTGTCTTAGTCTGGGTTGGATTTTTTTTAATTACTTTTCAAAAAATTCTTTTCTACTACTTATCACCTTTGTTCAGTTGGTGACTAAGACAGGTTTGGTAAATGTACCTGCATTAATTGCTGTCCACAGTAATAAGTTTTAGTCCAATCTGAGTAAGTATTCTTGTACTCACTATCACATGGGAGTCAAATCATGTGTGTTTTAATTATTTTTCCTTTTACAAGTTGTCATTAAAGACATATTTGTGTCATGAGAATTCAGCCCTGAAAAAAGATCAACGCAGAGTCACATCATCCCATGGTGATACCTTCTGGAGCTCTCTATTGCACAGGACAGCTCTTAAAGGGTTGCAGTATGCCACCTTCCCAGACAGCTGTTAAAGGATTGCAGTAAGCACCCTCCTGCACAGCTAGCCAGATCTGTTTTTTGTGGAGGGAGAAAAAAGGGTGGGACAATGACTAGCTTGCTTTCTCCTCACCCTGCTTCAGTTCTTTCCCCTGCCTCCTCAGGTCCAAAGTTGAAATTAGAAGTTCAAAGAAGAGGGGAAGGTGGGAGGGGAGCATGAATCTGTAGATTCCATCTTGAAGAACTCTGGTTACATGTGAAGCACCTTACTTTCCTCTCCAAGGGACTTCTATACATTCCCACTATTCAGATCTTGGAAAGTGCTGCTACTCCCTCCTGATAGCGGAGAAAGGCAGCCTACTTAAATAGAGTTTGTAATACTGCTCTATCAACTTTGTATCTAACCTAGCTGCCAGATCTAAGGAATAATTTGTGAAAGTATGAATATTGCTCCAAGGGGCAATTTTACAGGTTTCTAAGATAGGAATAGATCTAAGAAATGCCATTGAGGATGGCTTCATTTTAGTATAGTGCTCTTAAGCCTTTTGGAAGAGGAACAAAACACTCTTCAGTACAGAGTTTAATCCACTTACAAAGGCATTAGAATGTTATAGATTTACCTTTATCTTTTTCCCCATAAGGATCAAACAGTCTAGGTTTTTTCCTGTACTCCATGGACCTGTTCAAGGAGAAGGTCAATGTTCTCTTAGCATCCAAGTTATGCAGTTAGCTTCCCCTGAGTGACAGCAAGCTTTAGAGAAAAATATTGGCAAAGTTCAGGGACCGATTGAAATGGAATTCTGTTACTAATCTGGGGAGAAATTTTGAAATGGGAGGAACACTTAAGATAAGATAAACACTTTATCTTTATTAAAAACTGTAGGAAAGGGATCAGCCATGAGAACCTGCAATCCACTCACTATTCTAGCAGATGTAATAATTACAATTAGATGTGGACAAAAAAATCCCAAGACAACAGTTTTTTCCCCCATCAGAAAATTATGTTTCTGTGAAACCAAAATATTGATTTATCTAAATTTTTTTTAATAAAGAACATCAATGCACTTAGTTTAAGTGCAGTGCTTTGTCCTGTGTTGCTGTCCATAAAGAGAACCTTTTCCCATATGTGATCATAACGCAGGTCATTTGATTGCTTCTTGGAGTTCAACAGATTCTCCTATACCTTTCCAAAGACAACAGTTCTGACCCATAGGAAGAAAGCACCTGTGCCACAGCACCAAGAACTTTAGTAAACAAACAAAAAACAATTATAAAGAACTAACCAAAATCTAACTAAATGAAAAAGATGGCAGCAATGCTGTGAACAATCCATTCCTATGAATCTGGGTCTAAGACCCAGTGACGTTCCTTGTCCTTCTGGTACTTTGATGGGAAGGAACAGAAGTGGTAGGTGTGCCATACTCCCTTTTATAGCCCCACTGATTGAATGTTTAGAGCAGTGGCACTCAAACTTTTGTACTGGTGACCACTTTCACATAGCAAGTCTCTGAGCGTGACCCACTTTATAAATTAAAAACTCTTTTTTATATATTGAACACCATTATAAATGCTGGAGGCAAAGCGGGGTTTGTGGTGCAGGTTGACAGCTTGCGACCCCCCATGTAATAACCTCATGACCCCCTGAGGGGTCCCGACCCCCAGTTTGAGAACCCCTGGGTTAGAGCCATGAGGGGTGGGGCAGGAGGTGCAAGAGTGCTCTAAAAGGCATTGCTGCTAGAAGGTTCTGTCAGTTGAACCTGTACCACCAGTGCATTTTCTGAGTGGGAACACGCAGCAGCTACTCAAAGAACAACTGTTAAGTAAGAAGTTAGGAGCCACAGATCCACAAGTTCTAATTAACAGGAATATAACAGCAGAAATGCTGGGCATTTCATGATTTAGATGTTGAAAAAATCTTTTTTTCCAATAAAATTAATAGTAAAATGGGAAACACTGGGAGCTGATGTCCTCAGCAGGATACACAGGCAAGGCAAAAGAATTAAATTCTAAAAAAAAAAAACTTAGAGAAAAACACAAGTTTGGAAAGTGTATAAGGAGATGAAGACTAATTTAATGGCTGTAGGACCTTCATTCACTTGTATGAGATTTTCTCTGATTTTTACTTTGGTTAGAAGGGGTTCTAGAGGTTCCTCCCATTCCCATATCTATTGGTGATGGAATTTGGCTCTCATTCATCTTTGTTGTGCTACTTAATACTCTAAGATTAAAGATTCTCATCACAACATCCTTTCTTTATTCATCCATTTTCCTTCAGGGCAAGAGGAACTCCCCATGACTTGGTTTACACTTGACCACAGACTTTGTTTATTCCCTCCTATGCTGATTTAGCAGGAATCCAACAGATTAATGCATTTGCAGTCTCTGTGAATCACCTTATTATTAACCTCTTAACCATAATTAACTCATTTCGTTTTTAACTCTTTCATAAAGACAAACGTAAGCCAATTCACTTTTGTAAGGCACTTCTCTTTTTTCACCACAAATGATAACTCTCCATTTCACACATATTCCTAAACCATGCAGTTACTGCTTATCTGTTGGAGACATTAAACAACAGACCACGCAGGTATATTTGATCAATCCAAGAATTATGTCCACTACGAGCCTAACAGCTTAAGCAGAAACTGGTTTCGTGAAGTTAATGGAGTTATACCTGCATAATCAGGGCTAAATGTGATCGTGACTGATTTGGAACTCCACTGTAATAAAACTTATGTATGCCGTATGTTGATCTGGTTATTAGGAATCATATGAGTATGTTGTGTTAAATCAGTAGACAGCTGTCTGAAAACAGGCAGGTGGGAAATGAAAGATTGAGGATACACTTAGAGTTGTTAAGGGACTGTAGCGAGGCGGTGGGATACCCAACAGCCCTGCGGAGGGACGAACCACCCCTAGCACCAATGTGGGTAGAGCCAATGGATCCTGCACCCGCTCCCTAGAGGGCACGGTGCAGGACAGGAAGTAGAAAAGACCAACTACAGAGCTCACTTGAAGTCCAGCTGCCAGAGAGGTCAGATGCTTGTGGCCTAGCTCCGAGTTGGGAAAGGCCGGCAGTTACCCAGAGGAGCCAGTTACCCAGAGGAGCAGCCAATCCTACCTCTTGCAAGCTACCCTGAGGAGCAGCTGAGCTTACCCCTCGCCAGTTACCCAGAGGAACTGATGGTGCTGGAAACCTCAGAGGACGTCGCCCTAACCCAGGCACCTTATGGCGGGGGGTGTCCGGAAGCAGCTCTGCCAGAACCAATGTCAGTATGTTGCGGTCAGGATCCCTACTGACACAGCAGCAAGTCTCCTGCCACTGCTAGGGCCCCAGGCTGGGGGTTTTAGAGAATTCAGGCCTGCCTTGGTCACTCTCACAGGGAGTAGGACATTAGGTAAGACAGACATGCAAACAGACTGTTTTAAAATCCATATATTTCTTTACATGCTTTTGTTCCTACTGCTAAACAAACAATATTTTTGTTTCAAGAAGGCTGTCTTGTCACTATATTCACTAGTCACAGTGCCTCAAAGGGGAGAACTGCACCTGCCCAAACTCAGTCAGCCCTGATGAGTAAACACAGTTGATACACAGAGTACTATAGCCCAGGACTCGAATTTAGAAGGAGAATTGTGAAAATCCACCCCAGGAGAGGTAAAGGCATAAGGCCTGATACCTGAGGAGGTGAACTCAAAGAGACCAGGAAGGGGACAGAGGTGCAGCTAACCCTGTAATCATGATTGTGCCTTATAAATCCCTTGACACATGTAGTATTCAGTGCTGCATGGAACAGATTTATAAAGGAGCAGTGTACCTCAATCACTGTAACAGGCATCTAGAATATAGATTGATAAACTACATAATACTTGTACATTCTTGTTGGCTAATGAGAGCTATTTCCTCTCAGATATTAAGGGGAAAATTGTTCACATGAAGTTCACCATGACGACAGCTGTGACAGATATGGTAATTTCCTTCAATATCTTTGGGACACGTTACTGAATTAAGCTTAAATAGCTTTGAAGTCCATAGTATTATAAATTCAAAGTTTATACATTATTATCGGATTGTACATAACTTCTCTAGTGAGGAAAAGTGTCCTATGTAAGTAAGCCTGGGGAGTGTAATTAACGTCAAAGGACTATTTTAAACAATGTGCAGAACATGAAGGCACTTCCAGGATAAACAAAGTTAAATGTTTTGTAGGAAATACTTGGGGAGAAGGGAATGAAAATTCCCACTTCTGGGTCCAAACTTTTGACGCTATGCCCTGAGGACAGAATTGTTGTCTGACTGATTACTTATTTACAGTCTGGGCAGATCAAAGATCCAAGCTATACCAAGGAGTCACCCAGATTCATGAGAGTGCTTGTTCTGAGCTAACAGCTGCTATGTACTTGTAACTACAGAAAAACACCTTGGTAGGGTTTGAATGACTGATCACCTGCCAGAACCCTTACTGAAGTTTGGGGTGATCACTGGTAAGCATATTAATATGCATGTAGGTTAATTTATTGT
This sequence comes from Gopherus flavomarginatus, assembly GCF_025201925.1. Lineage (NCBI taxonomy): Eukaryota > Metazoa > Chordata > Testudines > Testudinidae > Gopherus > Gopherus flavomarginatus. Next base: position 101,352,655 of record NC_066618.1, on the reverse strand, counting down.
TTAACAGGTTTTCTCTGTAATATTTTCACCTTAAGAATAAATATGCTTGCTTAGAAAGACCTGTGTGGCACCTTAACTGTGGGTAATTATGTTGCTGATAGCCTCTAGAGAGAGGAAAAAGTAGGCCTGGTTAGGCAGTCTGACTTGCTGGGGAACTCAGCTTAGATAGGGAACTGTGCAGCCTAGAAAAACCCCAGTCCAGACGGAGAGACGTGTCAATCTGAGACAGGTGACAGTGGATCACGAGTGGGAAATACAGGTGTAGTTGCCCTGAACTGTGATCATTGCCAGGATTAATGGGGCCTGAGGCAATAAGAACAGTCCCTTCATTCCCTCTTTCTGTGGAACTTCCTGTCTACACCCAAAATGTCCTCACTAAGGCATCCACTAGAGTACCATAGTCTACCCCTCTGCTCTCCCTCACCCCAGAGGCCTCAACTTTTTTCATGTATCTGCCCCTTCATGAGTGGTTTCATTCCTTTCCCTGGCCAAATCTCCCCCTTCCAGTGAAAGCTGCATGGGAGAGGGACAGAAAAACTGCCCAAGTTTCATGTATACAGTCCCATCAAGGGGAAGGAAAGGGACTGTGAGATGGCAAACCTGAATGAATCCATGGATACCCCACAAGGCTTCACGTCTTCAAAGGCACTTTGTCTGCACAGCTGCTTCCTCTGTGTGACTCCTCTAGCTCCCAGTTCTCTCCATTGCTCCTGCTGTAGCAGTGCTGCCATTGGCTGGGCATCCCTGAAGATCAATATCTGCCATTCGGGAGATCTGAGCCAAGTTAGAATAGCTATAGCGATATCAGCATAGCTCTGAGAAGTGAAATCTGGTGGTTCACAGAGTGTGGCTGGTCCACTACTGCTCCATGGAATGTAGCCAGGCTCAGAGCAGAAAGAACACTGCACCTCTTTAAAGATCATTGGCGCTCCTGCAGCAGCATGCTCCCCTGCAGCAGCATGCGGAATTCTTTCTGAACCAGCCAGAATTTCTCCTGGGACACCTCCTGTGGCATAGCTCCCCAAGGCACACAGAAATCTGGCCTCAGAAGAACAATAATTAAAAAAAAAAATACAACAAAAAATGGATCCATAGAGGAACAGCTCCAAGGTTTTCCAGGACCAGGTCTCAAGGTTCGATCTTTCAGTGGAAGTAGCAGGGGTGCTGGAACAATTTGTATAGTGGGGGCACTGATAGACATTGAACCAAACTGTAAACCCTGTATATAATGGAAACCAATTCAAGCTATGGGGTGGGGCAGCACCCCTAGTTCCAGCACCTATGGGAGTAGTATGTACAATACTAGATTGGTACTAGAGGGCCCAGCATCTTTCATGATTGAACCTTAACAGAGCTTTCTTGGGGGCTTTCACAAGCTGAGCCATGGCACCTTCTCAGCAGGTGTGAAGCACCAGCTTAAACTGAAACATATGTCTTACTAGGGCTTAATAAAGAAGAGGGGAGGCGGAGGAAAACAGACATAGGGTAAAGGAATATGAAAAAGTGAGATGCGGGCAGGAGAGAGGAGAGTGAATTTATAAGTTCTGATAAGACTGTTCACTTCCCCTGTGTGCTTGCTCACCTGCTCTTGGCTCCCCTTCCTTTGTATCTCAGACTGAAATAATAAAAGATCATAGCTATGTCGTTTGTACTGCCTTCCACCTGTCTGATTTTCATAAAAAAATCATGAGTGGTTTGGGTAACACAGAATCATGGGGACTTTAATTATGGCCCATCATTAAATGTCTACCTACAGAAGTCAAGAACAAAAAATTGTTTTCACTCAAAAACTCATGTATGGATGTATGTGTGCGCGCACACATTTGATTATAACACAAAAGTGAAAATCTTTTTTGCCTTTATCCAAAAAAAATAAATTGTTCAGCTAACAATCTCTTACTACAAACTAAGCTCAACATGACATGATGTCTTATTCCAAATACCTGTCTCAGCGATTATAGGTACAAACATCCCATCCCTTTCAAGAAAAAGATGCTGACAGTTTCGTGCAAATCTAAATTTCCTATTGCAAGGAGTAATATGATATCAGTATGAACTCATCGAGTGCTTGGGAACTTTATGTTTTCATTTAGCTCTCATAGAGATGAGAATGCATGATAAACCTATCAAAGCCACCATCCCTCAACCTTGTTTGGCAGCTTGGGTGATAGATCCTGCTTTACATTCAGACAGAAGACAAATTAGACTTCTTTGTGCTCAGGCTTCTTGTTCTCTTCTTGCAATAGAATCCATCCATCTCCTTCCCTGGGATAACTGGGAAGTGCCCTGGTAAGCAGAAGGGGAGCACTGAGGCAGAGAGCAGGGAGAGGGAGAAAGAAAAAAACATTAGGAGGAATGGTGTGTATGAAATTAGAGTAGAAAAACAATCAATAGCATGCTAAGGTGTGGACATGGAATGCTAGGTAAAAATACAGTTTTTAAAAAATCTCAATGATTTGAAGAGATACTAACTTTTAATGTATCTTAACTTGATCAGAGACAACAATAGAAGGAGTAACAAAAAAAAGCATGGTAGCACATAATGTTAAGTAAGATCTGGCTAACTGGATGTACTACACACACTGAGAATGGAATTCTTTCACTGTCAAATCATTAGGCAAAACCTTAAGTCCTTCCAGAGAGTACAGAATGAATTAAATAAAGAAAGATCTCCAAGAGAACAGCAACTTGATTATGGTCCCTATAAAAATGTCTACAAAAAGGGTTTTTTAAACCAAGAGAATACAGAAGACCAAGAAACTTACAATATGGATATATTAACGGTAGCCTTATTTTAACATATATTGTACTTGGAACACTGTAATTGACTACCATTTCCATGCTTTCTAAAATGCTCTCAGGCATTCAGTTCTATGCCCAAGTGTAGCTCTGAAGAAACGCAACATAACTATAGAGGTCTAAAGGTACCGTTCTAAAACTATGCTGAACAAGTTAGTTAAGTACTGCAGTTTTTTTTTTTAAGATTCACCCTCATTGTGTACACACAAAAATTACCCCAATCTGCTTTGGTTGGAAACTTATCAGTCTTTCCTTGTGAAGCCTATACTTCCTAGCTCTCAAAGATCCATTTGCCCCAAGAAGAGGGTCACTAATTGCTTCTGGGCTCAATGTGCTTCAAATCTCAGAAGTTATCTTGCCCCACTTTCCTTTTTATTTCTAAAACAAACTGTAATTTAGACAACCCGTCAGTTGGAACGTCTCTTACAATTTATTTTTCACTCTGTGCAAAAATGTGAATTACTTTTTTAAACAGCATGCAATGGCACAATAAGCATGATGTTCCGACAGTCTAAACTACTAAATTACTAGCCGTGTTGTCTGGTTACTAAGAAGCAGCTAATTTAGAATAAATGGTTCACAGTCCCTCAACTCAATAGCTGATACTGTAAGCAGAAAACTCTCATTAGACCACTGATCCAGACATATAGTTCATAACAAATAATTAGTAATCAATAAGTTTTCAGATACTTATTCTATTCTATAAAGGTTCTTATACCATCCTCATCACCAGAACACCTCAGCACTTTGTAGTAGTGCATTAGCAATGTGATTAACATGACACTTGTGTCAATACATGTATCCCATTATTGGTGTAAAACTGTACATATTTTCAGGTTTACACTTTTCATATATTTAAAAACAATATTGTAAATGTTATATGCCTGTTTACTTCACACACAACCCCCTGAACTTCCCTCAAACATCTCTCAAACTATAGTCCTATCAGAAAAATACATTGTCTGGGACATGACAAAACATGGCGGAATTAATATTAGAAAGTCTAGATTTAGCAGAGTAGAGGTTCCCTCCTCCCCCAGACCTCCCAAATAGTTAAACTATTTCAATGCCAACTGACACACATGGTACAGTATATTTGAAAGGATTTATGCCAGACAGAACCATCTATCAATCTGCAAATAAGGCTTTCAGTTATGCAAATAAATTATTCCAAATCCAAAAACAGACTAGAACAAAGGAAGAAAATGTGATCTTACTGTTTTAGTCTTGAAAACATTTTAAATACAGGAGGAATATCCTAATATTGCTTTAAACCCCTACTTTTTCAACTTCGTAAGCATGAAATATTGAACCCTATTCCTTCTTTTCCCCTCACATAATGATTGCTTTCTAAGCTGAAGAGATTCTTGTAAGTATTTGAAGTTTAAATCTTATTCTCTGTCTTTAGAGACGAAAAAAATGAAGAAATTTTTGTTGTTTTCTTACAGTCAATGAGCACAACAAAGATCATTGTATGATATATTTACAGAATATTATTTCTTCCCTTGATGTAACACCATTTTTCCATTAATAGACATTTTTATTAATACAAATCTTTCTAGAATCTCTCTGAAATTAACAGCCAATCCAAAATATATTATTGAAGAGAAAGAGTTAGCCATATTTGTCTTTCATAAGGTTTAATTTTCATTGTATCCTTGAGGATCCCGCCTTTATAAGCGCGATCTTTCTGTTAAATGTATAAAATGATAAGTAACACTTATTTAAAATAAATTACATTTCCACAGCATCATTCATTCGGTAAATCCAACATTGTGTGGAAATATTAATTAACTAACTACATCTCACCTCTGCGAGGTTGTCACTTAAAGTGAGGAAAATACTTTGCCAGAAAACATGTATTCAACAATTTGTCTTCCCTACCCACTCGTAATTTATTTATGATTCCCAAATTTCTCCAGTGAGTAATTGTTCTTCTGCAACTTGTTTGCAATTTACAAACTGCAATTACATTGCAATTAAAAATTCACATAGTATTGTTTCTGTTCTCTGATTGGATAGTTTATGCAACTACCTAATATACCACAAACTGAAAATTGCAAAATGATATTTTATACTGTACAGACAATTTGCAATTCATGATGTTATGGTATTACACTGGCATCCAAAAAAGAAGACAGAAACAATTGCAAATGTTTTATACAACTAACACATACAACTTAGATTTCAAATTGCATATTTGCTGATAGAAGCAAATTCCAAGGTCAAAAGTGAAAATTGTGACCATCTAGTCTGACCTACTGTATAAAAATAGGCCATAGGACTTACCTACAATAATTGATAGATAAAATCTTCCTTTTGCAATTTATGCTTTATGAAGTGTTGGTTAAATCAACAGCCCAATTTTCAAACTTTAAGAATGAATATACAATTTATAATACCTTCAGTAAATACATATGCACTGGAACTTTAAATTATCTTTTCATGATTATTCATGTTAATACACATTTAGTATGTGTATGTTCTTAAAAGGGTAGCAAATACAGTCAGATCAGAAGGTTTTGATTTACAAAATGTGAACTTGCATTTATTTTCTCAATAGCCACCCTCCTCTATACCTTTCATCCCATTCTGCGGATCATCTCTCTGCTTCTCAGTTCAGCTAAGTGATTTGCTCAAAGTCACACACACTCAGTAATAGATTTGATTCCTAGACATATTTCCCCCCATTTCAGGGTATGGATTTATGGGAATAAAAAGGAAGCAGTTTTTTTTCTTACAATTTTTAATTTCTTTGGGTTAGAAAACAAGTTACTTAAAGGTAAAATACACAATTCATGTCAACTGAGATAGATACCACAATCTCTCTCTGAAGGTCACTACTGCAAAACAAGTCCACATATGGTAAAGAAGAATTATTATTCAGTGACAAATCATAATTATTTAAGGTAGGTCCTGAAATCTATAAACAAGCACCCACTGGATACTGGGACCATTCCTTCCAATTCTTGGCAATTCAGAGCTGAATTATAAAAACAATGTATGATCTGAACATATTAAATAAAGCACAAAGAACTCAGCTGATGCAAAAAACACATAACCTTCTATCATTCATACTGAAAAAAGCCTTTCATTTAAGCATATTAAACTGTGGGCATGAAAACTACATGTAGAAATGAAAACCTATGAGAATGGGATGCACTTAGTATTCTACAAAATAATTCTTACTGTTTAGTTTTACTAGTAATTTTACTATTTAATATGGATTTTAATTTTGAAAATGTTATATGCATATATATAGAAATTGGATTAATTTATGAGCATCTCATTTTAATTTAAGAATAAAGTTTATGTAGTTTCTAGAATTTCTTTTAATTCTCCCTGCAATTGAAGTGCATTTTAAATACAATTGGGTTTACATTCTATACTGCTTTTTATAAACTCATCTCTCCATCTCCACCAAAACAAAAGGTTTACATGTAGTTTGCAGATATCTTGAGACACTGGAAGTTACTGTACCTGCAGATCAATAGACTTAAAAAAAGATAGCTACAGCTATCTTTAGCACAGTCAAACTCTTTGGCTCTGTCTGATGTTGTTAACCAGAAACTATGTATGCTTGTACTTCTCAGACTAGCAAACCAGGGACGAGGGTGTGGTTGGATAGCAGGGCTAGCTTGTGCCTGGTTTCCCACCAAAATGATGAAAAGAAACTTTTTCTGAATTTCTCGTTCCTTCTCCTCCCCAAAACCTTTAACAACACACACACACGCAGGAACTAGACAAGCTGTATGAGCAGGGCCGGCTTTAGGCCGATTCAGCCGATTCCCAGGAATCGGGCCCCGCGCCAAGAGCTGGAGCCCCGGCTGGAGCACGGCAAGCAGCCCCGCTCTCCCGGCTGGAGCCGCGGCAAGCCGCCCCGCTCTCCCGGCTGAAGCCCCGGCTGGAGCATGGCAAGCAGCCCCGCTCTCCCGGCCAGAGCACGGCAAGCAGCCCCGCTCTCCCAGCCGGAGCCCCGGCCGGAGCGCGGCAAGCAGCCCTACAGCCCCGCTCTCCCAGCTGGAGCCGCGGCCGGAGCGCGGCAAGCTACCCCGCAGCCCCGCTCTCCCTGCTGGAGCTCTGGGCCCTTTAAATAGCCCCCATTGCCCTGGGATAGTGGGGGGCTCCGGGGGCTATTCAAAGGGCTGGGGCTACAGCTGCCTCTGCCACCTCGTCCTTTAAACAGCCGCCGGAGCCCCGCCGCCACCATGTGTTTTCCAGGGCTCTCGCCACTATTTAAAAGGTCCGAGGTGAGGTAGAAGCAGGGGAGCCCCGGGCCCTTTAAATAGCCCCCAGAGCCCTGGGATAGCGGGAGGCTTGGGGGCTATTTAAAGGGCTGGGGCTCCAGCTGCCTCTGCTGCACCCCCTGCCCTGCCCCCAGCCAGCTCTGCCCACAGCCAGCTTTGCACTCCGTGCCCACAACCAGCCCCTGCCAAACCCCCTGCCCTGTCTCCAGCCACCCCCTGCCACACATCCCTGTGGCCCTGTTCAGAGCCAGCCAGCCCCCACACACCCCTGCCCGCACCAGCCCTGCACACCCTGCCCACATCCAGCCCCAAAACCCCTGCCCTGTCTCCAGCCAACTCCACTGCACTCCCCTGCCTGAAGCCAGCCAGTTCTGCACTCCTCTGTCTCCAGCCCTCTCAACCCCTGCTGCATCCCTCTGTGGCCCTGCCTGAAGCCAGCCCAACCCACACCCCCCTGTCTCCAGCCAGCCCTGCACCCCTTTCCCTGCCTGCAGCTAGACCCTACCTCAGGTAAGCCCCTGCCCTGCCTCCAACCAGCCCCATGTCCACTGCTGCCTTGCAGTTCCCAGGGCAGTAACCCTGCACACCTGCTTCAATGAGGGGGGCAGGGAGCAGCTGGGACCCACACATGTGCACACCCGCAGGGAGTGGCAGGGATCCACACATGTGAAATGGCGGTCATTAATAAGCAATCAACAGCATATATGATGCAATGTACATAATATATAATTGTATTATTTATATAGTTATGGAAAGTAAATAATACATGGAAAAAATGAAAGGCTTTTTTTTTTACACTTTTTTTTTTTTTTTTAGTCATCCCTGCCAGGGCCCCACCGAAAATGTTCGAATTGGGCCCCGCTCTTCCTAAAGCCAGCCCTGTGCGTGAGCATCTCTGCACCAGTCAAAAGGGAATTTCAACAAAGAGAAATCATATTTCACACATAAAACTAGGTAGATCCCTTGAAAATTTGTTTTGGATAAGCAACGAGAGGTCTGTGTGTACAGGAATGACATACAAATAATAACAGTGTACTGAAGGACCCATTCATTAGCCAACTTCTGGTCAGGGGCTAGCTCAGCACATAGCTCCACAAAGGTTGCTTTACTCATCCTAAAGTTCTGTACTCACTGGTCGTCATTCCGCACCTGCAAGACAATGTGATCCCACCAATCAGTGCTTCTTTCCCTAGCCCCAAAGTGATGGTCTACCACAGTGGCTCTCAAACTTTTTTACTGATGACCCCTTTCACATAGCAAGCCTCTGTGTGTGACCCCCCCCCCTTATAAATTAAAAACACTTTTTTATATATTTAACACCATTATAAATGCTGGAGGCAAAGTGGGATGGGGGGGTTGACAGCTCACGACCTCCATGTAATAACCTCATGACCCCCTGAAGGATCCTGACCCCCAGTTTACCATATGCAGCTGCTCTGTGAATGCACAAAGCACTGATAAGTTGCTGCTGTCCATATGACACACGGGTGCCTACAATTCATCCTCTGCTAACTTCATGAGTAATTCTGCAAGTAACTGTGCTGCCATGCGTGATGTTCTCACAAAAGCTAACAGAGCATAGGAGAGAAGTGCGGGATCCATTCTCTCTCACTGCAGATGCTGGCGTGCACTACAAAAGAATGATGGGTGGAAAATAGGCACAAAAGGAAGACACAAAGCAGTGCATGATGGTACATTTTGCACATCCCGGGATGCGCTGAGCTCCATTTCTGCATTCCCACAACACCTAGTGACGGAAGGTGTTGCCAGGCATGTGGGATACATACTGTAGCAGGGTGGTTACCCCACTCCTGAAATAAGTGGATTAAGAGCAGCTGAGGGAAGCTGACTGAGTAGCTGACCACAGGTGTGGCCAGCTCAGTCAGGACCCAGCTGGCCCAAATAAGAGGACTGGAGGCCAGGAGCTACAGAGTCTCTCTCTAGCTGTGGACAGAGAAGGACCTGGCTGCCTGGGGGCTCAGGGTACTAGGAGTAGAGTAGTGCTGGGGAAAGGCAAGAGTAGCAGGGGAGCTCCAGCCTGGCAAATCTCCAGGCTGTTGGCCTTGCTAAAGGCCAAAGCAGGTACTGGAGTTGCAGAGGTGCAGCCCGGGGTGAGGCAGAGACAGTTGGTCCGACCTCCTTGCCAATGATGAGTGGCCTTTACAGACTGCAGTTTGCCCTAGTGAGAGGGGGCTAGATGATGACTGGCAGTAGCCACTGAGGCAAGGTGAGTGTAGAGGGTTGGGGGTTCCGCTGGGAAGGGAGACCCAGTATGGGGGTACTGCAGTGAGCAGAAGCCGAGGGTAAGGGACACCGGGATCCGGGCGGGGCACGGGGGCCTGAGGCAGGCAAGACACTGGCCAGCAGAGGGCGCTCCGAGTTCTAGATGAGCTAATTCCAAGGACAACCAGCAGGAGACTCTATGCTGATGAGTCTCACACTGCTTCAATAACCACAGTCCATTGCTCTTGCTGTTGACAAAGGTGCCCCAAATGTGGACACGATCTTTCAACAGAGGGAGCAAATGTAGACATGCTTTGGCAACTTTGCTTTTGTTGATTTTTTCCTTGTCAACTTTAGTTTCATTGATAAAACTTGCCAGTGTAGACAAGCCCTGAAACACAGGAACTCACTGCAGTTTCTGAAGAAGCTAGGCTGCTTTGATCACCATCTAAGGATGGTAGAGCATTGGTAACAGACACGTGTAGACTGTTGTTTCAAAAATCCTATTTTTCCTCTAATACATTATTCTTACTAAAACAATACAGTACTTTGCTTTTAAGAAAACTGTTTGGTCAAAGATTCCCACAGGAAAGAACCACAGGTGTCCAAACTCAGTCAGAGCTGCAGGGTAACAATGATTGACAATCAGGGTATTGTAGTCCAAGACCCAGTCTAGGAGTAGGAGAACTGCAAAATTCCATTCTGTGATAGGTATAAGGCCTAATACCCAAGAGGATGCACTCAGAGATCAGATAGGATAAAGAGATGCAGCTAGCTCTGCAATCATTTTCTCTGAAAATCACCCCAGAGAAAAATGTCAGGGAAAACACTGCCTGTACCTCTTCCTTTTCATTCACATATATACATTTAAAACTATGACAATTGTCTAGTTACAGATAAATTGCTCTGACTCAGAGGGAGTAAAATAAACTTACGGATTTTGGCAACTCAGTTAATAAGCAGAATGACTGCACCTTTCATAGGACTAGAATTAATAACTCAAAATGTTCCGATAGTCTCAACACTTGCTGGTGAACAGTTTAATTCCCCTTTACGGACTCTTAACATTAAACATTCAGCACTGCATTACCAAAACACTTTCCACCTCAAGCTAAATTCAAACAGACACATTTTGGTAATTCAAAACAGTATTTTATGCTTGTAAAATGACAATATATAATCTAGTGCAATAAACCAGTTGCTATCAACAGCCCATTCTGGGGACTCATTCAGCAACAATTTATTATTTATACAGCAATGCGTTATTAAGGTAAGCTCAATGTGTTATTGATAATAGAAATACAAGGCTTTAAATATTCAATTTCCACTTCATAGTCCAGTCATGCCAATTTAAGCAGGCAGATCAGCTTTAATCCACTGACTAATGTCCATATTTTGGAAAAAAATATAAAACCTATAAAGCTACACATGATTTACAGAAGTTTTAATAAATATTTTTGTAGCAGACCTAGATTACCACTAACATAGAATGGGATTCACTGTGTTCAGTGCAAGGGGCTAAAGACAAACTGGAATTTTAGGCATGCTAGGATTTAAGCGATTGCTAGTAATATAATCAAGAGGCTGCCTACAGTTTGGTTATACTGTAGAAGCAGCAGTGAGTAATTCCAGATTTAACTGGGGCTCCAGTCAGACTTCATACAAGTCATTATTTATAATCAGCACTAAGAAATATTAAGCCAATACACACACACACACACGTCAGGTAGCGAGTAGGGCGAGTAGTCACTATTAAAATAACTGTATTTAGTTTTTACTTTATTTAGCATGAAGATCATTTCTGTAAGCACGGGAATATACCATCTTGAAAAGTATGCCTTTTTCTAGTCTTTTTCTTAAGACACAAATGTACCTAAATACTGTTGACAATCTGGCTCATTTTGTTAAAAGATACGCTGCATTATTTTAAGGGAGGCGAGAGATGGGGATAATCTCTAAATATCTGGAAAATACACAAGTAACCATGAAACTAATTTCAGGGGCTATTAGTATGTTAGACCTGATCGTGGAACGATTTTCACACAAAAAGCCCCACTGGGATCAATGTGACTTCTCACATATATAATTTTTTCAGGATTATGGTCTTAGATAACAAACGTGCATAAACCATTTTGTTTTCATTGTTAGAAGATGACTATTCAAACTACTGGTTGATCCTGGTGGGTCAATCACAAACTGGGATATTTTCTAAGTTAGCACAGCAGTTTCCTTCTTTCATAAACCATTCCCTCTCAAAATAGACTAAATCACATCTTGTACAGCAATTTATATACTTCTAACTTGATTCACGGTAATATTCTCGCTGTTGATATAATTTGTTCCTGACTGGGAAATAGGTAACAATATGTTTATTGTGCTAAATGGAAAAAAGAAACAAGTCATACAGCCAACACAATTTAAGATGTTAAGGCCTCACTGAGTGAATCTGCTCCATCCCCCGCCAGTGCAGAATTGTTACCTGTAATAGGTTTTTCCTAGTCTTTCTCCAGCTTTAGTTTTCAAAGTCACAGAAGAGAGAGTAGTATGCATTAAAAAAAAATCTGTATCCCTTTTTCATCCTCTACCTATAGAGAATGGCTTCAGTGTTAATGAGGAGTAATGACCTTGTAAACTGGAGTAATAGTAATAGGATGAAATTTAATAGTGAAAAGTGCAAGGTCATGCCCTTAGGGATTAATAATAAGAATTTTAGATATACATTGGGGACACATCAGTTGGAAGCAACAGAGGAGGAGAAGGACCTTGGAGTATTGGTTGATCCCAGGATGACTATGAGCCGCCAATGTGATATGGCCGTTGAAAAAGCTAATGCAGTTTTAGGATGCATCAGGCGAGGTATTTCCAGCAAAGATAAGGTGGTGTTAGTAACATTATATAAGGCACTGGTGAGACCTCATCTGGAATACTGTGTGCAGTTCTGATCTCCCATGTTTAAGAAGGATGAATTCAAACTGGAACAGGTTCAGAGACGGGCTACTAGGATGATCCGAGGAATGGAAAACCTGCCTTATGAAAGGAGACTCAAAGAGCTTGGCTTGTTTAGCCTAGCCAAAAGAAGGCTGAGGGGGGATATGCTTGCTCTTTATAAATATATCAGAGGGATTAATATTAGGGAGGGAGAGGAATTATTTAAGCTTAGTACCAATGTAGACACAAGAACAAATGGGTATAAACTGGACACTAGAAAGTTTAGACTTGAAATTAGATGAAGGTTTCTAACCATTAGAGGAGTGAAGTTCTGGAACAGCCTTCCAAGGGGAGTAGTGGGGGCAAAAGACATATCTGGCTTTAAGACTAAGCTTGATACGTTTATGGAAGGGATGGTATGATGGGATAGCTTAATTTTGGCAATTGATCTTTGATTATCAGCAGATAAATATGCCCAGTGGTCTGTGATGGGATGTTGGATGGGATGGGATCTGAGTTACTGCAGAGAATTCTTTCCTGAGTGCTGGCTGGCGAGTCTTGCCCACATGCTCAGGGTTTAGCTGATCGCCATATTTGGGGTCGGGAAGGAATTTTCCTCCGGGGCAGATTGGCAGAAGCCCTGGAGGTTTTTCGCCTTCCTCTGCAGCGTGGGGCATGGGTCACTTGCTGGTGGATTCTCTGCAGCTTGAGGTCTTCAAACCACAATTTGAAGACTTCAATAACTCGGACATAGGTTAGGGGTTTGTTATAGAAGTGGATGAGTAGGGTTCTGTGGCCTGCTTTGTGCAAGAGGTCAGACTAGATGATCATATTGGTCCCTTCTGACCCTAAAGTCTATGAGTCTATGAGGAGGAGAAAGGCAGAGTAAATCCAAAGAAACAGATTGATTTTTTTCTTAAGAAACTTCTAGGCATGCTGGCTTCATCTAATATCAGGCTTAGTTTGGAGATTTATATCACATGGCAGAGCACATCGCAAAACTTCATTCATTCATTTTGCAGTTGGCAGAGATTTCTCATTTTGAATGGGGCTTTATACAACAACTCAATCTATCCCAACAAGTTCCACACTTAGATCCATTCCTATACTCACTTTACCCACCCAAATAAGAGATCAAACATATGAAAAAGTCCTGGATTTCTGATGGAGACTATCTTTCTTTATGAGCTCAATTAGGTTACTTGCCTACAGCATGTGTGTGCAGTGTAGTATGTAGTGGGCCAGAGTACAGCAGTGACTGGCATATCATTGCATCACAAACAATATAGTCCACACTCCTGAAGTTTAATCACATGGTGCCTATGTTACTTTACCTCATGTTAGTCTAATTTCCCCAGAATTCTAACATCATCTGCATGTATGGAACAAAACCTAAACATGATGAAATGGCATAAAAATCACAAGAGTTAATGGCTACTGCCACTTTGAACCCCAATGCCCACAAGTTCTGCAGGTTCCATAACCAAAGTGCAGATGAATTGAGTGTCAATGTTCATGGTGGAGGAGGCATTGTTTCATTCATTAAATAACAAAGTGAGGCTTAAGTGTTTGTAATCACAGGAGTCATTTTTCCCTATCATACAAGACAAACGAAGATCCAAAGAAGAGAGAAGAAACAAAAGTTAAATACAGTTTTTTTTGGTTTGTGAAGGTTTGAAAGTTCTATACTTCTGCATTCTTGATTCTTCTATTGATTTATAGAACAACATGAGTGTAGATTAAAAAAAAAGTTCCACTGTCATTTCTTTTATTTCTGTGACTCCTGTGTGCATCTGTTTGTGAGAGTGAGCTGGAGGAATGATGTGACCAAGACATTCTGGTCAAATTCTGCACTGAGTTCTTTTGAATTTGCATTGCGAGAACTCGCACAAGAATTATGTCCATACAGCAAAGTTTTAAAATCATGCTGTTAATCTTGTATCTTCAAGAAATGCACTTACACTGTTCACCAATATGTGCATATGCAAATGATGATTAGCATACATCCAGACAATTTTTATTTGTGGGTATGGGAGCAGCTGCGGGTTTTGACAATTTGGCTACTAGAACAATAAGGCTTTCAGTACCATTGATCAAATAGATAATTGAGGTTGTGATTAGCTGAACTGGGCAAGGGATAGATAGCTCAGTGGTTTGAGCATTGGCCTGCTAAATCCAGGGTTGCAAGTTCAATCCTTAACAGGGCCACTTAGGGATCTGGGGCAAAAATCAGTACTTGGTCCTGCTAGTGAAGGCACGGGGCTTGACTCAATGACCTTTCAAGGTCCCTTCCAGTTCTAGGAGATAGGTATATCTCCTATTATTATATTATAGAACATCTTCCTTTGCTATATAACATCTGATATACCACAAAGATGGCAGTTTATTTAGCATATATCATGAGCTAGCAAAAATCCCATGAATTCTTGCTACCTGATATAAATTTGATCTTGCCAGTATGGAAGTTTTCAAACCCAGTAGCAATACTTAGGAGGACTGGTCATGTCTACAGCATGATTCACAGTCTGCTGACAATAGATAACATGACAAAATTCTATGGGCCTCACACACACACTGTAGATGTGGATGATAATTTTTCAAGAAGGAAGGACTCACACACAGAAAAATTCAGTGCGCTGAACACAGAAAAAGGTGTTTTCTTTCATTGCCACTCTTTTGATCCCTCCTACCAAACCCGAGGGGAAATAATATCAACCCAGCTTTCAGAAACAAATAAGTCTGGCTACATAGATAAGATTCCATCCACAGTGCATTTTGTATACTCATACAGAAGCCAAGGAATTACTATAAGCCACAGACCAATGTCCCACAGGAAACTTGCCATGTAGTCCATTCATCTAAAGCTTAGCTTGTCAGAAAAGGGAAGTAGTGGACTGACAGATGCTCACTGCATATCTTTGCTATCACTGTAGGATTACCACTAGCACTAAAACTCTCCCATATATAAGCCAGTGCAAAAAGAGGAGAACATGCAAAAATAATGTTTTATAACTGGAATTAAAAATAATGTCTCTAATCAAAACTTTCCTCTGGGCATTAGACAACTATCAGGTGCTTTGGTGCAAGCTTAAAGCCTTATGAAAGCCCCTTATCTCTAAAGATGTAAAGAATTTCTGTCAGGGTTAATGGACTCATTTTCACTTTGCAATTCACTTCCTCTTTTCTGCCCTTTCATTTTATGCACATAATTGGAAAACAACAAAGCAACATCATTCTCTAGAGACTTTGCAGAAAAGGGAAGCTTACCCCCAACCCCATGAAAAGAAAGGAATGGGAATTAAGTGAGAGAATTATAGACTCTTTAAGGGAGACTGACTCATCTAATTAGCACCCCCCCACCAAATACACACACACCTGAAAACACAACCTTTAACACAGCTTTCCTTAATTTATAGATTTGAATAAAACATAATGTATGTCTTTCCCTCGAGAATATCTCAGTATCTACTGAGAGACATTATCAGAGAAGTACAGAGGAAGAGAGAAAGAGACAGACAGTATGTGCACTGAAAATGATTTACTCAGGCACAAAAAAAAAATCCTCTTATGACTCAGTACAATATATCAAAACTAGAAAAGTTAGCAATGTGGAGCAGAAATCACAAACTCAGGTTCCAGACCATAGAGTAATACTGTTAATACATGGATTTGATACACATTTTCATTTTGGTACCAAACACAATGTTTTTAAGTCAGTCCATAACTTCATCAAATTCTGTGCAGCACTTATAGCTAAAGCACATTTCTTTTGAACCTTATTCTTGATGGAACCACCAGCACTGATGAAGCTTCCTAGGCACACATAAGATGTTACCTGTTCTACAATTTAATCAGTGCTGCATTTCACTACTGTATCTACCTTGCACTGGGATATAATGGTGTAGAGAAGGTAGTGAACAGAAATAGCCCATCCTGTGAAAACCCAGGAGGTTGCAGCAAATATTCCAGAATAAGGTGCCATGAACCAACTGTATCAAAAGAGAAGGGAAACTGATTTCAAACCAGGGAAGATGGAGATTTCTTAGCCCCTTCAGGCAAGTCAGTCTAGGAACAGGAAAAATTAACTTCAAATCTGAGTAGTCCAAGTTCATTAGTTGTGGAAGGCAGTGGACTATGGTGGAATCACGGATACCTGTTCCTAGTAGCCATCAGGCTATGACATGCCATTCCCATGAGCAGGATAGGGTGGATTGGCCTAACAAGCCATTACCTCTGAGACTTACTTGTTATAGCAACAGTACAGCAAGCCATGATCACTCTTACTATGCTACCATTACATTTTAGTTCTGTGAGCCTTTTTAATCTATCAAGACAAAGTCTAATTTAAAATTCCCTCATGTTGGATACACTTTTTTGAGTTAGGAAATTGTCACAATATTTGGAAATTCAAAGTATGGCAGCATCAGACCTTGAGCATGTGTGTCACTCAAACTGAAGTTTCTCATAATCACACAGCTTTTTTTCCTTACACATTATAGATAGCTGTGTAAGGAACTGGGCACCTGTTCTTTTCTGTGATTTGGTGGCCTGTAGCAGACACCAACTAATACTACATCTTGTGCTTTATCTGTTAAGGACATTGATCCATAAGCGTTCAAGATCATTTTCTTCCAAGTTATCAATGACTTGGAAACAGGTAGAATTATAGAATATCAGGGTTGGAAGGGACCTCAGGAGGCCATCTAGTTCAACTCCCTGCTCAAAGGAGGACCAATTCCCAACTAAATCTTCCCAGACAGGGCTTTGTCAAGCCTGACCTGAAAAATCTCTAAGGAAGGAGATTCCACCACTTCCCTAGGTAACCCATTCCAGTGCTTCACCACCCTCCTAGTGAAATCATTTTTTCCAAATATCCAACCTAAACCTCTCACACTGCAACTTGAGACCATTACTCCTTGGTCTGTCATCAGGTACCACTGAGAACAATCTAGATCCATCCTCGTTGGAACCCCCTTTCAGGTAGTTGAAAGCAGCTATCAAATCACCCCTCATTCTTCTCTTCTGCAGACTAAATAATCCCAGTTCCCTCAGCCTCTCCTCATAAGTCATGTGCTCCAGCCCCCTAAACATTTTTGTTGCCCTCCTCTGGACTCTTTCCAGTTTTTTCACATCCTTCTTTTAGTGTGGGGCCCAAAACTGGACACAGTACTCCAGATGCGTCCTCCTTCCATCTTTGATGTAGAGTGCTGCTCCCCATCCCCTTTTATCCATTTGATCCTTCCTAAATAGATCACAACCAGTGATTTTAACATTCCAATCATTGGAATCATCCCACCAGGTTTCAGAAATACCAATTAGACTGATTTTGTGCTAATAAATTAGCAGTTCCAATTGTTTGTTACCCAGGTTCCTAGCATTGGCGCATAGGCAATTAAAGAATTTCTTCTCTTCACCTCCTTTACTTTCTTGATTAAGTTATTAGTTTAACACCCTCTTGACTACTATAGCTAGCCTGTCCTCAAGCAGATTAATCCTACTCTGCTCAGGTAGAGGCCATTCAAATTACCAGGCCCTATTCCCATAGGTGGACCAATGTTCCACAAAACCAAAGCCTTACACCATTTACCTAGCCAGCAGTACCACTTCCAGAATCTTCGGTCTCTCTTCACTTGTGGGACAGGAAGGATTTCTGAGAAGATCACTTTGACATTCCTTTCCATAAGCATATTTCTGTTTGGTAATCTCTGAAGCCATGTATTATCTGTGAGATATTCTCCAACACAGCTATTGTGAACAATCACTAATGGATCCTTGTGCGTCGACTTCAAAAGCCTGTCCAATCACAGAGTGACATCTCATGCCATCGCTCAAGGAAAATAGCCAACTATTCTATTGTCTGTCTGTTCTTTGCAGAATGTTCTTTTGATTCTTCTGAGTATTGAATCCCCAGAAAGGATAGTCTGTCTTCATTGGATAGTTGGAGATCTTTGTGGGCAAGTCTAATTTTCTTAGAAGTTGTGCTGAGCTGACATCCACATATAATGTCCTTTACATCTCTCTGTTCACTTAGACCAGATGGATCTTGAAAGGTAGCTTTTCACAGTTTCCATGAAGACTTGATATCAGTTGGAAACACCTAGTTGTGTGGAATTCCTCCTGGTTCTTCTGTGTATGGTGGCCACAGCCTGCACATCCTTATCTGTCTCCAGCCGTGTAGAATGCCATCATGACCTCTTGCCTCTGGTGACTGAGAGCTGTCAGGCCTCATCTCAGGCTCTCTCTGACTTCTTGGTGTCCAGATCCTTTCTTCCGTGAACCTGGGAGTATTGATGTGTTTCCTTAACCTGGCTATCTGGAAACTCCCCTCAGCTACTCTAACTCTCAGTAGCATCTCTACTGGCCTCTACAATCCAATAATCTTTTCCTCCAGCACAGTCACCAACTTGCTCTTCATAAACAGGAAATGCCTTCTTGCTTCAGGCAGAAAAGAAAACATGGCACCTCCATTGCGGGTCACCTCCAAAGTTCCATTACCGGCCACCTTGAAATCACACAGGGCTGAGCCTGGAAGGAAAGGCTCTTACACTCCTCCAAGCTCCCTCATTCTCCACTCCCTGCCTCTGTTCTCAGCTCTTGAGTTTGCCTAGCAAGTGACTTTTCATATCAAGTCTCACTGCTCAGCATAGCTCACTTCTGCCCCTCACCACCAAAGAGCAACCAATCACTCAGACTGCAAACAGTGGAGTTGATCAAAGATCCAAGGGTCAGAACCTCATGGAATTTACCAATGCACCAACAAACAGACCTATCTCAGCTGCTTACTCAGGAAGCCATAGCAAACTATGTAGCCTGTACAGAAGGAGCGAGAAAACAAGCAAACAGAACAATAATTAAGTCCTGCTACCTCCAAACACAAAGTCCACAGCTATGCCTTCTGAAACTCTGTTAGCTGCCTATATTCAGAGCTTTGCCTTAATATTAATTATGATACATTGTGTAAAACATTTTGGTGACTGTGTAGTCTACCAAGGATAAACATTTCCATACAAACTAAGGGCTAGATTGCAAATTAACTCTCAGCTTTACTGAAGGGGCAACACATATTCATACCATCCCCAGATCAGCTCCAAAAGGAATTTTGATTCAAAGGCATGCCCGAGTCATGATTTTTCCAGAATTGCTCTTTCACTCGAGAGGCTAGTGAGGAACCACTACCAGATGTGGCAGGCCATTACCAGGGGCAGCATGCTACTCTCTTCATGTCCAGCCAAGAGACCAGTCTATCGCAGCATTGCCTATACTTTGCTCCTTCTTGCCCTCGTTACACCTCTTTGCCTGCAGAACACAAGTAAGTAGCATCCTCACTGAGCCTGCTTTCTCTCCACCCTTGGCATCTGACTTGTGACTCAACTAAGTCCTGTACAGCCATGCCCTTGCCCTCTTCTGTTGTCTGAGCAGCCATGTCAGAGTAGGGTAACCAGATAGCAAGTGTGAAAAATTGGGATGGGGGAGGGGCCTACATAAGAAAAAGCCCCAAATATCGGGACTGTCTCATCTGGTCATCCTATGTCAGAGTGAATCATCAATAAGCCTGAAATCAGACTTTAAATAAGTAAAACTGAAGACTTTCATAGATACTACTGAGAAGGAGAACTGTGTGAAATTCAGTTTTATTTTATTTTGCCTGAAAACGGTTGCGATTTCATTTCATATAATTGTGTCCTTTCCCTCACCCGAATTTTAATTAATTACCAATTTTAACTAAGATATCTATTTTCCTATCAACAACGCACCCTTAATATGTTTTCAATGCAAAAGCTATTTTCACTAAATATGAATGTGCATTTTCAATGGGAATTTTCAAGGAAAAGAATTCCATGGGAAAATATAGTGCAATTCTATTGATGATAGTATAACTTGATAGTAATAGTCACAAAAATAGAGTCAATCTGGTGGGTAAATTACTGTATTATTTAACTACTTTGCTATTAATTCTACAACTTATATTTGCAAAAATGCTTTATTCCTGTGCTGAAAAAAGGAATGTTTAAAATCTTGTTAAACAAAGAGAACAGTTATCCCAACCCCTGTGTTTATTATACTAATGCCTTCTAAAAAATAAACACAAAAAACAAAAAAAAATTGTTTTGAAATCCCACTGGGGAAAACTTGAACACAAGAGATGTGACATTTATGTAACTTTTTCAAGGATAAGGTAGGAAAAGTATAATTAGGACAGCATTTGTTATCAGAGACTCCTAGAAAAGTTTTACAATCCTTGTAAGAACAGTCTCGATGTACCAAACCATCTTTGGGATATTTAAATATCAGTCTATTAACTCCATGCATCTTTCTTCCTCCTCCTCTTTTTTCTTTTCCCTTAGATCATAAAGTACGTATCAGTTCAAATGACAATAGCACACGAATATGATGTGCATGTCACATAGCATCTGGCCAACTGGCAATTCTGGTAGCAGGATCAACCTGACAAAAAAGTTTGGTCAATGACAAAAAAGTAGGAAATATTAACTAGTCTTAGGGGAAGAAAGCTGTTGGAGAACTGATGCTGTAGAAGTCCAAGTGTCCAGAAAAAAAGCTCATTTGGAGGCACATTTTAACACGGGGGTGGGGAGAGGCGGTGTTAGTATTCATATAACCAGGGCTGGTCATCTGATTTTCAGATTTGCGATAGTATCCCTGGAAAATAATTCCCAAAATCTCAATAGAATACCTATAACTGTTGTACTCAGTTCTCCAGAAAGGCACTTGTATATTAACAGACAGACAGACAGACAGACAGCCTTCCCTTAAACATTTGAAACATCTTTAGCTATCACCCAGATAATGATTTTGGCGGTAATCCATCAGTGAACAACAAACATTTTCTATGCCCTTGAACTTGGGGGAGAATTACATTATCTCTTTGCTGACTGACTGGCCATGAGTATTCTGCAGAAATAATAATAATAAAAAAAAGATACGTACTTCACACATTGTGGTCAGATCTTGCTCCTGCTAAAGTGAATGGCAAAACTTCTGACTTCAGTGGAAATGAAACAATTATTGAACAGTGCAAAAAGAGACAATACAAGCTTTACCTTCCTCAACTCTTCTCACCCTTACTGCCCACAAAACACACACAACTAAAAATCAGAAAACGAATACATAAAAAGAAGTAGAGAGGAGTACCTCAATAGAAAGGGAAGAATGCCCCTAGCTGTTTACAGAGGTTTGTGAACATATTGTCTAGATTTTCTAACATATTTATGCAAGAGATTGACTTTACTGTCTGTAACTTATAGTTGATATAAAGCAGAATTAGCATTGAGAAAAGTTTAAACAGAAGTGTCCCTCAAGTGCAAAGCAGAAAGCAAGCTTGCTTTGGGTTCAAGACACCTGCCAGGACAATTAAAATGCAAAAGTGTGGTCTTGGAGTGCAGGATGCTTATTTGGAAACAAATTCGGACATAAGGTATGCAAAATATATATTCTTTGGATACATCTTGAAAAGAACTTCAAGCTGAAAAAGATGACACGTACTGTTGATCCAAAGCAACAAGTACAATGCTGAACTGATCTGGGAAACACACAAAAGACAGTTGATGTGAGACTCCGATATCCTACAGAGGACTTTTTATGCAGGTGGGGGGTGGGTTCTGGAATTACAATGAACCTTTAATATCAGAATGATCACAGATGAAATAGGATGACATCAGACACTTGACAGTGAGTGGAAAGGGAAATGATATCTACCTTGAGACTATATGCTGTCTATCACAAGATCAAAGTCAAAGGGTCAGAGGATAAAAGACATGCCAGGGAGAAAGGATGCCGTCTCCAGAAACATAAAATATTCCTTATTCCTTATAATGGCATAGTTTGTGCCTATCTAGATTAGCTTTTTCAGGGTTTAACACAGAAGTGGTTAGGCATATTAGTTTTTTATTAATCTGATTTTTCTCTTTCTTCATAACTTGTTTTAGTGAGACCATCTAAGTCCCTAATTATTTTGAGGTAAAGTCACAGCAGTACTTTCCTGAATGGAAAACAATCTTTCAAAATATTGTGTGAGGCAGTTGGCTATGTTGGGGCTCTTGGTAGAGACAACACTGTAAGAAGCACCACCTAGACATTGGGTGAAGTAGTAGGGACACAGGGAAAGATGGAGGATCACAAGGGGAGTTGCAGAGACAGGGTGAATGAACACTGGTTAACTTTTGTGACAGGTGATCTTTTATTATAAATATTGCCAGATTAAACTATGACAGGCATTAGCTGTCAAGAACTTCTTTTTAGTATCATCATTACCATGAGATTTCCCAAAAATTTGTGGCATAGATCATCAAGAGGATTAGATCTAGTCTTAATTAAGTGTATATGGGTTTTTGTAGGACTATTTAAACACTAATTTCCATATATATATTTAATGATTTCACTGATGAAAGATAATGAAATGAGAATAATCTTGCAAGGATTTTTTTGTTTCTTCTGCTTTGGGCACTAAAATCATAATCTCAGTAATGTTTTTATCCCTGGAATAACAGGAGCATATATAATACTGTATTTTTTCCCCATTAGCTGCTCAGCTTGCAAGATTCAAATAACCAGTTTAGAAACACAGCACATTTCTATTAAAAAAACCCTACAAAGTTATTTTATGCCCAGTGTCCTGATGTACAAACTCACATTACCTTTGGATCAATCAGTTCTAAAATTCCTTTGCTCTCAGGTGTTCGATCTCAACGAGAGATTTGCCTGAGTAAAGACTGTGTGGGCAGACCATTACTGAATGTGATAAAATAAGACAGTTGATATACGCACAATTATCTAAAACAGTATATTATAATAATATATCTACAGTGAAAAGGGCTCTTTGAAATTAAAAACAAAATTCTATATTGTGGCTGAGCCCCTTGTGGATAACACAAGATGGTGGGAGAGAGCAAAAGAAGTTGTCTTTGCTCAGGGCTTTTAACAGTTGTAGTCTTAACCTTACTGGAGTACATGGACTGCTCCTGGTTCATCATGTTAGTCAATCTAGAGCCCCAATTCTGAAAAACAGTCAAATACATGCTGAAGTCCATCCATACTAAACAGTCTTGACTCTAAGCATGCACTTACATTCCATCATGGTACTTAAGCATATGCTTAAAGTTAAACACATGGTTAAGTCTTGTCCTAAATAGGAATGTGTTCCTGAATCATGGCTCAAAAGAGGAAGAGACAGGTCCATACTCCAACTCTATACCAGCAAGTAAAACTGGTTCCACATCGTGGAGACCATATGATGTACCTTTTCAGAAAGTGGCATCGGGAAGCTCCCAATAAGATGCAATCAGCTCTGTGCCACCCTTACTACAGGGTTCTGCCTCTGTGCCAAGCTTTCACCAACAGATTTTAAGCTGCAAAACGTGGATTTGGGAATGCGCTCCTCAGAAAGTAGGATAAAGCATCTCATGTAGTATCAGGAACTGCCACACATGGGGGAAAGAATGGCTAATAAAATAGTTGATTTTTTTTTGGCAGTTATCACCTAAGCCATTTGAAAAAGATCCAAAATACTAGCACTCTGTGAGGACTGAGTTTCACCCTAACATCTACATTGATCTATTGTATAGAAAATAAAAGGACGGCACTAAGCAGATATGCTAGTATTGTAGTTTTTACCTCCAAAGAAATATTTCTCTCCAGTTTTAACTTGCAGAGGACTGTTTGTTCGAACTGCTGAGGCTTCGTCTCCATCAATGGTGAGGACAGCAAAGTTTTCCTTAGCTAGAAACCGGATTTCATGCCATTGCCCATCGTTGAGTCCTGAGCCTGGAAGGAAAAGAAAGGGTGGAACCTTCTTCAGTTCATTATTTACTTATTTAAATATGTTTGCTGCATGAATTCTAAGCACCAGGCACATGGACACAAGTTTTGTACAAGGACCTAGTATGGACTGGGACATCTACACATTCTTGTAAAAGTAAATACGAAATCAATCATTACCATGAATGCAACTCTGAGACTGCTCATTCATCATACAGAAGTATATGTTTGCTTTAAAGCAACCACATCATTTCATTCATTAAAAGGCTAATTCTATGTTTAACTGGCAAAGGAATATCCTTTACTGTATCTGCAACCAAACTCAAAAGAAAGAAATATTTCTATGTCCATTTAATTATAATAGGTAACAAAACGGAGGACATATATCTTTGATTCTTGCCTCTAATGAGTGCTTGATACTTCCAACGTAAGGGGAAGGAAAATGGGAAAAGAAGAAGAAAGGCTTAAAGGGAAGCCTTATTCAAAAATAAATCCTATAAATATAAAATGGTGGTAGAAATAGAAAATAAAGACAATTATCATAGAGCCATTGCAAAACAACCAATCACCCAAACCCTTAAGCTTAGCTAAGCAGTAGCCTCAGTCTGCTGGTACAAATGAAGAGGACTTATCTATTTAGTCTTTCAGCTTCCTCTGTAGGGAGCTGATATAAAAGTTTTGTGCCTGGTACTCATCTGCTGGTATGACATCATGTTACTCGACTGTCTGGACTGGTATTTTAGGATAATGAATTAATCAGTACTTTTCATTATGATCATTTCTATACACATAAGCAATATCATGTCTGTTAATCAGCATGCTATCTAATGAAACCTAATTCCAAATATTTTCTTTTTGACATTTTGAATGCACTACATCACATATCACAAACATTCTTCATTCAGACTCAGTTACTGAATCACATTAACAGTTCATGACAGAACACAATATAATACCATACAGTGCAAGTGAATTGTCTTTAAAACTAAATATGATGCATTATAACATTGGAGCTAATAAAATGGCTGATAAAAAGTCAAAACACTAAAAGGAATATTATCCATGCACCAAAGATTTTAACAACCAAAGCCTTTCATATAATAGATGGTGTTCATGGCAAACACTAAACTCTAGTGACACCTTATTGTCTTTAAATATATTCTTTTTCTATTGCTTCTATGCATTCAGTTTAGCCGACAAAGACACACCAGTACTTGATAAGAACAGAGGTCATAACCTATGGACGTACTAGACATACATCCATTTTACTTCATGCTTAATTAATAACCATTACATACCCCACCCCAAAATCCGTAAATTATGAGACTGCAGTGTTCAGTGTAAGTAAAGAGAGAAAGAGAGGGTTGCTGAATAGTTCAGGAGTTCCTCTGGACTGGAGCAGCATTTTCTAAACAGACTGTTTAAAAAAATAGGGCCAGTTTCTGCAAGTCTTTAACATATTGATTTCAATGGCACTACTTGTGGAGTACCACTCAATCCGAATAAGGGGCAGAATCCCAATAACAGTATTATCTAATTTTAAAAAGGTATCTACTTCATGAATGGATGGGGCTGCCAGATTCATGAGCAGCAGAATATGGTTTGCAAAACATTTTTTTTTTAATATTTTTTTCAGGTTTTCATGAAAATACAAAATGACTGATATGTTTGGTGTGGAGGAGTAATTTCTTTAACACACAAAAAATGTTTTGCTACCAAGTGTTGTAGTTTTACACTGGATACAATTAACTTCTGCTCATAAAAAAATAATCTAACGTTCCACAAAGAAAAACTGTGTGCTGACTGGTTGTTTCACAAAGCTCCAATGCAAAATTATTTTAAAAAAAAAATCTGCAATAAGCAAAGCTGCTAATAAATATCAGGGCATAGTTAAAATGTGGTATCATGATATTGTAAATTCATATGGCCTAACATTTAAAAATCCACTTGGACTTGTACCAGATAATTCATTGCTCTCTTGAACTGAACTTGTGGACATTACAGGGTCATTGCATTTGTTACATAATTAAACATTTTAAAATCCTCTTGCCAAATTTAAAAGGGATGAAAATGGTGATGTGAGTTGTGTAATATCGACTGACCCCGGTCATCGATGGGTGGGGTTGAACCTGTGGCCTCTGGAGCTCAGTGCATGAGCTAAAAGCCATATGCCTCTTAGCTAAGGCTGTAAAGAAGACTCATTAATCTCTCTCTAAGTGGTCTCGGTGCCACTAGATGGGACAGAACACCACACCCAGAAGATGTGAGATTACAGTTGCACATTAGCAAGAGTGTGAATATTTGTTGAAGTAAGTCAGCATCATTTTCTCAAAGAAGAAAGAGTTTAGAAAGTAACCAACAGGAGATTAAGAAGGTATAATTCTAGCTTGTGCGACCATTTATCAGACGTCAGAATTTGATCCTTGATGTTTTTGACAAACTGCAAGCTGGGTAATTACATTCTCCCTGTAGTGGACACCTCTAAAATGTCAGTATTTGCCAACAGTTACCACCCAGAAGTATCGGAAATACCAGAGATTTTCTCTCTACTTAGAATTGGAGATATCTGTGGTAACTACGTGTTTATGGTTGGGAGATATTGCATTTGTAATGTTTTCTATTGTCTTGTATGGTAAATTGCTTTCTTTTCAAACTGAGAAGGAAGTAGATTGTTATAAGCTGGATGAAACCTTGTTATGGATAGAGTAAAAACCCCATTGAGATTGATACGTCTGAACACATTCTTCAATTAACATAAATGTAAGCTTAAGGGGAAAAAAATAAGAGTGTTTGTGAACCCACCCAGGAGCTTTAGGCTGAATACTGGATAGGTGTGAGGAAGGGATGTGAGGGAGGGAAAGGAGAAGAGTCAAAAGCAGGGGCGGCTCCACGCCTCAGCACACCAAGCGCATACTTGGGGCTGCATGCCATGGGGGGTGCTCTACCAGTCGCCGGGAGGGCGGCAGGCAGGCAGCCTTCAGCGGCATGCCTGCAGAGGGTCCGCTGGTCCCGCGGCTCCAGTGGACTTCCCGCAGGCGTGCCTGCGGAGGGTCCGCTGGTTCCATGGCTTCTGTGGAGCCGTGGGACCAGCAGACCCTCCACAGGCATGCCTGCGTGAGGTCCACCGGAGCTGAGGGACGGGAGACCGGCAGAGCGCCCCCCGCGGCATGCCGCCATGCTTGGGGTGGCGAAATGTCTAGAGCTGCCTCTGGTCAAAAGACTGAAAAAAGACAAGAACAGAGAGAGAAATGGATGGAAAAAGGGAAAAAGCCAAGAAGTAGTCTGTTAAAACAGTGTGACCTGGAAAAAAAGTTAGAGAGACAGCTTTTGGGTCTGTTGATTAAAGAAGCTTGGAACTGTAAACTAAGAAATTGCTCCTTTTGTTCTTGGTTCCTCTTGCTTCAAAAACACATGATTTTGTACATGCCTTGTAAATCAACAAGATTGCGTCAAAAAAAGATACCAGGATCCATCAATTTCTACTTTGAACCAGAACATCTGTCACAGCCCCAAACTTTGACTAGCTGCTTGGTTTGAAAAAGGACAATGTTATTTTAAGACTAACTATTGAAACGGTGGTAGTGGTGTTTGGCTGTTTTACTTTTAACTTTCACATTTCAGCAATAAATGTAAAATGTCTGTGGGGTCGTAAAGCCAAAACACTAGTGGTTTTATATGCTTTTTAATTGAAATCATTTGATAATGGACAAAATCTGCTAACTTGAGTCCTGTCTTAATTCAATCAGTTTTCTTTTAACATACCTGACAGAACTGATGATACCAAAAGAGAGACAATTATGCCACTATATTGGGAGAACACTGCACTTCTTATATTAAACCATTTTAGTTTGCAATCCATTATCTCTCTAAGTCATTCCCTAATAGCACCTACCTGTATTCTGGCAGACAATCGGCTATTACTGGCACGAAAGAAAGTATACTTTTCACCTTTGGTAAAATTCTTATAATTAGAAAGTTTTCATTTGATCTCAGTGTAAATGGAACAATTATAATAATGAGCAAAAATGTAGAAGGTGGTTTATAATGGACAAAGTCCTAAAGAAATATTTTCCATTTCTTTGAAGTTATTTCCACCTTCTGTCTGCAGTCCTCAGACTGCTTTACAAACACTGTTGAAATAAGCTTCCAACACCACAATGAGCTGGGTAAATAACAATATTCTCAATTTACACAGATGGACACTTATGCATTAGAAAGTTGGGTGACTTGCCATATGGGAAGTCTGTAGCAGAGTCAGGAATTGAAGCCTCTTCTTGACTCAGTCTTATACTATCAAACACAAGTTTCTTTACCTTACATTGTAAGGGTAAGCCTCACACCATCCAAATGTTTACTAGGCGGAGAAACTCAGATTCTCCAGAATCACTATGTTTCAAAACACTGTTGATTTGATATCTCCGTTCTTTACCCCATCCAAACGAATTATTACTCTGCCCACCAAGAGTTAGTTACAGATTCAGTAGCTTGATCATATTGTTTAATTCTACCTAAACACAATGAAAATGGTGATGGGTTTTTTAGTGGATTCAGTTAAAAAAAAATTAAGTGTTCAACACATATTTAGCATACAATAACCAAACCAGCATTTGGAAATAATATTTGGACCTGATCCTTCAAACAGTTATGTGTGGGAGAAGCTTACAGGAATAGTCCTAATGACTCCTGTGAGTAAAGGTAGTCTGTTGGTATTTGCAGGATCAGGTTGTTTGGTTGGAATTTTTTTAAAAACGATCTAGCCAGTGTAAAGACAAACAGTAAACTTAAGAAAACACATTGTTTTCCCCCCTTTGCTTTTCATCTTTACGATATATGGCTCAGGGCCACCCAGAGGATTCAGGGGGCCTGGGGAAAAGCAATTTTGGGGGCCCAGGTCCTGGGGCAAATTGCCCCACTTGCCCCCCACCCCGGGCAGCTCTGATATGGCTTCACTCAATATCTTTTCTGGACTTAAGCTCAGACAAGAGTCATGTTTTAGGATACTAGATTATCTGTGATATGCAACTTTTAAAACCATTGGGCCAAATTCTGAAGGCCTTCTTCTGTTTTTTGCACATTTCTTCCTTAGGCAATGTCCCATTGAAGTCAATAGGAGTTAGCCTACGAAAAGAAAGAAAAATACTGAATAAGCCCTTCAGAATTTGGCCTATAGTGTATACATTAAACTACATAATTTATTAAAGACCATTGATCTGATACTGTGCTTCATGGACTGAAACAAGCATGAACTATGGGCTAGTCTACACTGGCAATGTTAAAGCGCTGCCGTGGCTTGTAACGTGACCTCTCCCAGTGCTCTAAAAAAACCCACCTCAATGGGCGTGGCTACCAGCACTAGTGCTTTACAGTGCTGAAACTTGCTGCACTCAGGTTGGTGTTTTTCACACCCGAGTAAGAAAATTGCATCAGTGTAAAGTGCCAGTGTAGACAAGCCCTATGTCACATATAAGTGAGGAATAAAACCCATATTTGCTTATTTCTAAATCTCAGTTCTCTTTCTTTATAACTTTAGAGCCTACTGATCCCACCTGTCTAGTGTTGCACAAGCAAATAAAAAAAGGTATGTGCTGTCCCACTTAAAGATGGTGGAATTATTCCAGGATCATAGATCTGTTATGCTGCCCCAATGTGCAATTAAACAAGGACATTGCACCTCACACACAGCACACTGAAGAAGTGGGTGAGGTCCATATCAAAGCAAGAATGGCCAGAGGAAAAAAGGGCTGTGTACTGTACACTCTTGCCAATGCATACTCCGTAGAAGCACATGGATAGTGTGGAGTATGTAGTGCTGCGTATATCCAAGTAGTGGTGCAGGGAAGACCAGAATCTGCAAATTACAAAACTACAAGCCACTTGGGCAATATAGTTTCTGGTTTCACTCACTCTGCCTCTGTGTGCATGAAGCAGCTAAGGATGCATCTTACTGATGGTGTTTGGAGATAGGCCTTTGCACTGGTGATTTGCCTCAATAATAGAAGTATTCTCTCCTAAACGTCTGTGCTATCACCCAGTCCATGTCATGCAGTTTGCAGCTGACTGAAACCAATGACCTGCTAAGCCTGTATTGCAGTGGTTCTCAACCCACGACCTGTGGGCTGCATGCAATGAAGGGCACAGCTGTGTGCGAAAAAAAAAAATTCAAAATTTCCTGCTCCCATCTGCAGGGCCGGGGCCAGCTGAGTGGGGGGAAGAGGGCATCAGGCAGTCCTGCTGGGGTACTCCTGCCAGCAGCTGAGCTGGTGAGTGCAGTTGGGGGATGGGGTGCAGGACAGTGGGTCTCTGGGGAAGTTTTTTTTGGGGAGGTGGGCTCTGGGCAGTGACGGGTTAGGGGGTGATGGATAGCACAGGCCCAGGAACTAGTGGTGTTGACAGAGGTTTTAATTGGGGCTCCGTACCTGGCTCCGCTCTGTGGAGGGGTCATTGGATGGGTGGTGCTGGGCATATGGGTTTGTGGGGAGGATGTCTCTGGGCAGGGGGTTGGTGTGGTGCTTGGTGTGGGTCTGCCCCTGAGGAGGAGAAGAAGAAGGCTGGCAGTGCAGGGCTGAGCGGGCCAGTGTGCGTCTGTCATGGTGGTTCTCACCTATGGCTCAAACAACACATTGTGGACCATATATAGTAAATAAATTGAGAACCGCCACTGTATGGTATGATAGTGGAACTCATATTCGTTCTGGCTCCCATTGCTACATGCCTAATTATTACTTAGCACCTTTTACCTATAGTTCTTCTGTTGACCATGATTTTCCTGTGAAGTTCCTTAATACTCCTAGTTATAGATGCTTACTGGGACAACTATTTGGCACCATGAACTCATTGCTGTGCTTCAAAAACTCCCCCTTCCCTCTCAAATCTTGTAACAAAGAGCACACTTTCTCTCCAGCAGAGTTTCTGTCCACTGCAGTATGTTTTGGGGGCAGCTGTATCAACATCCCTTTTCTTACATGGCCATGTGGTGTTCCAAGAGTCAAATTATTACTTAGTTGCACAGTAAAGGCTTCCACAGAGGACAAGTTCTGTGCAAGTTGCAATGGCACATTTCTGAATACACTAGTCTTCTGTGTACTTTGTACATACAGATAGATGATTAGCACATCATAAAAAGTATTCTGACTTAACAAAAAATCCAGTTTAGCTGAGAATATCTGATACACTAAGGCTGTATTGAAACCAAAGGTGGAAAATGGCTTTCCCACAACAGAGTTTTGATTCAACAAGGTTAGATTGCAGCACATTCCTGAGTCATAAATATGTATTTAGAAATCTTCCTGGGATTTAATTTATTTTCTCTGAGATGTGTGCATGTGCATGTGTATTTTGCTGGTTTTATTTTTTCTGTACCCAACTTTAGAAAATTCTTAAATAACTTAAAAGATCTTTTTTATTAAGTATGCCACCTCCACAATTCCCTTTCTGAATCCTCAGAAAGCTAGTTTCATATGCAAATTAAATATGCTAATGAAACAATCTATCCACAATTTCTTTTTAATGGTATTATTTTAAAAGTAGGGCTCTTAAGGTAATCACTTTGATTGAACAAGAAGAAACAGATGTTTCTGTTATTAAAAATAAGAGGAAGGACTGGATTAATGAATATAAAGAAAAAACAACCCAAATGCAAGAGCTTAATATGTATTAGGAAACTGAGAAAGATAACATCTGTTGTAGTTATTCTTCAAACAAATTTATCGTAGTTAAAAATCTTAAAATTTCTTTACAGTTAGTCTTGAGAGATCAAATCTGATTGCAGGATGTATACACCTGTGTGGAGTAAATTAATAAGACTTCTCAGGCCAAATCTTCTGCTGGCCAAAATTTTGCTGTACATGGGCAAAATTCTTTTGAAGTCAGTGGAGAGACACCCATTTTACAAGATAAGACAACTTGGCTCCAATCTTAATGCATTACTGACACCCATCGTACAGCTAAGAACATCAATTAAATACTTAAATAATATGAAAAAATGCTTATGTAATCACTCATATTAGTCTTTAGAATAGTAAACTAAGTGTAACCAAATCATAGGCTATTTACTCTCCAGGCCAGAACCTCAGCTCGTGTAAATTGTTCTAGTTCCATTGGCTTCAGTGGAGTTATACTGATTTACACCGGCTAAGGATCACCTTTGAAAGAAAGCACGTAACACTCAGCACCGTGTGGTTGCTCCTGCAACTTGTGGCTGCTCTTGTGTGGGAGCACAAAGCACAAACAAAGGCAGTACTTTCTCCTGCTTGGGCACTAATGAGGAGACAACCAATTTCTCCATTCCGGCTGTCTGTAAGCAAAGGCTACAGAGGTTCTGCACTCCTCTAAAGGGGACTAGCTGGGTAAGCTGAATAATGGTCAAAGCCCCTTCCAATGACATGCTACTTTTTATAAAAGCTGTAGTAGTCATCACTCTGGGCCAGCTCCCCATAAGAGCACTACTCCTTTACACCACTTTTTCTAGTTCTGAGCCCACAGTCATCTTTGAGTCTGACCTCTCTCTGCATCCTCACACCCAGACTACGTTCTGGCCTTGACAAAGACAATCTTGCCCCACTGATATCTATTCAGAAGGCTGCTGCAAAGATCTTTTTCCTAGCCTGTCAGTTTGACCATGGCACCCCTCTCTTTGCATCTCTTTACTGGCTCCTTCTTCTTCATTGTATCAAGCATAAGCTACTTGTCTTCACTTTCAGTGCCCTGCATAACCTATCATCTCTCATTAGGGTGACCAGATGTCCCGGTTTTATAGGAACAGTTCTGATTTTTGGGTCTTTTTCTTATATAGGCTCCTATTACCCCCGACCCCCATCCTCATTTTTCACACTTGCTATCTGGTCACCCTATCTCTCATTCAGTAGCAAAAGGTTAATTTCCCATCTGTGATTAGTCTGTCATCAGCCTCTATCACCCACTTGTAAAATTTTCAAACAAGCACCTTTGTGATGACTCCCATGCTGCCCCACATCCTTGGGAGACACGCTCGGTAAACAGCTGCAAAGCTAATTTGTTGTCCTCCTTCAAAGCCCACATTTGTTATTGTGATGGTGCATCCCAAAAGGCTTTATGGAAATATGCTTACAAATGCATATATGACATAACTGGCATATGTAGCATAAAACATATTCCATGTAACATATCTCTGTAAAGGTTATGATCTACTGAATTCATTCATCCTATTTGTATGAATATGTCATTGTTGTATTCAAAGTTATGAATATTGGCTGTGTACTTGCTTGATTTCTAAGTAGCATTAGCATTTGATCAGTTTCTTGAGAAAGGACTGTGCAAATTAAGTGCCCAATCAAGAAACACTTAAAGGACAATGAATCTTGGAAGGCTCCAATCCATATAAGAAGTCTACCTGAGGATGTTCAAGGTAACATGTAAACTATGGCTGCTGCCTGTAAAAACTGAGTCATGCATGGACATGTGACTTGCCCACATGACTCCAAAACTCCATCTTGGAGCTGGACATTGCATAGGAGAGAGGGGGTACCCACCCGCAAGAGAAAGTCTATTTAAACCCTTGGGAGACCCCTCCATTTTGTCCTGAGCTGACTAAAGAGATAGCCTCTCCACCCCTAAGGATACCTGCAAGAAACTGGAACAAAGGACAGCAACTACAGAGGGTGTGAGTGATTGCTGGACCCAGACTAAAAGACGACTAGTCTGTAAAAGGAAGCTTACTGGGATTCCTCTAATGGTGAGGTTTTTATCTGTATTCAGTTTTATTACTGTATAAGACTCAAACTTGAGTGTTTTATTTTATTTTACTTAGTAATTCACTTCGTTCTGTCTGTTACTACTTGGAACCACTTAAATCCTACTTTCTGTAATTAATAAAATAATTGTTTACTTATTACTTAACCCAGAGTATGTATTAATACCTGGGGGGCGAGGGAAACAGCTGTGCATCTCTCTCTATCACTGTTATTTAGGGTGAACAATTTATGAGTTTACCCTGTATAAGTGTTATACAAGGTAAAACGGACTTATATGGGGTTTGGACCCCATTAGGAGTTGGGCATCTGAGTGTCAAAGACAGGAACACTTCTTAACCTGCTTTCAGTTAAGTCTGCAGCTTTGGGGCATGTGGTTCAGACCCTGGGTCTGTGTTGGAGCAGACTAGCATGTCTGGCTCAGCAAGACAGGGGGCTGGAGTCCCAGGCTGGCAGGGCAGGAAAGCAGGGGCAGATGTACTCTTGGCACATCAGTTGGCAGCCCCCAAGGATCTTCTGTGATCCAACCTGTCACAGCCATGAGGCCACAAAAAAAGTTGACAGTGTTTAAGCTGCTGGTGTGTTGAGCCTGCTGTATATAATGCTGACTAATATTGTCTCATTGTTTCTTTTTACTCCTCCTCAGGGGGTCATGGATCAGTGTTCACGTCGCACTCTACATCAGTGCCCAGCATGGGCCAGGGAAGCTAATGATTCAACCAGCAGTTGAATTCAACAATGTTGTTGTTTCAATCATTGCTGAAAGTAATGTTTTTGATTGTTTGTTTGTTTTTAAGGATAAAGGAGTAGCTGGAAGGATGTGACTCCTGGTCACATGCCACCTGAGGCACATTGCACAAACGTTAAGACGACTCCCCGTCCACCTGCATCCATTTGTTGTATCTCGTCTTATACTGAAATGGTAAGCACCTTGGGACAGGCCTGTCTTTTTGGGCTGTTTGTGTTGTGCCTACCACAACAGGGTGCTGGTCTATGATTAGGGCTCCTAGGTACTACAGTAACACAAATAAGATTCTAACAGTTGCAAATAGAGAAAAGATCCATATGTTCCTCTGCAATTAAATCAAGAAACCATCATCAATAATCAACCTCCCCTAGCCTCTCTGCAACCAATTTATGAGAAATGACACCTTGAGCTATTTCTGTGGTCTCATACTCATATTCTCTCTTTCTGAAAATAAACTAACAAATATTTAAATCTTGCTATTAGGTAGTTTAGGGAATAATCCAAAGAAATACATTTTAGGATTTATGACTCAGAAAAGTCCACTTCATTTTTTCAGTGTGTTCTTTTTCTAATAACGAAAGTTTCTATGCACTTACTCTAACAGATATTTAGGCTCAGAAAACTAGAGGAGTGACATATAATCTCTAGAGTGGATTCAAAGCACAGCGTAGTGGCAATAACCACTCGCCAACCAATGATAAATTTGCTCTTCACATTCAAACTTAGTTCTATCTTCAGGTCATTGGGTGACAACATGGCAAAGTTTTGCCTACTAGTGATATTTTAGCTACAGTGAAATGTACCCTGTAATTTAGTGTCAAAACATATGGAACTGAAAGGTTAGTATTTACATTTAAATAAAATCTCTAGCCTCAAATTAATGGAGCACATAAAATGACACCATGGTAAGCCATTTTCCTATTTCCATAATTTATAATGTAGTGCAATAAAAATGGCAAATTTTGTAAATATATGCAACTATAATACTGCAGACTTTACAGTAATCAACCTTCTTACAATAGGCTTGACAAATGGTGATTTCTATTACATATGACCATACAGTTTGCAAATATTTGTCAAACTTGTAATGATTTTTTGTTTTTACTGGAAACTTATAAAAATAAATGGAAAAGGGTATTTGCATTTGCACACACAAAATAATGTATTCCAAACTTTAAAACTAGGCATTTGCAGACCCTTATGCTAATATTGGAATGAATATTGTTGCCCAAAGGACAGATGCCCCCCTTCTTCTTGCCTTCTTTAACAGGTTGATGGGGGCGCTTATCTCAGTCTCCTGCTTTAATTGTGAAATAGCCAAACTTACAAATTCAAATCTCACTGTCAAGTCAAGCTTGGAGGGATGCTCTAATTTGCCAATGAACAAATTTAAAGTTTCTGATTTCTCCTCCCTTCATTCTAATCCTGGTAAATTCTGCCAATATTGGTCCCAGTACTGCAGCCACTTACTTACGTGCTTGAAGTTCAAGTTAATGGGACTCAGCACATGCTGAAAGTTAAGCGTGTGTTTGTTTTTAGAATCAAGGCTGTGCCAAGGTTTTTTATAAAAATATTATGTATGAATTATGCAGGCCTTCCTGAATAAATTAATTGAATCCACTTTTTTTTTCCAGAATCATAAATATGCAGTCATGGATACAAATTTTTCTAAATTAGTGAATAATTAAATTATTATAGACTCTAAGTTCACTAGCTTTTATCCTTCATATTCTCTCATTTAAGGAACAAAAACTTTTCAGAAATTAAAAATCAATTCTATTTTTAAAGGTATTTTTTCCTCTCAAAACAAACAAACAAAATCTCAGGGACACAGTGCTGGTAATAACTTTATCTTATCTGATAGCTTTCACACTGTCTTACTGTTATCTGCCAAATATACCTCTCCACAGAAGTACTATTTTTCCTAACTAACACTTATCCATGAGCTGGTCACTATCTTATATTCAGAAGAAGATGCTATCTCCCTGTGTCATCCTTTGAACTCTACATGTATTAAAATTTACCATATTACTATTCTTTTGTCATATTTGTGTGAATTAAAGAAATCCAGCTGCTCCTTTTGGGGACCTTTTGAGCAGTTTTCCTCCCTTCAGTCTCTCTACAGAGTCTCAGGATATTTGTTACAGTCTGTTCATAATTCAGACCCTGGATTAAAGCAGTGTTTGCAGAGTTATCAAGTGCTGAGGAGTGAAGAAAGTACAGCATAATACAGGTACCCAAATTTCCAACATGTCTAACTGAAATCCTCTCTCTCCATGCCACCATGTTCAGATGTCTCTACCAGGCCCACAGACAGCAATTCCGGGCCTCAGGGAATAGTCAATGGGCGCTTTTCCAGCACAGCCAGGGCTTCCACATGCGCTCCCAGCTGTCTTTGCCACCAATGGTATCACCCCGTGAGCGTCTAGGAGCCCACTGCCATCCACCCAGGTGATTTAAAAGGCCTGGGGCTCCCAACCGCCCTTTTAAATCATCCAGGCCCCTAGGCAATTGCCCCCTTCCCTCCCCGCCCCATTGGTGGACATGGAATCTACAGAAACAGTGAAAATCTCTCCTGTTTCATTCACATGTGCTCTGAATAAACATTAAGTAAAAAAATAAAATATAACCAGATATATTATGGTAAAATTGAGTTTAAAGGTACTATTTTACTGAACTAGTAACAAGTCATATTATCCTAGCCTTACTTTCTCCATAACATCTCAGCAACAAACAATGATGACAGACAGGAAGATACACACAGAGACTGATGAGCCCTTAAAATAGAAATAATAAAACTACCTTTTGAGAAACTCAAATTCTGTGTTCTAATTCACCACCCACAATATAACAGTAAATCCCACTCCCAGTAGAAGTTTGTTGTTTCCTGAGGTGGGAGAATGAGAATGACCCTTCTGTCTCATACACCCTAATGGGCTGATTCTTGACAAACAGAACATAAGCAAATCCTATCGTCCTGGACAGAGGGTGGAGAGGGAGAATTGAGACCCAGAATTTTGCAGATCTCAGCTGTTGGGATATCAACCAGCTTGATCTTTGTGAACAGATTAAGGCCCCAATCTACCAAAGAAGTTATTTAAACTTCAGTTTACTAAAGAATGGGATGATTTCAAGTGGTTAAAGTCAGGCACACTCTTAAGTATCTTGCCAAGCCTAAATCTTGCTTATGTTAAACCAGGGTTCCAGCAAGGCCTTCTGAACATTTTCTAGGTTCAATATTCGAATAGCACAATTTTGTACATCTGTTGGCTTTTTTAACACTACATTTCAGTTTGACTAAAATAGTTTAGTTTTCTTTCTTTGTCAATGCTTTTTAATGTGCACCTGTAACATGATTGTCGTGCTTCCGTCTGAGAGATATACAAAGCTCTAGGCACAAGATTTCATTAGTGGAAATTTTTTGGTCACTGCTAATTCACAGAGCAGCTAGTTGGTTTTTTTTTAATAATAGGATTAAGACACTAAAAATTCCTTTATATCCCTTTATCTTCATTGTGCATATGTCTCGGACGATAAATGACAAAAACATCCCACTTTTCTTCCAATCCCACATAACTATTTTTTTCAGGGTATAGCAGTGTCTCTTCCTTCCTTTGTCACAGGAATCTAATGGAAGGAAAGGTGCACTGTAAAAAGCTAGAAGAGAACATGATGATAGCCAACAAACAATGGCTGCATTGGCTGGACTCCCTCTGGAATTTGGTGTTCACTTATGTAAACTGACACCCAAGGCTGGTTGCTGATAATTAACAAGAGGGGTTAGATTTGAAGAATTACTTTCTTTAAAAACACATTATGGATGAAATCATGCTAGCAAAAACTGTGGACAGATTCACCCTTCTGTTAGGCAAACTCCTGCAAGCAAAATCAAAGCCCGGGCCTCCTGATAGAACAAAGGACATGAGGGAGCTCATTTTACCATGGACCAGGGAGCCACAAGGTCCTAATACAGCCTGAAGTTTTGGCAGCCTGGGCCCAGGACAGTGTGGTTCTGACATCTGACTTCAAAACAAATCTGTTCTCCACTAGTATAAACCTCAAAGGAGGGGTGTGGAAACACTGTAGAACTGATAAATGAAACTGTTTTTAATTGTTCACTTTATTAATGTAACTTCTGTTCACCATTCACTATACTTGCCTACACTGTAACTTCTGTTCCATATTGTAATTCAAACTCCATTTTAAAACACTCACTCCATTTTGTAAAAGCTTTCTCCAACCTTCATTTCTGCAAACCCTGCTGTAATCTTATTAGTTTAGTTTACATGTGTGAATGAGGTATGCATGGGTGATAGAATCAACCTCCAGCCCCAGCCTGTCCTGATGAGATAAAGTTCAAATACCAACGGCTGAAGACCTAGACAACAGCCCTAAACAAAGTAAGAAGCATCCACCCTAAAAAGAAAAGAACAACAGAACAACAGAGGGAAGCTCAAAGCCAGGTCCCAGGCTGACAGTCACGCCTGCAATTGACGGGTGATCAAGCAAACCCAGAGGCGGCGTGACACAGCAAGACCTAGGAACTTTGAATCCAAACTAAACTCCTATAAAAAAAGGAAGGGTAAAATGAGAGACTTTGGGTAACGTTCTGCTATCAACATCAGGGAGCATCGGTGCGCGCCCGACAGAGACCCGGCTCCTCCTCGTGCTCAGCTTTCCTGGCCAGTTAGCTGCCACGAGCTCCGATCCCAAGCTGCAAACTCAAACTGCAATCAGGACTGGTAACTATCCAGCAGCTGCAGAACATTTTGGTGTGTGTGTGTGTGTGTGAGTGTATGTGTATAAGCATTAAGGTATTTGCTAATAGTTACGGATTAATAATAAATGTGGCATCTTTGTCTTGACCCCTAAAACGATCCTGTGTAAGTTTGTGGGACAACAACACCTGCCCTGCCAAGGGATGGGATGAAGCTCCCTGATGTGTTGTTGGCCTTGTTGCCTAGGGGAAATACAATTTGACTCTCTCTACTCAAGGCAAAATGCATCTTCCCCTGCATTTGAAAATATTTGCTGCTAACACATCGCTATCACACTTTCCCTGACCAACGTAGATGCTATTCCTTACAGCTTTGCTGCCCAGATAGAGGAAGGTTTTACAACACAGTTCTGAGGAAAGGAAAAAACCCTAGTAGAGAAATCATGGTAGAATTGTGCTAGCAACCAGAATGTTCAAATGTGTGTTGCCTGGTTTTAGCTATAGCGTGGATAGGATCTAAGCCTAAAAGTGTCATGAAACAGTCTTATTCTGTTTGCAGATTTTTTGGGCAAAACCCCTCACACCACACACTTTTCACAATCATAATGAGCAGGCACTGAATTATGATGTTAAGCAGACTCAACTAAAATGGTGGTGAGAGTTCATGGATAACTCGTAGCATGGTAGTGAACACAACTACCATGCAGTCTGCATTAGCAGAGCTGTCCAACCCCTTCTGAAGCTTGGTGTACGTGTGACATTTCATAGTTATATTCAAGATGTATGTTTCCAGTGCATGGCTGTTGTCTTCAGAGATGGATGAAGTAGCACTGGAAAAAAATGAAAGTAGGCCTGAATGGTGGTTTGTTTGTTTTTTGTTTTTGAGGTTTAATAAAAAGCATATACGATTTACCTCTTCCCTTTCCCCACAAGAGTTCTATATCTGAGGTCCTTTCAGATATTTTACAGACACCTCTCTCAGACAAACTTATATGGACTGCACTGAGAATCTGCCTAAACAAGTACAGAGTAAACACCGTGCAAGTTCCGTTGGGTACTATATGATTACTTTGGAAACACAACACAGGCTGACTATTCCAGTAAATTATCCCCCGGGTAAATCCTTTCTTCATTTTATTATTTTAGGATACCAAGTCATGGTATCCAGGAAACTGTCACCATTTGTATTTGTGTATGTTTGCTGATATTCTAACCTTTCTGCCTCTATCTAGTGAATGAGTAATTCAGTAGATAGGTTTTGGAGATGAAAGACTAGTGCACGGATGTTCAAATTCTGCCTTTGGCCTCAAATGACAAAGAGTTTGATAATCTTGTTCTTATCCTCAATTGTGCATATCACAAAATCATTCAATTTTAGCACAATATTTGAAGACAGCTCCTGTTACAATGCTGTAGGGAAAGATCAACATTGATATAATGGTTATTTTTTCCCATTTTATTAAGCAATGAAGAACTTTCATTGCTGTCAATTACGCTGCCATTTGTAAGATAAACATGTACACTGGCTGGTGTATGTCCCATCAAAGGTTTGTACAGTTTATAAAAGACAAATGTTCTCTCTCAGTCGAACTACAAGTAAAAGACTTCAGAGCTTAGGTTGGTATTTTCTGAGAAAGCCATCAAAACAAAATGAAAATGTTGGCATTTCAAAACACTGTTTTGCATTTTACTGAGTACTGCCTGTACCAGACTGTCCGTATCAGACTGCCCGTGGATTACGGAAGGATTAGTGCCTGAATATCAAGCAGAATTGCTGGAAGATGTATGACCTCTGCTTTTGTCTGTAAACAAAAAGGTATTTTATTATTGTTTTCCACAGAACTTTATTTAGAAGAAATGCCTAAAGTGAACAGTAGCTCACAAACTGAGCCCTAGGCTTCTCTTCTCTCTTCTCCCCTGCTCTCCACCCCAACAGGTTCTCAGTAGAAACACTTTTTAACTTTGTCTTATTTCAGCAATTGTGCTAGACAGAAATAATGAAAGATAATGTAAATTAATCATGCAAGCCCAAATCATATCCAGTATGGGAAACCCATACAGGAAATGTTGGAAGCTTTGCCTAGGCACATTTCCTAGACATTTTTTGGGGAAAAAGGGCCTGTTTATCTGCCCACATTAGAAACCAAAGTTCCAATTTACCACCAAGTTTTCTCCAGTGCACAATTTATGTAATAAAGCAGAATCACTCCCATGAAATCTAACACAACATCAGTGGACCTTCCAGCACAAGACTGAGAATAGAATTATCACAGCTAAGCTCAAGTGCAGTACAAAACTCTGGAAACTACCTTTTTCATTCCCAACAGACACCAGCTAATATAGAATAGGGAACAACAACAAAAAAGCAGCATTACCAAAAATCACAAGCATCTTGTCAAAGTTAGTGTGTGTTTGTGTGTGGTGGGAGAAAACAAAATAGCAACATATATTGTGTCGATATTGATTTCACTCATATATACTAGCTTTTAAGTGAGAAGGTCCAAGGATTTTTAATCTCAAATTAAGTCTTCACCATGTAAAAGGGATCATTCTTTCACCTTTTATCTGAGAGTCTATTGTGATACTCTGGGCCTTTAAGAGCCAATGGCTCTCTGCCAGCTACTCCTGGACCCTATATTGTAGCCTCTTCAACAGGGGCCTCCAGAAGCCTTGCCTTCTCCTTCCCTACCCTACAAGGTAATGAGAGGAAAAAAAGCCCCTTTTGTTATTGGCCAGAAGTTTTATCCCCACCCCCTGTATTGGGCCACTAAATCCATTCCTTTCCAAGCTACTGCTGAGAAACCTCCTTGAGATAGTCCCCCATCCTGTCGGGTAGCAACCACACACCATGTGAGGTGCAGCCTTTTATCCCAGTTGTTACAAGTCAACCACTTAGTCATAGCTGTGGAAGTAACTGTTTCATCCATTAGCTCCTTTGTGGCTGCTACACTGTGGGGTTTACACACCTCATCACACTCCAACATTGTTTTTAAAGTTATCTGCTTTTGTTGTCAATGATTGTAGACACACACACACACACACACACTCTAGAATCACTGAGTGGAAATTTCCTATTATAGTTGTCTAACCCATAACCTTGCCATGGCCTGGTTGTTTCCATGTAATACTTTGTTTTCTTTTAGTAATTTTTTCAGACTAGTTTTAACAGTAAAAAAATATACGAGGCCAGATTCTTAGCTAATGTAAAGCAACATTGCTTCACTGAAATCACTGGAGCTACATCTATTTATGCCAGCTAAGGTTCTATCCGACCATATGGAACAATCTGGAAAATGTCGGAGGTTGGACTGCGTAATCCTACATGCCTTTTACATCCATCACTCTATAATAAATTAAATTGCAGTAAGGGAGAGGTAGTTGCTTCTCCAAAATTAAGGTTGCAATTAGCTTCTATTATAAAGTCATAATTTACTCTATCGTATTTTCAAAATTGTGAGATGTAGTCTGACAGTAAAAGAGAATGAAACTTAACTACAGCAGCTCTGGTGTCCTTCTAGAATGTCTCTGTAAATTTTAAAATAAAATAGCTGAATAGCTCATTGAAAGTGTTTCCTGTTTTGTAACTTTGACTTCTGTTTAGCATATCTTTGTCTCACATATCATTATTTCTGAATAGGAAATGGCTTGTTATAAACTCTTCCAATTTTCCACACAGTTTAATCTCTTTGAAAACTCACATAATAGAAAAGTCACATAATTTACAGAAGTCAAGCACTTCAAAGCAAGGGAAAAATAGCTGAGGACAACATAAATATTGTATTTTGCACACAGTAAGTAAAAAAATACACTACTCTTATCAAGTGCAACAAAATGCCTATATCATCGTTATGTAACCACCTTAACTCTGACCTAAAATACTATTATTTGATTAGTAATCTCAAATGAGAGCCACAACACAATCTGTCTGAGAAACGAAAACCAAAAATATGCTATAAACCCAACAGTGCAAAAAACTTACACGTGAGTAGTTCCAGTACTCGCTCAAGAGAGAGTCTGTGTGTCTGTGTCTGTGTGTAAGATTAATCTAGTGCATAACTGCTTGCAGAAATGGGGTCTAATTTTGTACTTGTTACATTAAAATTGTCATTCCAAGTTTGTATGTTTTTGAAAATACACAAACTTGGAAAGATAATTTGAGATAACAAATATTGCTCTGTCTAGGCAATATTCAATTTATGTATTTTGATTATTAAAAAATAGCATTTACAATATAAAACAAACAAATGTACGTTTAAAATAGAATGACAATATTGCAGAAATTATTTATTTCAGTCAGAATGTCCTTCCTAGTATCAAAGTCTTTAAATACTGACTTTTACTTTTTTGCTGAGCCATATTTTTCAGGAAACGGAAATAGACAAAATGCATTTCCTTCATTTAATTTTTGAGCTCCTCGGACAAATTATCAACAAATAAGGTTTGCTCTACAGCCCATTCAAATCAATGGAAAAACTCCTGTTGACGTCGTTGGGCTTTGAATCAGGCACATAATTTTCCAACTTTAAAACAACACCTGTAAACTTCAAAATGTCATTTTAAAAAATTAAGGAAAAATTCTAAAAACATTGCTATTATATATCAGCCAACCTTTTCATTTTAAGATAATAAAAAATGGAACTTGAAATAGCAGATTTATAAAAGGATACAATTCTTTCTAGTAAATAGAAGGAAAAAATACATGTGTAAAGCAGCT
Organism: Gopherus flavomarginatus; assembly: GCF_025201925.1. NCBI lineage: Eukaryota > Metazoa > Chordata > Testudines > Testudinidae > Gopherus > Gopherus flavomarginatus. The sequence continues at coordinate 101,308,782 of NC_066618.1, read as the reverse complement.
GTAAAGATTATACTGTACGATAGAATTTTTTATCTGAAGAAAATTGGCTCTGTAACTTTTTCCTATGTGCTTAGCAGAAGACTTCACCATAATGCACAGAAAACAGAGTGCCCATTGGCTTATAAAGAGACCAAAGCCATACAACAAGAGGTTTAAAATTACTTAATAAATAGAAATCCATTGATTGTAATTCTTTAATCCCATCACTAGATTTAGAAACCTTTATTCTCTAGGAGTACCACAGAACAAAAGCCTCTTACCCTCAGCTGTTTGGTAATATCTTCCAGTGGCTTTTGCTGCTTCAGTGGAAGTCAACAAGGAGGAAAATCTGTGCAGCATTTGAGTCTTTTGAGATATAAAATTTCCTAACAAAAAATGGGACTTTATCCTGAGATAGAATCTTCAGAAGCAGGATTCTTATACACCTTCTAAAATTTCTCTTAAAGAGACACTCAGGTTAAAATTATGGGCTAAATTCTGCTCTCAGTCACTCAGCTGTAACTCTGAAATAACTCTTCTATAGTTTATTCTGCATTCACATTGGTTACAATGCCATAACTGATGTTAATAGAATCCCTATTTGTACCCTTGTGAGAAGAATCATATCCCAGGATTTCCACCAGTGTAATGTAGGATCAATTTGGCCCTAAAGACAGTATGAAAAAACCAAAGCAAAATTGCTTTACCCAATGTTGTAAGCAAGACTTCAGATTTTTAAAGCTGATGTCATACCTTTTCACTATTTGTGATGTTTACTTTTTGCATCCATTCCAGATTGAACAATGAAAAAAGACTGCATTTTCACTTGTGTTTCTAATCAAGTGTTCAGGTCCTTATGCACCACACAGTGCGGCATGGTTTGAGAAAAACTGATTTCGTTGGAATTGTATACAGACCCACGGTCCCTGATGGACCAAAGCCAGCTATACTAACGTACGTCAGGACTAAGGCAGTTGGAGAATCAAGTAATCTCTTCCCTGAGCCCCCTTTCATCACCTCTGCACCGAGAATATTTTTGTGCAAGGGAGAATCTGGTCCAGTTATCCCCAAAACTTATGTCAAATTCTAATGGGCCTTCTACCACCAGACAAGCCCCAATGATCCACATTTGTTATGAAGATAGATCTTCACTGATATCACTGAACACTTTAACAGGCTTTCCTCAGTGCCAGGAAATTAGAAATGGAAGGAGTTTCTTATGGAAATAAATTCAGGGAAGAATGAGAACAAACACCCATAATACCCAGATGTTAGATACACTAGTGAGTGCTGACTGACAAATATTAAAACTATGTATGTTTCAACTTTTTGGTCAAAAGTTAATTCTGATTTTGAACATAATTTAGCACTTGATTAAAACTGAGTAAAAATTTCATATAAACACTCGTTGGGGGGAAAAAGGAGTTCAGTCCACTTTTTCAACCCTGGGAAAATATTTCATTACAGCCAAACCTGGAGGTAGTTAGGTTAAATTTAATTCCAAGATGTTCAAAGTTTAGTAGAGTTATGCCCAGAAAATATCTCCAATTAACAAATAATCCTTTAGTATCCCACCTTCTAAAGTTAGCATGCTCCTGGTGTGGAGGAACCTAGTAGCTGACGTATCTGGGAAATTGAGAAATTTAGCACTGTATTAAGATACCTCACTGCTTTTTCCATATGGACAATGAACTCTGATCTAGGATGATGTTTGATCTCCTGAGGGAGCACAGTGTCTTTGTCATAAATCAGATTGGAAAGAATGCATTATATGAGCAAATATGTGATGTGTTATTGTAGTCTTTGTTATTTTTCCTCATAGTGGGTTGCCACTATAGTTTGTATTTAACAAAAATTAACTTGTTATTGCTTTTGTTAAAAAGCAACAAGATTTGCATAGACTGTAACAGAAACCAACACACACAGAATAAAAAAATAAAGACAACACTCAAAAGGTAATTATGGTCATAGAACACTAACCAAAAAACGATGTCCAAACAGGATTGACATTCTGTTTTACTACCATCTGGAACAAAATACAAGCTTGCTCGCTCGCTCTCTCTCTCATAGCCTTCCCAGGACATTCCTTGCAATAAATAGCAAATAACCAACATACAAAAAAAACTACCTATATTTACAAACACGCTTAGTATACTAATGGTGTAAAAACTGGAAGGGGAAGAGTGTATAGTCCTTCTGACCAAATCTCTCTCTATGCATATTTATTGCCCAGATGCCACAGTGACAGCCACATTAGAACTACCAGATAGACCATTACAATTCCCCATGAGAAGAATTCATTAAAATAATATATATTATTATTATAATGGACTCACTTCATATCATGCTGTAAGCGTTCTCTGGCCTGATCCTGCAAAGAAATGCGCCAATGGGGACCATTAAACCTGTACAGAGTCAATAGATTCCCTGTGGCATAAGGGAACATCAACTTACAGGATCAAGCCTCAATTGGTACTGAGTTTTCACATGCAGTATATTTAAGAAAATATAAAATATTTACATCCTAATAAAATAAGAACACATTATTTGATAAATGCTGTGTTCCAAAGTTAAAGAGGATATTTCTGCCCCTAAATTATTTCTATTATGATAGTTTTTGTAGGCCCTGATCAATTATTAGGGCCTCATTCTGCCAGACACCCTAAATACACAATCAAAAAAAGTCCTTTGCCCAAAAGAGTAACAAACATCTCTACCACTGAAATCAACGGGAGATGCATACACACGTTAGGGCTGAATTTGACACAGAAGTTTACAAAGCTTACCAAAAGTATAGTGTTAGCTATGGTAAGTAAGCTATTAAACTTGCTTTGCTGAGATGCTAAAATCACCACCAAAGTGAGTCACCAAATATGCACTGGACTTCACAGTGACCCAGAGACTTCACTGGGATTCAATGCCAGCAGAGGTATCTGCACACGTGGGGACATTTGCTGGATCAGGGCCTTAGGTTATTGTCAATGATTGTCTATCATCCCAGGGTAGAAGTCAGTTTATAAGATTTCTCAGCTGGAAATCACTTTGTTTTTTGCAATTAAAAACCACTGTCTTTTAAAGTTGTGGGTGTGTACTTTTTTTTGTTCCTAGGGATTCAGTTGAAGAGCTGAAAATTGTTCTTAGCTATTAAGTTCATTTTCTACTGTTCTTATTTTTGGTATTTTGAGAGGGGTGAATAATATTAGAATCTAGCAACTCTAAAAATCTATTACAGTAGAATAGATAAACAATACACATTTCAAAACTATTAAATACTGTAACAGTCACAGTTGTAAGAACCATTATAGCTTAGTTTATCACATCCCAAATTTCTTTAGTTGATTTTTTTAAACAAAAGAAAAAAATATTTCTCCCACAAATTATACAAAACAGAAGAAAGGCAATAACAACAGTCTTGTGACAACCTTCAAAGCCTAGGAAGTTCACAGTTAAATCTCAAAGCTCATCTGTAACCAGCATTTTGTAGTTAGGTACGATTGTCATTTTAAACAAATCTGATTTTGTCAAGTTAACACATGATGGTTCCCAAGATAATCATTCTCATACTTAGAATGCGAACTATCAAACTTTTAATGGTTTCTACTAGATTATAGATCACAAGGTAAAATCACTTACTAGTGACAACTGAGTCCCAGGGGACTGGAAACCCTTGCTTTTGTCCATTTTCAGCTTTTATTAAAGATTTACTCCTGTGAATACAGGTTTTCAGGGTCAGACCTCCTACTTCTAACTCTAAAATTTCTTTCAGATGGGAACTTTAACTTTACCATCATTTTTGATAGATGATTGTGTGTTGAATTTTATATAAATTAGGTAGCCTGTCATATACATTACTAATTACCAGACCATAGTCAATAAATCATAAAATATACTATCCTTGAATCATAATTTACTCACTGTAACAACATTCTGATGCATAATAGTGACTGTCAGTAGTACTTTATGAAGATAAATCATTGAAACACACAAATCATGAGATGAATTGCAATAAATCAGTCAGTTTGCTGTCCCTGAAGACCTAATGACACTGTCAGTTCAACATGAGTGAGCACAACTTAGTTTTCATTCCAACAGGGATAACAGTTGCCAATGACAACACCACCCACATTGGTGGCATGGAAATCTGCAGAGGACCCAGGAGGCAAAACGGTATTAGAAATTCTATTCACATGCACAGTGTCAGTGCATCATGTAGCTGTTTGTCATCTGTCCACCACTCTTGGGGGGAAAAAAAAAAAGAAGAAACTATATCTTTTAAGCCTGAGTGCTTATGTAAAAATGCATCAACTTACAGAAAAGTTAATACAGCTATTAGCTTTGCTGTCACTCCTGAAAGGCCAACACAGCAAGAAATGTCCGTGTTTGTTGGAACAGCACAACTTTTGATCAAATATCATGCTGTTGCATTGTCAACTGGTGTTCCAGTAACATGTCAGAAAAAACAAACAGCTAAATTATGACCTACAATGAGGTTTCTTCTTTAACAGACATTGCTAACCTTTCTATAAAAAAAAAAAAAGAAAAAGGAAAATTTATTCCCTGACCATACTTGAAAAATGCTATCGCACATGGTTTCTTAACCCTAGCAAGACAGAAGCAAGAACCCTATGCCTTCCATCTGAAGCACCAGACAATGAAGTGACCACTCCAGATATTGTGGGATGGTACAATTTTCAAGCACTATGAACATTTGGTGTACTTTGGGGTCACATTAGACTGAACACTGACATTCAAGGAGCACCCCAAGAAGCTGAATGCCACAAATTGTGTAATGCAGCAACTGGCAAACACAAAATATGGAGCTAACCCCAGAACACACCGACCAACCAGTCTCACCCTGTGTTACTCAGCTACGAACTACTGTGCCGCACTATGGCCATGCTCAAACCATGCACACAGAACGGATACTACATCAGTTCTATAAGATCATTAGAGGTATTGGGAAAATGACTGCCACACTGTCACCTTACTGCCCTGCGGCAACTGCATCACCATCAGTGAGAAGGAGCGTCTTCAGTAGAAAGGAGAGACAAAAACAAGTGCATAATCCAAGACATCCACTGAAAGGATGCATTCCTTCACCCAAGATGCATACATCTAAAAAGAGCTTTGCTTCTGAAAATCTCTTGTTTCAATACCACTGAGAAAGGCTACAAAGTAACAAAATGATGGGACACACCAATGATCTTAGAGAACTTGGTTACTTCAGAGCAACTCTCTGAAGACACTGACCTCAAATGAAAACCCGGGTGTACTCTAAATTGAGCAAGAGCTAGGATGGCAAAGACTGGGGTCAATATAGACTCATAGACTTTAAGGTCAGAAGGGACCATTACGATCATCTAGTCTGACCTCCTGCACAATGCAGGCCATAGAATCTCACCCACCCACTCCTGTAACAAACCCCTAACCTATGTCCGAGTTATTGAAGTCCTCAAATTGTGGTTTGAAGACCTCAAGCTGCAGAGAATCTTCCAGCAAGTGACCCATGCCCCATGCTGCAGAGGAAGACAAAAAACCTCCAGGGTCTCTACCAATCTGCCCTGCAGGAAAATTCCTTCCCGACCCCAAATATGGCAATCAGTTAAACCCTGAGCATGTGGGCAAGACTCACCAGCTAGAACCCAGGAAAGAATTATCTGTAGTAACTCAGATTCCACCCCATCTAACATCCATCACAGACCACTGGGTATACTTACCTGCTGATAATCAAAGATCAATTGCCAAATTAATTGCCAAAATTAGGCAATCCCATCATACCATCCTCTCCATAAATTTATCAAGCTTAGTCTTGAAGCCAGATATGTCTTTTGCCCCCACTACTCCCCTTGGAAGGCTGTTACAGAACTTCACTCCTCTAATGGTTAGAAACCTTCATCTAATTTCAAGTCTAAACTTCCTAGTGTCCAGGTTATATCCATGTGTTCTTGTGTCCACGCTGGTACTAAGCTTAAATAATTCCTCTCCCTCCCTAATATTAATCCCCCTGATATATTTATAAAGAGCAATCATATCCCCCCTCAACCTTCTTTTGGTTAGGCTAAACAAGCCAAGCTCTTTCAGTTTCCTTTCATAAGACAAGTTTTCCATTCCTCGGATCATCCTGGTAGCCCTTCTCTGTACCTGTTCCAGTTTGAATTCATCCTTCTTAAACATGGGAGACCAGAACTGCACACAACATTCCAGATGAGGTCTCACCAGTGCCTTGTATAACAGTACTAACACCTCCTTATTTTTGCTGGAAATACCTCGCCTGATGCATCCCAAAACCGCTTTAGCTTTTTTAACAGCCGTATCACATTGGCGGCTCATAGACATCCTGCGATCAACCAATACTCGAGGTCCTTCTCTTCCTCTGTTACTTCCAACTGATGTGTCCCCAATCTATAACTAAAATATGCCCAATTGGAAGCTGAAGAATGACCCCAAATGTGAATATGAAGAGCCGAGGCAAATACTTGAACAGTGCCTGATTCAGCGTCCCCTTGTCAACATCCTGTACTCCCAAGGAACTATTCTAGACAAGTGACAACACCAGGTCTTGGCTGCGGTTTTGGAGTGACAAGCTGCAATGATGATACATTCATCAAGCAAAACAGACTGGATATGCAATGCATACTTTTGTAGACTTAAAGCCTCTTTCCAAATTCTGTCTTTAAAAAGGTGTCAGAATTAAAGAATGGCTTACAAAAAGTCCCTGGTATCACAGTTTAGGGCAGGGGTCGGCAACCTTTCGGAAGTGGTGTGCTGAGATTTTATTTATTCACTCCAATTTAAGATTTCGCGTGCCAGTAATACATTTTTTAGAAGGTCTCTCTCTATAAGTCTATAAACTATTGTTGTATGTAAAGTAAACAAGTTTTTTAAAAATGTTTAAGAAGCTTCATTTAAAATTAAATTAAAATGCAGATCTTATCAGTTTAGTGTAGTGGTTCTTAACCTGAGGTACACGCACCCCCTGGGACAGGGCCGGTGTAAGGCTATTTTGCACCCTAGGTGAAATTTCCACCTTGCCCCCCTGCCCTCCCAGCACATCGGTTCATTGAGGAGAAAATCCCAACAAGCCTCTACAGACCCCAGGGGCCAGCCATGCCCAGGGGCTGCTCCCCAAACCAGGTTCCCCCCACTCTACCCCCTGAAATCTCCTGGAGGGTGCACAGCCCCCCCATGAGCCCTCCCCACCTCACCCTGGTGGACCCCACCCCGAGTCCACTCACTGGCTTTGCCGGGCTTAGACCGCTGCAGCAGCTCGGCAGGGAGGAGCCACCTTCCGGAGGCACCGGAGAGCCAGAGCGTCCTGCTTGCGGCAGCTGTGAGCCCCAGCCATGGAGGAGCTGGCACGGTGCAGGGGGGCAGCAGCCCTGCAAAGGCAGCGGCACTGCTAGCATGGAGCAGCCACACCCATCCCGCCCTTCCTGCCTAGGCTGCGCCCCGGTGCCCCCCAGGGGGCTCCTACAGGCTGCAGTGGATGTATGAGGGCGCCAGCCCCCATGCGCACCCCCGCTCCCCCTTGACTAAGGTTACCATATTTCAACAATCAAAAAAAGAGGGGAGAGCCCTGCCCTAGCCCCACCCCCATACACTCCCTCCCACTTCCCACCCTGACTGGCTCCATCAGAACTCCCAAACCCCACCCCGCTCCTTGTCCGCTAACTGCCCCCTCCTAGGACCCCTGCCTCTAACTGCCCCCCAGAACCACACCCCCTACCTAAGCCTCCCTGCTTCTTGTCCCCTGACTGCCCCCTCCTGAACCACCCCCCCACACCCTGACTGCCTCCCTAGGACCCTACCCCCCTACCTGTCTCAACTGCCCCAACCCTTATCCACACTCCTGCCCCAGACAGACCCCCAGGACTCCCACGCCCCATCCAACCCTCCCCCTGCTCCCTGGGACTCCCCTTACCATGCCCCATGCCAGTCAGATGCTGGCTCCACGTGGAGGCAAAACAAGCTGCCAGGCTGCTGCGCACACAGCCCTTCCCCCACAGAGTGCTGAGGCAGCGGCACGGGGGGAGCTGCGAGAGGGTGGAGTCGGGGGGGGTACGCCTGCCTGGGCTGCAGCCCAGTGGCCCCCCTCGGAGGGCTCCTGCAGCGGATGCATGCAGGCGGCAGTCCCCATGCACTCCCCAGCTCCCCTCTCGCCGTGCTTGGGTTCTGCAGCTCCCAGGAGTGTGAGCCACCGCCTCTCCTCCCACAGCAGGCTCAGAGCTCCGCACCCTGGCAGCTCACACTCCTGGGAGCCGCAGAACCGGAGCGCAGTGACGGGGGGAGCCAGAGGGTGCACCTGCCACCAGTCTGGGGTCCCAGCCCCTGGCCCCGCTCAGCCTCCTACCAGCCTGGGGTTCCGTTCACTCAGCCGGCAGTGGGCTGAGCAGGACTGGCGGCCGGCACCCCGGCTGGCAGCCACATGCCAGGCAAAATCGGCACGTGTGCCACCTTTGGCATGCCTGCCGTAGGTTGCTGACCTCTCATTTAGGGCACCTGTATTTCTCCTCATTGGTCCAGGAAAGGTATCAACTCTGAGGCTTTCAGCTCCCCAGCCATTGCCTTCATTGATAGAGACAGGTGTGTCTCTCTCTTCTAACGGGGGCACTTCCAGTTCCCTACCTTTACTGTGTTATTCCCAGCCCAGACAGGTTATCCCAGGACACCTGGCACTTGCTTTCTGTGTGGAGACTGAAAGCAAAGTGATTGTCAACAGGACTAAGGGACCACACATTTCTTTCTGTGCAAACCTACTTTATTCTCTGAGGTAACAAGCATTACAGAGAAAATATTCAAAACGGAACAAAAAAAAAAGAACCTACACACATGCTGATAAGCTTATCAGAATTTCACCCCAACCCTAATGTAGATTCTGGCAGGAACAGTCCTTTGAATCCCCACCCAATGGGTATCTTTGTGGATACAGACTAACACTGCTACCCCCTGATATTGATTTGCGGTTATAAGTTCATTACAGCTTCAGTTCATAACAAGGACCCAGTCTTATGGGTCTTTAGTGATCCCAGTCCTTTCAACCTTACAGTAAGGATTGCAGCCTGCCATGGACCAGGGGTTTTGTATGTGTGCTGGAACAGGAAGACGACCGTAAGACTTTAAAACCAGGCTATATATCCAAAAAAGTAACAAAATGAGGGGATACACCAATGACCTTAGAGAACTTGGTTACTTCAGAGCAACTCTGTGTCTGTTGGTACCTGGAAAATCCAGTTTGAACTAGTAGATGTAGACCTCTCCAAGGAGTGGCTTCAAAGGGCTGATAACAGAGGAAGTAAATTAACATCTCCCTGCCTACTGGAGAAGGTATATACAATGCCAATGAAACATGTGCACAATTGCATTTTAATACAACGTATTCCAAAGGTATTAACCTTAACTCAATAAGGTTTAACTTAATTCAATAAAGTTTACTTTAATTTCACAAGGTTTGTTCAAGACATAAACAGGATATTGTCATTCTATCACAACTCGTTCTGGAAACCTTTGTAGCTTTTGGGAGTGTTCAAGATCTAAACCTTTATGGGTAGTACAAAATCCCTGATCTGAATACCCCACAAACTTTTAGAGTTCAGGGTTTGAATGTGAATTTTGCAGTTTAAATTGGTGTTTATCGAACATATCTAGATGCACACAAACACACATGCTTGCTTTTATGTAAAATAATGAATCATTAGTCTATTCTGCTTTTTCCTCCTAGACAGTATGCAGGCTTATCAATGAATGATGCTGTAAAGTAACAGCAATAGTATCCCAAATGAACTAAAAAGCCCCTATGAGTCTGAATATGATAACCTATACCATTTCACGCAGGACTTGCCATCATATCATGGGGAACATTTCTTCCTTGTAGCCTAAGATGAATTTTTAACCAAAGCCCAATTGAAGTTTCAATGGCTTCACCAATGACAGTTTGGCCTTTGTTTGATAAAAACTTAGAGCTTGATCCAGACTTCAGAAATATGTTGAAGCATAGTTCCACTTTACTGTGGTGAATAATTGACTCTTACTGTCAGGAATATTTCCTGTACAGGTCAAAGCTTTTAGGCGGAAAACTGTAACACAAAGGAGTCAATACAATTATTTTTCTATATGTTGTTTCATACCATTAAATAACCAGGTATATTACTTTGTAACTATAATTTAGTGTTTTGTGCCATTTTGTTTATAAATGGGTCGAGAGCTTAGAAAAATGAATCCAACTTGCTAAACTTCCTGGCTTTAGAAGAGCCAAATTCCCTTTAAACTTCAACAGTCTTTGTTCCACTAGTAATTAAATGTTGATGTATTATAGAATGTTAGTAATTACTGTTATTTGTTGAAGGTCAAGAATTCTCTCAGCATCACACAAAACTTGGAGTAGTCAGAGTCCTTGTATGTTTTAACTTTCATTCTGTTAAAAAAAAAACAACCCAACACAATAGGAAAAGCATTTTTGCTTCACAGGCTTGTGATAGGTTTAAAACTTGGACCAAGTTCAGACACTCCTAGGCTAGCCTGGGTCCTCTGTAATAATACATTTGTTCTTGTTGTTTCTGTGTCCCAAGAATCTCCACAGTTTGTTCCAATAAAAAGTATCCCTAAGCCAGAAAGAGAAACTTTCTCATGGTTTCCATAGAAATGTCATGCTTTGAGGAAAGCTATTCTTGCTGCATTAATGAGGTTGGTTATGATAAAGCTGTTTGAATCTTACATTAAGAAATGCCAGTGAATCTTGCATTTTGATAGAAAATCTGGAAGTTGAATCAAAAGAGATAAAAAATAAACAGAAGAATTTAATCTGAGTGACAGAATTCTGAGGCATTTCTTTTTCCATTTGCAGCCATTTGAAATTAACAAAAATCACAGTTGACCCTGCTGAAAGCAAATTAAACACCCTGAACGATTATGCTGCTAAATCAAGAGAATCTGGAAATCCTTGATGAGAATATTGGAGACAGATTCCTGACAGGCAAATTGCAGATTAGGGTTCAACACCTTCCTGGGTCTGTTTTCTATTATAAAATGAAAGGCTAGGATAACAGATAATGTCACACATGGTCACTAGTTTTAAGAACAGTTCCAGGGCAGAGGACAAGAGGCACCCAGATATCTGCTAATGAATTGCAGCTGGCTTAAACAGTTCACGTGTACCCCAGTTCTTTAATGTCATTAAAGGTACCTGGTAGGTGTCATGCAAGGTGTCAATGAAAAGCTCATGATTCACTGGTTTTTAATATCATCACACAGTGTAGGTGTAGGTACAACTGATGAAAAGTTATGGACAAACATTTTAAGATTAATAATTTCAGTTTGTCAGCAAACCAGTAGTTGACAAAGGAATGTAGTTTCCTCACCTCAGAGTCACTTCCAAAGTATTTTGAAAGACAATGAAAATGTATTTACATATCAGGTAAACATCAAACTAACAAAAGGAGGCAAACCTTACATTATCATGGAATGGGAGGAGAATGACAGTCACATATGTACTGTTTATTCAGTTGTACTGAAGCAGGCAGGAACTAAGTAATTTGTATTTTAGCAGACAAACTCAGCAGGGAACTTTCTTCACCAGGAGACTCCATGTCACCTTTTTCACAGCTTCAGTGAACTTATCTAGGGGTAACCCTCTGAATCAATTTCAAAGGTGCTCTGGGCTATAAAAAGGAAGGTGAAAGAAATCCCAAGTTATCTATATCTTTTACCTAAGATGACAAAAGGTACCAGTCCTTTGATTTTGGGGGAACAGATCCTCGTGCAGGAGCTCGGTCACCCCTCTTGATGGAAATATGTGGTGAGGATTTTACCTTGAACCACATCTAGCTTGTTAAGTTTTAGGTACTGGAAAACATTTTATCTTTATTTTTCTTGTAACCATTTCTGACTCTAGTCCCTATACTTGCAGTCACTTAAAATCTCATTGGAATTGAATAAACTTGTTTAGTTTTTAATCTAAACTAATCCAGTGCTGTGTCTAAATTAACTGGAGTTACCAGACAGTTCAAAGGAACAAACTGTTGGATGTTGACTCTTTAAAGGAGCAACAAACCTAAATATACCTCTGATTTTTCCAGCACAGGGCTTGACCTTTTAGAACACAAGATTTTTTGCGAGAAAAATCAGGGTTAGGGAGAGCATGGAGTCACCTTACCAGTTGTTAACCCAGGCTGGTGGAGACCAGTGGAAGTCTGTGGTATTTCTGGTAGGCTCGTGAATCCAAAATGTTGGACCAAGGCTGCCCAATACAGAGACAAAATGCATCTAGTTGCTGACTGTGTGCACCCCAGTCAGAAAGCTACAATACCAAATCTTTAAGTTGCTTAAGGTTTATAGAGTAAGAGCTCACAACTCTTCACTGGTCTGGACTGCATGCGAGAACGTATCACCACAATAACAGCATGTGTGACAAGTTGCTTCACAATGCGACAGTACTGTAATTCCTCGATTATACCACTATTGTATCACACAGCAAAGGTGAGGGATGTTACAAAGCTCAAAATCCAAAGTTTTTGCACCTGTATATCTAGAACAGGGGTCGGCAACCTTTCAGCAGTGGTGTGTCGAGTTTTCATTTATTCACTCTAATTTAAGGTTTCGCTTGCCAATAATACATTTTAATGTTTTTAGGTCTCTTAAGTCTATAATATATAATTAAACTATTGTTGTATGTAAAGTAAACAAGTTTTTTAAAATGTATAAGAAGCATCATTTAAAATTAAATTAAAATGCAGAGCCCCCCGGACTGGTGGCCAGGACCCAGGCAGTGTGAGTGCCACTGAAAAGCAGCTCACGTGCCGCCTTTGGCACCTGTGCCATAGGTTGCCTACCCCTGATCTAGAATCAAAAAAGTTAGTTAATGAGAGAAGCTAGGCCAATCACCTGTAATATGTCTGAGTGTTAAGAGTTTTGAATACAGTGTGAACATTGGGATCTCTGCAGGGGGAAATATAAATAAAAACAGCATGCATATATATTTACAGGGCGATGATGCATACACTATGTTACCATTCTACATACCTAAGAATAGGTAGGACGTGTGTTAAAATCATTCAGAAAGGTCACATATATAGCTAAAATGACTATGGCAAGAATCATCCCTGAAGGATTGGGCAAGAAAGGCAGCTATTTGGAAATATTTGTTCAATGGTAAAATGACAAGACCGCTGACATTAAACACTGGGTAAAAACCCCCCAAAACATACTGACATCACTGATGCTATTCACTTTAAATTCTGTGTTTTTACCAATGAATATATCAAGAGTAAATAGAAAGAGAGAGTGATGTGACTATGGGAGATTGGTTTGCATGGCAGGGGCATGATCCAACACATTCAGCAGTCAATGGGAGTCTTTCAATTTAATTGAATGGGCATTGGATCAGGACCTAGTTTTCCTTCTAGAGAACACTCGGAATACAAATCATAGGCAGTTTATGGTGTCAGTCTATTTCTTAGTGGACTTTCAGCCACATTACAAATCCACTACCCATCATAACGTTAACTGTCATGAAAGAGATGTGAACATGTTTCTGGGATAGCATTGCCTAGAAACAAACCCACAATTCTCTGTCAGGACACAGAGCTGTGATGTGCCACAAACATCTACAGTGGTGACCCTCTAGGACTATCCAATTGCAGCATGCCACAAAGCAAGCATTTCCAATTATACACCTTCAGCATTCCTATTCAAGGTGTTCTAAATCTTGCTCTTTGGAAAATTGTGAAATTTTCAAGGGACACTACTGAACAGCGCTTACAAACACATTAAAATGAGTAATTAATACTAATAAAAATACCAAACGATAATTCTAAAGCATAAAGTTTACCAAAATGAGCTATGTCCGTTCTAACCACAAATGGAAATGAAATAGTAAAAAGTTACATGACACACAATGGTTTTATCAACTAAACAGCTGCATTATTATAACAGTCCGGGGATAACCAAGATACAACTATTGGTGCAAAGCAGACAGTTGTTATTAACATAACAATTATTTAGTACTCAATTCTGTGATCCTTACACAGCCCAAAATTCCCACTGAGTTTATTTGTGACTCTAATTTGAAATCATCCATGCAAATCATATAGGCCCTGATCCAGTAGTACATAACCATTCAGCTGAGCACTTAAGCACATGCTCAAGCCCTACTGACTGCATCTAAACTTGAACACACCCTTGAGTGGTTTACTGAATAGGGATGGACTTTAGCATATCCTCAAATATTTCGTTGAACTGGGTACATAAGGCTGATCCTGTGAAGCACTATGGAACATTTTCTAAAGTACCACAGGGTAAAGTTTTAAAAGGTGCCTCAGTGACCCTGTGCCAGACTAACTAAGGAACTTAGATGTGGCAACACTCAGCATCACCATGCCTAAAGGTTCTCAAGCTCCCTATTCAATGGAGCAGAGGGAGTTAGGGGACTCAGAACTGTATTCACAAAAGTCAGCATGCTAGGTTGCTCCCAGCCTAAACTAGCCAATGGAAGAAACTGATGAGGGGTATAGCCTTAGCCCTGCCCCTCTCATGGAGATAGGCACCTAAGTCTTGGACGAAGGGAGGTACCTCCCTTTTCTTGGGATTCATAGCTGGAAGCCCTCTCTTGGTGTTCGGCATATACACTGTTTTTGAAAGGAATGGGGAAAAGAAGCTCACTCATAAATTATAGCCGAGTGGTTAGGGTGTTTTGCAGGAGTATAGGAGATCCCAGTTCAATTTGTGCCCCACACCCATCTGAGGGGGGAACTGGATCCTGAGTCTTCTATATCTTGGATGAGTGCTCTAACCACCAGGACAGTCATTCTCAGACTTGATCTCTCTCTTTGGCCCAATTACTCTTTACTTATTTATCTAAAGTGGAACAGCATCAACAGGAGAGATTGAGGGACCCCCTGACATTAGAATACCTATAGATTAGTTGTTAGAGAACTCACTTCAGAGGTAGTAGATCCCTGTTCAAATCCCTTCTCCCTTCAGACTGAGGGGGTCTTGAACTGGTTGTCTGCCACACCCAAGGAGAGAACCCTGTCCACCTGCTTAGAGTTAGGAGTAAGATTCTTCTTTTCCTACTCCCCATCCCCTGCCATCTAAGGCATTTTGTATAAGCTCTCATGTAGGGCCTGATGTGATATGCAGCCCCTTGACACGCCTACTGGATCAGGCCCTGCAGCCAAGTTAGGTGGAGGAATGCCTATCTTCCACAACTTCATGCATCATACTGGGGCTTTGGCTTCTGGGTGCCTAGAGTGGAGCACCCAGAAGTGGAAACATAGGTGCAAAAGGAACTTTTGCTGTAAAAACACAGGTGCCAAGTTTAGGGGTCTACAGAACTCAGTGCTAGCTAAGCGAGGATTTTGTGAATACCAGTGGGGCCTGATTCTGGGATTTAGGCGTCTAAAGTAGCAGTTATGCACCTCATCTAACTTCTTTTGTATCTCCAACCCTAAACCAGCACTCACGAGCCTAAGTCAATGACACCTAGGCTCCAAATCAGCCCATTGAAAGAGTGGATCAATAGCCCACAGGACGAACAACTCTTAAGACTTCTTAGGAGGAAGAAATACTGCCAACATCAGCAGAGTAGCATATGCTCATCTAACCAAATGTTGTAATATCTTGGGTTTTTTTATAAAATGTATAGAAAAACAGGATTGCAATTTGGATTATTCTGGAAAAGAATCCAAAGAAACAAGGCTGGTTTTGTTTCTTCTCTGTTTGCTAGTATGCATGCATCCTGTGTGAACTTGTGACTCTCTCCCTCTTTCTCTTTCAATTTAATTCACATGCTATGCTGGAGTTCTAGTTAATAACGGATTTCCAGTAAGGAGAACATATAGAAAGTCTGTATCACAGACAACCTTAAAATAAGAATTTGCAGCATGTAAAGAAACTTATACATTCAAAATTTAAACAAGAATGTGAGGTTTGAAGCAATAGCTCTCAAGACAAATGGTTTAATAAAAAGAAAAAAACAAGCCGTAGCTGTAACCAGACTCTTCCCCTTTGCAATGAAATATGATTAAATTCAACAATAGGTCAAAACTCTTTTTTTGGGCTTGGATAAGGGATGGGATTTTAAAATTTTATTATTCAAAGCACACATTTTTCCAGGAACTGAGCTCTGCAGCATAAGGATACACAGCCCATACATTATTAGGAGGCGACTTTCAGCTATTATCTACAATAACACGGGCCTTACCCCATGTTGTACTGAGCATCTTATGCAAGATGTTCAGTGCCCTGAAATGAGTAGTTTTGAGCTTTGCATCCTGTAGCTCTGCCTAAAGCATCTTTCTTAATTAGGTCACAGTCTTCTTCCATCAAGGCATGTGTGTAGCTGTGTGATGGGGTGTCCACTCCCCAGAAGACCTGAATGTGTTAAAAATGGCTAATTAACCTTATAGGCTGCACCTGGAGGAGAGCCAAGGCCTGATAAAGTCTAACTGAAGAGAAAGCTCACCTAGGCAGGGGCAAGCTGGGGCTTTTCTAAAGCCAGGAAGTTGAGAAGAGGAGGAGGCTATGAAATATGTCCTTAACTTGAAGATTATGGTATACTTAATAGCTTATGACAGACAAAATGAAGTAACTATATTTAGAGTGCTAATGGGTTACCATCACCTGAATGGCAATTTTTCAAAACAAGCACAAAGAGCGGTTGCGTGACTCATGCAAAGTCCAAGAAACAGCTGAACATCTGCTGTGGCAATGCAGGGGGAAATACATACAAAGAAAGTCTTTATGAATAACTGAATCACCTAAAAGTGAAAGAATGTCATGTGGATGGACTAGTCTGAAAGCCAGGAAAGTGGGGTAGCATTTAAAAAAAAAAAACAAAGTAATGTTTTTGTTTGTTTGTTTTTAAGGATAAAGGAGTAACTGGGAGGATATAGGTTTTTGCTTACGCAAAAACCATGGTGAGTGGTGGTTACAACCTTACATGCTGAGACTGCTGCATCACAAAAAAGAAAAAAGAAAAAGAAGGGACTACAGAGAGCTGTGTAGTCACTCCCCAGAGAAAGGGACAAGGAGGAGTTCTAAGGGAGTAAGCCCCTGGGATTCTGCCCCAGAACAGAGAGTCTGGTAAGAAGATGAGAGGGGTGGAATAGCCACTGGAAGTGGAGGAAGCTTGGGCTGGTAAGCCCAGAGATGGGTCAGAAGACGGAAGTAAGGTAGGAAAGAGCATAGAGAAACAGCAATAGGGTCTGAGATTGAGTAGACCATGGTTGCAAGGTACAGGGTCCCAGGATTTCCCTACCAGCCATTTAGAAAGTGGCACTGGACTTGGACAAGAACCAGAAGACTGCCTGACACAGCATACGGACTGATTGTCCAGTGGGACTTTGACACCCTGGAAGTAGAGGACTAAAATGTGATCTGGCTAGAAGGCCAAGTCATGAAGAGGGAGCACTTAGTCTCAGAGACAGAGAGAGAGACACCTCATGGTGCAGGCAACCAGCAGAAAAGGGCATCAGGCCCAGCCAGAAGGAGGTGACCCAGCAATGAACATACCCCATTATAAGATACTATTAGAATTAAATGAGAAGTGTGTGTCAGGTTGTATGAAAAACTGACTCACAGGTAGCAATAAAACCATTGTTTTGGTTATGAAGACGACGGCTTCATTTCCTGTGGCCCAATCCTTTATTCCTTATGCAATCAAGTCAATGGGAGTTCTGCCTGATATGGGATCTGGCTCAGTCATTTAACAGCCTACAGTTCAGAAAGTTGCTTTAGAGTTATATTATCTTGCTCTCTGTATACACTAAGTTCTGTGCTCTCAATTTTTCTCTGTCTTAATCTATTCTATATGTCTTTTCTTCACATCCAATGTCAAGTTATGACAGAAACAATAATTTTTAAATTAATGGCAATTTTGCTTTCTCTACTGCTCTGATCAAGAAAATGGGATTGCTTCAGAATGTCAATTGCAACTTTTCCATTTTTAGAGGCTCCCTCCCCCGCTTTATAAGAATTAGTGCACAGCTGAGAGAAGAAAAAATGTAAATTAGCTCAAGGAAGGGTTATGAGGCTTTTTTAATCTAGCAGTGGGGTTTTTTTGTTTGTTTGTTTAAGTGTTTACTGAAGATCAGAATAAACATCCCATATTCCAAAATTACAATTCCAAGTATTTATAATAAACGTATGATAAATAAGATCTGAATACCTGAGAGACGACCTCCCCTCCCATATTATATTGCCACAGTTATGATCAATGCATGGAGATCCCTCCATTTAAATTAGAAGCTGTACAAGCAAGTTGTTCTTCATGAAGAACCTTGGCACTGGAATGTGCTGCTTCTTTGATGGAAGAGATAGATCTATTAACACTGTAACATGTTACAAAGTTAATCTACCTACAATACCATGGCACTTAGTTGTAAACTTTGAAAAGCTGGGCCAGTAACAAGAAAGCAAGCAAGCTGCAGTGTAGTTAAAATTTAACATGAATAGAATGGCACAGCAATCCTTGCAAATTATGCCCATCCTTCTCATTTTTGCCTGCCATCACTCTTAATGACGTCAACAGGAAGTTGGGGAAAGTCTGAACTCGACTGCTCCTGGCGGATGAACGTTGGCAAGATGGTTGGAAAGATGGTTCCTGTGATTAATCTGTAGAGACGCTACAGGAAATCAGACCAATTCTCATATAATAAGAATCATCCCTGTTGTGAACTCAGTACAAGGAGATGCAGCTTTATAGTTTGTATGTGTGGCTGGCATGACTTGTGGAAACAAATGGGTCTCCTGCTCTAAAAAAAAAAAAAAAAAAACAACTTCTCTTCTCTAATCTTTTTCACATTTCAAACAGGCATTAACATTATACTATCAATATGTTTAGGCTTTTATTCTAACAATATCTACTAGTTTTAGAAACCCATCCACATTCTAAATATCTGGAGAAACAAACACAACCCCATCAATATCGCTGAGAAATGAAAACAAAAAACTGCACATCATTTTCACAGGTCGCATAAAGAAAATAATGCTGCATCCCCTCTGCCCCCATGTCACCTTGACTCTAGCAGTTATTAGTAATAAACGTTTCCAGAACTGTCCCAACATCTTTGATAATTCTGGTACGTGAACACAGCTGTTTGGGCATTAGATGCTGTATTAATGAAGCTGCTCTTTGTAAACAGAAGCAGCCCTTGTTAATTTCATCTTTGCTCAGAACTCAGTGAAAGAAAGTAACATTTGCAAATAGACAATATTAGAAGCAGAAAATATTTTCAAGTTTCAAGGACAGCATTTCATTTAGAAAATGAAGAAACAAGAAGAATAAGTGCTTGTATTTCTAACATAATACAACTAAAATATCTTTTCCCAAAGTTAAGATTTCTTACATATCATACACAACATACTCCTGATTTTCCAAACATCTATTATCTGGATAATGCAAAGGTTTGATTTGGATAGTACTGATGTTCAAATAATAGAGCAGAGACCACTGGCCACCAGTGAGGGTGTTGATGGGAAAAAGAGCAAGAAGGGAGGGTGTAAAGGTTCCTTACTCACTCTGAACTCTAGGGTACAGATGTGGGGACCTGCATGAGAACCTCTAAGCTTAACTACCAGCTCAGATCTGGTTTTGCTGCCACCACCCAAATTATTTATGAGTTATTTGGGAAACTGTCTACCCCCCCCCCGCCAGAATATTTTCCTCCGAAGTACTATAACCCTTCCTTTAGTTGCCTTGAAAGACTTCTCCACCAAGTTCCTGGTGAACACTGATCCAATCCCTTGGATCTTAAAACAAGGAGAAATTAACCATTCCCACCTCCTTTCCCCCCCATCAATTCCTGGTGAGTCCAGCTCCAACCTCCCTGGATCTTAAAACAAGGAAAAATCAATCAGGTTCTTAAAAAGAAAGCTTTTAATTAAAGAAAGGAAGGTAAAAATCATCTCTATAAAATCAGGATGGAAAATAACTTTACAGGGTAATCAGATTCAAAGAGCCCAGAGGAACCCCCTCTAGCCTTAGGTTTAAAGTCACAGTAAACAGAGGTAAACCCTTTAGCAAAAGGAACATTTACAAATTGAGAAAACAAAGATAAAACTAACATGCCTTGCCTGGCTGTTACTTACAAGTTTGAAATATGAGACACTGGTTCAGAAAGATTTGGAAAGCATGCATTGATGTCTGGGCCCTCTTAGTCCCAAGAGTGAACAACCCCCAAAACAAAGAGCACACAAACAAAAGCCTTTCCCCACACCAAGATTTGACAGTATCTTGTCCCCTTATTGGTCCTTTGGGTCAAGTATCAGCCAGGTTACCTGAGCTTCTTAACCCTTTACAGGTAGAAGGATTTTGGTGTCTCTGGCTAGGAGGGATTTTATAGTATTGTACACAGGATGGCTGTTACCCTTTCCTTTATAGTTTTGACAGAGGGAGACTGAATTTCTTTAAACAAAAAGAGACCTACTGATATAATTCAAGAACTGTGTTAAGATCTTGCCTGGTAAACAAGAGAAGTGCGGGACCAGAAATCAATGAACCAAAATCAGTGTATTAGAAATCAGGCCTAATTTGGTGGAGAAAATAATGAGGGTATGGGCTATTCTGCCCTTCACTCCCTTTTGGGGATCCTCAGAGATTTTGGGGGGCAAAAATTAGAAGAGGCTAACGAAAGGGGAAGGAATGAGCTCCACCATCATGGTGGCCAACCCCACCGGTTTCTGTTGGTCTACTTTAACACTGCTGGGCCTTCATTGTCCTGGTCCTAAGAAATATATTGACAGACCAGGCCAGAGACAGGACCCAGATGACATCAGCACCTCCACTGGTTTCAGCTAAATGCCAGCCACTACCAGACAGTCCTCTTCCTTCATTCTCTCTCTTTTTTCTTTCTGTCTACTTCCCAACAGTCCTCGAGTTTGTGGGACTGTCCCACTTTGACCCTTAATACTGCCTGTCCAGAATGAAGTAGAACATTCCTGCAGAGTGGGAGCCAGTAGAGGCAGTGTCTCTCAGGCAGCAGAAGCAGGGTGGCACTCAGCACACAAGGGGAAGTCCCAGGGGTTGGAGTGTCTGAGCCTGGAGTTCCTGTCCCTACCTCATCCCCACACACACACCCTGCGCCCCTCACATGCTCCAAACAATGGGCCGATGGCAGCAGCACTGCAGAAGTGGAGAAAGTTAAGCAACTGGAGCCAATGAGTGGAATCTGCAGGTGAAGACCATGGCCTGGTTGTGGGGAGAGAGATGCTGACTGGGCTGTAGGAGGGCCAGGGAAGGGATGAGGAGGAAAATGGAGGGGAGAGTGCAGGCTGCTGCTCTTCTCCTCCTGCTCCCCAGGGCCATCAGCTGATTGGCGCAGGGAAGGAGAGGGGGAGGGGCAGAAAAGCACCATGCCAGGAAAAGAAGCAGGGGAGGGGGGAAGCTTGGCTGCTGCAGGACCAAGCTTCTGACTTCTGCCCCCACAGGGGAGAGTGGTGGGCGGGAGGGCTGAGGGCCAGGACCACGGCAGGCAGCAGCGTGCCATTCAAAATCAGCTTGCATGCCGTGTTTGGCATGTGTGCCATAGGTTGCTGACCCCTGCTCTAGACCATCTCTAGACCATCCCTGACAGGTGTTTGTATAACCTGCTTCTAAAAATCCCCAGTGATGATGAAGATTCCACAACCTCCCTAGGCAATTTTTTCCACTGCTTAACCACCCTGGCAGTTAGGAAGTTTTTCTTAATGTCCAATTTAAATCTCCCTCGCTGCAATTTAAGCCCATTGCTTCTTGTCCTATCCTCAAAGGATAAGAAAAACATTTTTTCCACCTCCTCCTTGTAACAGCCTTGAAAACTATTAAGATGTCCCCTCACAGTCTCTTTTTTCCAGACTAAACAAACCCAATTTTTTTCAGTCTTCCCTCATAGGTCATGTTTTCTAGACATTTAATCATTTTTGTTGCTCTTCTCTGGACTTTCTCCACTTTGTCCACATCCTTCCTGAAATGTGGCACCCAGAATTGGACACAATACTCCAGCTGAGGCTTAATCAGTGTGGAGTAGAGTGGAAGAATTACTTTTTGTGCCTTGCTTACAACACTCCTGCTAATACATCCTAGAGTGATGTTTGCTTTTTTTTTTTTTTTTTTTTGCATCAGAGTTACACTGTTAACTCATATTTAGCTTGTGATCCATTATGGCCTCCAGATCCCTTTCCGCAGTACTCCTTCCTAAGCAGTCATTTCCCATTGTGTATGCGTCCACCAACTGTTCCTTCCTAAGTGGAGTACTTTGCATTTGTCCTTTGGTGAGATTTGGCTATATATTGAATGCATTTATAGAACAACAAAAACATTCAAAACAAGTATAATGAACTCTCTAGCAACATATTTCACTCAATAGCCAGCAGCTACCAAGGAGGGTCATTGGAAATGTTTTCTTGGACACTAAGCGGCTTACTAGATAAATTAGCCAGATTCTGAGCTCAATTTCACCAATATAAAAACCAGGTAAATTCACTTACATGAATGGAATGGTTTTATTCCAGCATAACAGAATGTAGCTCAATGTATTTTATAGCCTTTGCCAGTTAAGGGGTCATTTAACATTTTCATTGGTAAACAGATTGTTTTCTTTCTTTGCCTTATTCTTCATGCTGGAAAGATGCATTATGCTCAGAGCTGCATCTTTCTCCTTCACTTTCTCTGGAGTACTTTTGCACACTTGATAAAATTATTCAAATGTTTGACTGTCCTTTGAAGGCAATAAAAATTTCTGAATTTATTGCAGCCAATGTTATTGTTGGATGCCACTGAAACATTGTACAACACATTTGTAATAAAATTTAGTTTTTATTTTTAATAGGAATGGAAAGGAAAGGGAGATTTTTTTCCAGCTTAGCTAGGTATTATGTTAAAACTCCCCATAAACAAAAGCTACTGCAGTGATTTATTTATTGCATCTGTTTTAAGCCATTTGAAATGTGGGGAGGAATACTTCTGTCTAATAAGATTCTGGATTACCCAGCCAAGATTGCATATATTGACCACGAAGACAGCTAAAAGCAATATCCTAAAGACCCCAATGCTGGTACCGGTTTGCCAGGTCTCAGAGTGTCTGATAAGGCTATGTGCTGGGCCTGTGCTTCTCCAACAGCAAGGCTGCAAGTAAGAGTCAACACCAAAGACAGAAGCTGCAATTTTCTATATTTGCTGTTCTTTTCTCTTGCCTGTTTGCATGTGTTCGTCTTTTTTTGTCTTAAAGGAAGCAGGATCAGACTAACAGCAGCAACAATAACAGCTCCTGCTCATCTGAACATTTTTTTTCTCTTTTCCCCCCAAAAAGGCACTTATTACTACATAAGGCTATGTCTACACTTATATACCACTTATATTGGTATAACTTATGTCACTCAGCAGTGTGAATAAAGCACATCCCTAAGCGACAGTTACACCAACCTAAGCACTAGCGTGGACAACGCTATGTTGGCAGAGAGAGTTTCTCCTGCTGACATAATTTGTCCACCCCAACAAGCGGTGGTATCTAAGTCAACAGGAGAACTCTCTCCTGTCAGCTTAGACCATCTGCACTGGAGAGCTTGCAGCTGCGCTGCAGTAAGCTCTCTAGTGTAGCCATAACTAAGACCGTCAAACAAGAGGGGTGGGAGGGGCTTCTTTTAAGGACTCTTTACAGCTAAAGAAAAGGGAACAGGAATGTTAACATGAAACCCTTACTTAATGCTTTACATTCCAAATGTTTTAACTGTTTTTCCTTCTTTTTCTGTATCTTTAACAAAAGGTTAAAAAGATTTTTATTGGTGTGTTTGCCATGGTATTAAGCAGGCTGAGGTCTCCGTATACCAAACCCTGAACTTTGTTTAAAACTGTTTAATGTTGGAAAGTTTCAGAGTCATGAAACACTTTGAATCTTTGGACGTACACTCCAGCTAAATTAACACAACCAAAATGGTACCAGCATTGCTTTATTGATGCTTTGTGATGGAAAGGATGAGTTAATATTTCCACCTGAGTCTAATCATGGACAATAATAGGGCTGCTTGTAAGAGCAAGGAGAGTACATGTGCACCCTTGTGACTACTGGAAATTAGTCACAAAGCAGAAATACTGTGTGTAGCATATATGTGCACTTGATATTAGGAAGGAATTGCCTACATTACTAAGTCAATGCTGTTGCTTGACAACTTCAGAACCAGGTAGGAACTCTGACCTGATTATTAGAAGAAAGGAAATGTTTCCAGGACAACAAAGGTGAAACAATAGATGGAAATACAAATATAGATCTCCACCAAGCAGCCTTCGTGTTTCCAGATGATAGCAGCGACTGTAATAATAATGCATTCCTAAACACAGTTTGAAATATCCATAGCCTATCTTTACTTCCTTTTAAAAATGTGTAAATAAGCAAGCAGCTGTTAGCTCCATAAACACAGTATCAAAGCTTTGCTGTTGGCCAAATGTATGCCAGTTGGGATCGATACAAAGCTGTGGGCTAAATTATTTAACTTGAGAAGACTACAGCAACTCTCATCCATGTGCTGAAGGTAATGGCAATCCGATGAAGGAGCTCTAATGCTATGCAGAAATCTGGTTCTCTGAAAACAATCTCAACTCATATGCACTCTAAACCAACCAGCACAAATAAAACCCGAAAGCAACCCCTATAACTAATAAAAAAAAGACTGAGTATTTAAATTCCACAGTGATGTTCACAGTTAAAAAAATATTATAAATGAAACAGAGCAATTCTGATAACAGTACATTTTACATGACAAGAAACGTTTGGAGCCAAATCTTGAGAGGTGCTGAGCAACTGTCAATCGCCTCCAAATTAGGCTGCAGCCAATGAGAGTTTCAGGTGCTCAACACCTCTCAGCATGCGGCACGTTAATCTCCTGAATATCATCATCACCTTATTTATTTTAATTCCACTACTTCCTAGAGGTCCCAACTGTGATCAGAGCTATATTTATATGTATTAGACAATATGCATCCTGAAAAAAACTTAGAATTTGAAAAGACAAAGAGTGGGAGAAAAGTAGTATGGTCATCCCCATTTTACAGATAGGGAACTGAGGCACAGATTAAATGATTTGCCCAAGATCCTGCAGGAAACCTGTGGAAAAGCCATGAATTGAACGTAAGCCTTTTGAGTTTCACATCAGCGCCTTAGTCATAAGACCATCTTTCCTCCAATATGTAATCCCAACTACATTTTATGGAACGTATTTCACTATGAAGATACTATAATACATACATATAATAGTAACTTCCATCTGAGAATTTCAAAGCACTTCACAAACATTAATGAATTTAGCTTCACAAAACCTTTGAAAGGCAGGTAAAGATACTCATGTCTAACATCTGTACATTTTCCCCAGAAATAGTTATACTTTTATATGCAACTGCTAGCTTGATGCACTTGTGCTAACTGCTGGAGGCAGCATGTTCTGTGCTAAGGGCTCCTGATTTTGGAATATGCAAGTGAGTCTCAGTTTGATGACTGCTAGGCAATCCTGTGAAGATCATCTTGTTTAGCCAGGCTACCTAAGGTACTTCCATTTCCATAGTAACTGAGCACTTCTCGGATGGAGAACCGAGACACAGGGCATATGTCTACATAGCAAAGAAAAACCTGTGGCTGGCCCGTGTTAGCTGACTTGGGCTCGCAAGGGTCAGGCTGCAGGGCTGTTTCATCTCTGTATAGACTTCTGGGCTAAGGCTGGAGGTTGAGGGCTGGAAATCTCTCACCCTGCAGGGCCCTACAACCCAGGCATGCATGGGCCAGCCACGGGTTTTTCTTTGCTGTGTAGCTATACCCAGAGAGACTATGGTTCGTGCAAGGTAAACACAGTAAATCTGATGCAGCAGAAAATCCAGCTTAGGTTTCCTGAATCCCAGGCTAACACTCTAACCGCTGCACTACCCTTCGTCCCCCCTCTGTATTCAGGAAGTGGAGTGATAGATTTGAGTCTACTGAGTACATCATATATATTATATTAATGTTGTACCTATATCTTTATTTTATGAGGGTCACATTTTTAAAGAGGAAAACATGAATAAATACATTTAAAAGTTAAATAAAATGCAAGTTTCAATAATTCTTTGGCCTTTTGCCTTCCCCTTTTAATGATCTCAGAGATACTAATCCTGAACAGTTACTTATTTCAATGCCTAAGTGGACAGCAGGAATCTACCACCTACAATATGCTTCCATTAATGTTCTTATACATAACACAACACAACACACTGAAATTTCCTCACATCAGTCCCTTGAAAACTCTAAGGGAAGTGGTAAAAGATCAATTTTTGGAGTAACTTAAAACTGAATCTAACAGAACACTGAAGAATATATTGTAGGGACCAATTCAGCTATGATCGAGAGATCAACTCTAGTGTGACCTAACAGACCTTTCACAGCTATAATTTGTGTGATTCTTTTAAAATGTATCCCTTTTAATGTTAACAGTAATGCACTCGCATATTCCTCTTGTGCACCCATGCTTTTTCCTTCACAATCCACCCCCGCAAACTCCGATTCCTAACAGAAGGCACCCGAAATATTGCTTTGCAGTCAGTAAAACAGAATCTGCTACAGGCTGTCACTGAGCTGTTTACTGGGGTGACCTACCTTTCACAAGCATTTGCTTCTGGATTGTTTTTTTAAATAACTTACCTGTAGACACTTTCCCAAGAGCACCTTCCTTTGCGACTTCCTAGTTCCTACTAACTCTTCTAAGCACAGATTTGCTCTTTTTTAGAAACTTTTTCCATAGCATGCCCTTCTGTAGTCTGATCCCAGAAATTTGACAGATTCTAGCCGCTGCAGTCCGACACTGCTCATTTTGAACTACTTGTTATATAGCTCCTTTCAACCACTGAGTATTCTTCAGGGCCAGTTCCCTGAAGGGTTTTTGCCGCCCCAAGCAGCAAAAAAACAAAATACAAAACAAAAACAAAAAAACCCTGTGATTGTGATCAGCTCTACCGCCGCTGCTTCAGTCTTCAGCAGCAATTCAGTGGCTGGTCCTTCACTCCCAGAAGTACCCGCCGCTGAATTGCCGTTGAAGAGCCGGACATGCCACCACTCTCCACTGGCCACCCCAAGCACCTGCTTTTTGGGCTGGTGCCTGGAGCCAGCCCTGGTATTCTTAATACCTGCTAGGTTTTCTCATCCTTATTCCTGAGGCGAGACTATATTGTTAGAAGTAGGACCAGGACCTTGAAGCATGTCTGGATGATAGCATGTGTGAAATCAAACGTGATATCTTTCATGGAGGAAAGGCCACCAGAAACACAAGACAAGATAAGCAGCATGCTAGACAAGTAGTTTTCCTATAACCTTCAGTTTCATCCCCAGGTAAAATGAGTTACAGCAGTTTGAGAGGTGATAATATCACAGATTGCAGTGGATAGGTCTTGATTTAAAAGGGAGCTTCTTGGCTAGCCAAAATGCAGAGGACAATGCTACTTGATCTCTCTCTCGCCACACACAAACACACACATACACACACACAGAGTGATGACTACTGGATACTGTAGATGGTGCTATTTCAGCAGTAGGTATATCTCAGAATCTTACAGAGCTGGGCCTTTGAAATGTGCTGGAACCTTCAAGACATATTTTTTCTGATTTCTTTAAAATTTACATTCAAGTTAGTTGCATGGTATATGATCAATAATTTTCTTAGAACAACACTTGAGCAGGTTTCCATTTGGCCCAAGTATTTAAAAGAGAAGAGTGGCTTTGCTGTTCATCGTAAAAGCTTTTCTGCATCTGCTTACATAGCATATAAGCTTTATAACAGAGTAACTGTTGCCTGGCAATCTTGTTTCAGGCATCTACCCATTAGCAATAGGGCTGGCGATTACACATTGGCTATATTTGTACAGACATATACCTTGGGAAGCCAAATTGATTTCTTGAGAAAAATCAGAGAATTAAAGGAGGCTATATTTGGACAATCCAAACAGTTTATTCGGTACCCAGTTTGATCATATGTACTCTGGATGGAAGGCTACATCTTGAAAGCACCAATAATTTACAAGATTTAATTTTACACTAGCATATTCTGGACTATTTTCTGAAAATATATGACTGGAAATCCTATATTTTGGAAGCATGAATTTCATATGATGGACTGTTTCATAAGACTCGACAACTCAAAAGTAACCTTAGGTGGAAGTCAGCTAGTATTAGAATCGGTCTTCAAAGTAAGAAAGGTCATTCCATTCATTTTATCAAGGTCTTCTGGGTATTTGCTGAGGATGCAATAGTTTTTTAAACTGTTGTTAATCATGTCAAATGTATTGATCACATTTCAAAACCATATCACCAATCTGTGCTGGGGGGTTCATTCATGTTTGTAAATGATACCTCTGTCTCCCTTATGGATAATTCCATACTGTGATGTCCTTCATGAATGTGACAGCACCACTTTGGTTATGCTGCTTGGAAGTCCCCCACTTCCCCTGTAAGAGTTAGACGTTCAAACATCTGTTAATTCTGTGAAAAAAAATGAACAATGAACTAAGGATGATATTTCTATGCCTCTGGCCACCCCTGGAGTATTATCCTTTCAAATACTTATACCTACACAGAGCTTGAAGGTTCTTGTAACAACTGTTGCATTTTTATCAGCAGAATGTTTTCAGTAAACATGTGGACTCATGCCTCTATATAATCACATTCCAAGTTACTCATCTTTTTTGCAAATGCTCCCCAGATAGTGCCTCTGCAACAAGTAAAGATATGGCCAACAGATGGCTTATGTTTAACTGGTACTATTGTAATCTTAACAGCAATCTTCATTCTCTGAATAAATGCTCTACTCAAGATTTTTTAACAATAGTTTCTATAGGTTAGTGAGTTTCCATTTCAATGTATTTGTCAAAAATATAATGGGGTAGGAGGAAGGCAGAGAAATTGCACAAATTCTATAGGAAGTAACTTCTATTTTATTTGAACTAAGATTCCTTCAGGTACAGTCCCCTCTCCAGAAGCAAATAGTAGCCTGTGAAAAAGCAGTACTGAACTTTCCTTTCAAAGTATCAGTCAACCATTTTATTTTGATTAAAATAACGCAAAATGGTATATTTAGTTAATAGTTCTTTTAGCTTGTCTCCTGTTTGAGTATCTTGCATTCAGGGTGTGAAAAATTTACTAGACACCTTCTAGGCAAGCAGGCTAGACCTAGCAGTTAGATATTTAAGAAACGAAAACAAAAAAGAACCACACACACACACACACACACACACAGTGGGTAAGGGAACACACTACAACCTGGCAAGACACACCAACTTCACTTTCAAATTGCTGCTCACAATGTGTTGGGTTTCCTACTAGGGACCATTAGTTCTTTGGTAGAGTTCTGTCTTTTGTGTCAGCATTTGGTTTCACAAACTGCAAACATCCCACTCCTCCGCCTCTAGCTGCTGTAAGAGAAAAGGAGTTTCCTCTCTTCCCCCACACCTATAACGCAGAATCTTCTGAAGCTTGGAAGGTGATTTCACAATTACCTTTCACTCAGTTTCCTTCCCTCTGCTCCTTTACCTCTAGCTGGACTCATCATTACTCCACTGATGCCCTTCTCATTTTTGGGGTCCTCTTTCCCCCAAAATAGAAGCCTCTGCCTTTCTGCTGCTGCTTGAAATATCCCAAGCTACAATAGCAGAGTGAAATTTACAAGATTTTTGTTAGTTTCATGGTTACCCACAGCAGTTGTGAATAACAGCTTGAAACTATTATTTATATATTAAAATAAAGCACAAAGGCCTCAATCACAATAAGAGCCTTGTTGTAATAGGTGCTTCCTTTGGAAGTCCCTGCTTAGCTGTCTTTTTTATTATTATTATTATTATTAATAATTATTTTTAAACACAACCTTTAACATTCCAGCTCAAATGTTCTTAGCGTACAGATCAAAAACAAACCATTAAAAAACAAAACAAAAAAAAAAGCCACACCTGACAGCTATGCAGATTGACAATGATGTTGATTTCCCCCATTCCATTCTCATACATCACTACCAGTAACAAAAATCTTCATACCAAATGTCTGAGGTTCACTCATATAACCCCATTGTAGGTTAATGGATCTGTATATACATGTTCATATGTACAATGCAGCAGGCATAACTAAGAACATAATTTGATTTGCACAGATGTTACTAAGAATATAAATTTGCTTGAGAGATTACTGATAATGAAACATGAGGAGGAAAGAACTCAGCGCGACTGTCAGATTTCAGGGGCAGTTTTCAAGGTTAGAAGGTAGGGAAAATAAAAGCAGAATTTTACTTTTAAAGTAAGCAAGCTTTACCCAGAAATTATTCAAGCGCACAATGTTATCAGAATAGAAACAGACTTGGGTAAATGCCTACTTCTGAAACAATCTCCTTCCTGATGTGATACCACTCCATCAGCAAATCAGTGAGATGTTGGAGCTGACAACTCCCCTCCCCCTCTCCCGCCCCCACCTGACTTAAGTTGGGAACAAGGGCTTAACTCTGGAATTCACTCTCAACCTTGATCCCAGAATACCTCACATTTGCTGACCTGGACATGTTGCAAGGCCTAGCTAGTCATCCACACTTTTACTGAGGGACTAAGCTGACAGGAGTATGATTGGACTATTTATGATGGATAGAAATTTTTGTTGATACCTGGTGGGTTGGAGAGAAGAATATTGTTCAGGGTAGGCTGGAAAGTTTAATGGCTACTGAACCATCAGCATTTTTGTAAGTATTTTATAACTTATGTAACAGCACAAAGTTTTGTATGGGTGCATGATTAACTGAAGTAAAATACATTTTGCAAAAAACGAATTACACAAGTAACATAATATTATAAACAGATGAAGTGCTTGCTCCCAGCATAACAGAACATTGCTTACTGCTACTTAAACAAGTAGATAGTTGTTAGGTAGTTAGGGATAAAACTGGAAGGTAAAAATATATGTAATCTCTTTTATCTCTTGGATGGAATTTATGATATTCCTGTATGTACATTCTTTTCCATACCATTTACAAAACATTTGAAAATAAATGTAAAATGAAGAAAAATCCAGAATTCTTCCCTCCATCCAATATTAAAGTATTCATTAGCAAGTTCATTAATGCCAGAAAATTCTTGCTGATGTTAACTAAATTTGTCTGTTAAATGAAACACCAGAAGGAGATAAACGTCAATTTTGTTCAAAGAATATTTTCTTCTTTTGCTATGTGAACAAGTGAATCAATGGAGTCATTTATTCAAATGCTTGTCAATGTTTGAAAATTCTTTTTCTCTTCCCTTTTCAAGCCACATTTCAGGCACCATACATAAACATGAAAGCACTGTAAACGTGTTGTGGGAGAGAGTTATGAGCTGCCTTGATTGATCATTTGTGCAAAAGTTATGTTTAGTATTCAGAATGATTTTTTTGAACTACAAGATGAAACAAAAAAAACCTGAGTCAAATGTTAGAATTTCTTTCTTTCATCTGTAAATAGCATTTACCTTCATCTCTGTATCAGACTACTAGTTCAACCTGATGATGCATTTTTTGGAGGAGATTATGGGCAGATATGAAATTTCAAGAGAATAGGGAAGCTCTGGCAAAACTAAAGTGGATCAAATTTTAAAATTAAATTGGTCATCTTAAATAGAGAGATATGTCCCTAGGCCTGACTCCATTAAACGTCAGAGTTCCATTCCAAGTGTCAGCAGTTTTCTGCAAAAGAAGAGGAGCATTCTCGGTTTTGCATTGGTAGGGGCACTTTGTCTAAATTTATGGAAGGTGAGGGGTGGGGGAGAAGGCTCAATTTCCATAGTGCCCAGAGCCTGAAAATCCTTTAGTCTTGGCCTGCTGGGATCTACTTGGCCAGGCACAGAGTTCATTCATAAGTGAATGACTTCCAGACAGTCTGAGGTCAGATATTGCCCTCCGTTAGTGAGCCCAGTGACTCTCTGTCAGTCATACCTATGGGCCAGGCCTATGGACTTTGGCATTTATAACAAATCCCTGGCCACACTGATTTTTGTAGATATCATTTATGATGCAGAACATAGCTGCACAGCCTTCATTGTTATAAAGAGAGACAGGCAGAACTCAGGACTTTCTTTGCCAGGAAACACTTGTTCTAAGAATGAAACTGTAATAGCATTAAAGAAGTGTTAGGGGCTTATGTTGCCTGCAGAGCAGTCTCCAGAGTAATGTAAACACAAACTCTTTAATTTATCATGTAGCAGAGGTCAGCAGTGCACACATTACCCAGTATTTTGTATATCTCTCTCTACCTCTACAAAACGCCTATGAAGAGTTAAACTCATGAGGCACACAGTTAGGGTCACATGACACCGAACCCACCAAGCTTCATTATCCCATATAAATGTCATGCTAATTATGTATGCAGCAGAAGGCAAGAACCCTGTGTAGCACATTGGTCACAATTATGAACTGAAGCTCTTGGTAACAACTGTCTTAGGGCTGCTGCTCTCTCTTATTTACACATTACCTGCCAATTCTTTACTTGATTCTATTCTATATTCTCTTTAGGCAGTGTAGTAAAATATATAAATACATGTTCTTGCTGGACTCATCTCCTGCCCTCACCTTCCTAAACAATAGAAACAAATGAAAGCAGTTGATTGCTATTATGGTGCTACAGTGCTTAATAGCTACTATGCAGAAAGCCTCACATGGGATGATGATCATATTAAGAACTCATTCATCATGCAAAAGGGCTCCAGGTAATAACCCAACAAAAATAAGGTTATTGGACTTATTACATTATCTGACCTCCCAACAACTCACACCCGGTATGCAGGGCCAAAGCACCAGGGCTTAGCCAAAGAAACTCAAATTAAAAAAAATACTTAATGGTTTAGGTATTAGTTCCTGGAGGACTGTGGTGCCACTCCCCCATGGAAATACATACAACCTCTGGCCCACAATGATACATAAACTTAATTCAATAAAGTTCATCCAGAATATTGCTTCACTTGTCAAAGAATAATTGACAAGTTGAATATCACAAAAAGTCAGCTCAAAGGGATATGTGCTTTCCACCACAAACACTTCACGCTACTAAACATGATGTGGGACATAAAAAACAATTCAATTAAAATTTTGAAGGCACTTTACCGAAATTGATTTTTTTGTTAAACATACAGTCCCCAGTTTTAAAAAAATATAATCATCAACTATAAGTAAGGAATAACCTCAAAGGAATAACAGCAAAGAAAAAAATATTCTGCTTATCAGGTGGACTGTTTGCTTCTAGCACTAAGTGCTATCAAAACTACCTTGATAAAGGAAGCACTGATAAGACATCATCGTGTGCCTTGAAGAATAAACTCTAATTAGGGTAGTATATTCAGAGGACACTATAACCTTATTTTTGATTTATTACAGAGCTAGGAGATAACTTACTCTTGATGTAATATTGTTCTTGGTCAATGACCTGTCTATGTAAGTCGTATTGCTCTAGTCTTTCAAGATTTTAAAGCCCAGGCAGGGAGAGGAAAAAGGTTTATCCTTTCACAGAATGGTGCCTCATTTACAAAGGTAATCAGAACCTAACATAAGACATTATCAGCAGCCAGTGGATGACTTCAGAGTTTGGTGTCTATGTCTAATGCTGCACAATCCTAAATCAAGGCTTCTATTCAACAGAGCCCAAAATAACAAATTTGCCTCAAACTGCACTAGCCACTACCATACTACTTACCTTGTCAGACACATGGAGCATTATGCACCTACTTTTCTGTCCCATGTACCTGAAATACTGCTGGCATTCTAATAGTGTCAAGACTGTGAACCACCATGGTGCACTCTACTGCCACAAGGGGGCTACAACATGGAACATGGTGATGAGGATAAAGCAAATGCTTTGAATGAAAGTGATGTCGGGGGGGTTAATTTTTTTAAAACAGCTGTACTAGTTCACCAGGATACGGACTCAATACAGTTGAGGGTACAGAGTATGTCAGAAGACCAGCTCCAAGATCTTCCTTTATATCAATCAATTCCTGCTGCTTCTTTTTAACTTGAACATACTGTAACCTGCTGTGACAGTACCTCCCGTAAGGTTTTATGGAAATATGCTTAGAATGTGTTTTATGCTACATATACCATGTAACATATCTCAGAGGTTATGATCTACTGAATCTATTAATCCTATTTGTATGCATGTATCATTTTTGTATTCGAAGTTATGAACAACATTAGAAGAGCATTTGGTCAGTTCCTGGAGAAAGGAATGTTGAAGTTAAGTATCTAATCAAGAGACACTTAAAGGACAATGGATCTTGGAATGCTCCAATCCATACTTGGTAAGAAACTGTGAGTTATGCATGGACATGTGACTTGCCCAGGTGACTCCAGAACTCCATCTTGAGGCTGGACTTTGCATAGGAGTGAGGAGGGGGTCTCCACCCACAAGAGAAAGTCTATTTGAACCCCTGGGAGACCCCTCCATTTTGTCTTCAGCTGGCTAAAGGGAGAGCCTCTCCACCCCCCAAGGATACTTGAAAGAAACTGGAACAAAGGACAGTGTGCAAGGGGTGTGAGTGATTGCTGGACCCAGGCTAAAAGGAGACTAGTCTGTAAAAGGGAGCATTCTGGAACTGGTGAGGACCTTATCTGTATTCAGTTTGTTTAGACATAGATTTGCATGTTTTATTTTATTTTGCTTGCTGACTTACTTTGTTCTGTCTGTTACTACTTGGAACCACTTAAATCCTACTTTCTGTATTTAATAAAATCACTTTTTACTTACTAATTGACCCAGAGTATGTATTAATACCTGGGCTAGCAAACAGCTGTGCATCTCTCTCTCTCAGTGTTATAGAGGGTGAACAATTTATGTGTTTACCCTGCATATGCTTTATACAGGGTAAAATGGATTTATTTGGGTTTAGACCCCATTGGGAGTTGGGCATCTGAGTGTTAAAGACAAGCACACTTCTGTGAGCTGCTTTCAGGTAAACCTACAGCTTTGGGGCAAGTAATTTAGACCCTGGATCTTTGTTGGAGCAGATGGGAGTGTCTGGCTCAGCAAGACAGGGTGCTGGGGCCCCAAGCTGGCAGAGAAGGCAGGGGCAGAAGTAGTCTTGGCACATCAGGTAGCAGTTCCAAGGGGGTTCTGTGATCCAACCTGTCACACCTGCAATGGAGACTCACTGCTCAGGGGCTGAAGTGTGGAGCAGATAAAGTTCCATTATGATTTTGGGCAGGAACAATTTATACAAGAGATTGGTGGTGTCAAGGTTTTTTCCCCACTTTGAACTTTAGGGTACAAAAAGTGGGGACCTGCATGAACACTTCTAAGCTTAATTACTAGCTTAGATCTGGTACACTGCCACCAGCCAGAATTTAGTGTTTCTGTTCCCCCAAAACCTTCCCTGGGGAACACAGATCCAAACCCCCTGGATCTTAAAACAAGGAGAAATTAATCATCCCCCTTCTTTTCCCCCCACCAATCCCTGGTGAGTTCAGACCCAACCCCTTGGATCTTAAAACAACGAAAAAATCAATCAAGTTCTTAAAAAGAAAGCTTTTAATTAAAGAAAGAAAAGGTAAAAATTATCTCTGTAAAATCAGGATGGAAAAGGGTACTTAGATTTATATAGCCCAGAGGAAACCCCCATTAGCCTCAGGTTCAGAGTTACAGCAAACAGAGGTAAAAATCCTCCCAGTAAAAAGAAACATTTACAAGTTGAGAAAACAAACATAAGGCTAATCCGCCTTGCCTGGCTATTACTTACAATTCTGAGACATGAAAGACTGATTCGGAAAGATTTGGAAAGCCTAGATGTACGTCTGATCCCTCTTAGTCCCAAGAGCGAACAACGAACAAAACAAAAAGCACAAAGACTTCCCTCCACCAAGATTGGAAAGTATCTTGTCCCCCTATTGGTCCTCTGGTCAGGTGTCAGCCAGGTTTACTGAGCTTCTTAACCCTTTACAAGTAAAAGAGACATTAACCCTTAACCATCTGTTTATGATAGGTGGTAACAGTTACAACTGGCAAATGGACCAGCTGGGAGCTTTGCTCCAATGAGAGACACAGTGGGATATGCATACTGTGCAGCACAACTGCAGAAAAGTATAGGGATACTTTGCAAATTTTTAGGCCAGAAGATACACAAATTGGAACAACAGAAGAGGAGTGCTGTGTCTTCAAAAACATACTGGTCTTAGAAGCTGAGATGTTATGTAGATGCACTTAACTGGATTGATCACAATCTCATGAAGAATGGTGGTGGAAAGAGAAGGCGCAGAATGCAGTAAGAACTTGGAGAGAATCCAGAAAAGTGATGGAAAATAAACCTTCAGAAGCAGCAGTTTCTGCCTACAGAGTATCCAAGCAAGCAGTCAGAAAAGTGAGAAACCTAGTTTTAGACAAGCTGTATAATGAATTGAATGACTGGCCTGAACTTGCCAAAAAGAAAATATATCATTGTGCAAGTAACAAAGGAAGGAAGACATAGTAAACACACTATTCATAAAGGATGCAGAGGGCAGACTGACTGAACAGGAGACATGGTATGTAACAGAGAATAGTAGGAGAGTCTATTTAAAGAGGCAAACCCTTTTATATGCTACACCACCATTGCATGCACTGATAATTACAGATGGTAATGAATGCCCTGTCAGAGGCAGATGTCAAGGCTGCACCTGGAAAAGCAACAGCTCTGGATGAAGTCCACAGGCATTTTTTGACTTCTATATGGGGCGGGGGGGTAAGAGCTACAGTCATGCCAACAAGGCTGCACACAGGGGGTGGGGAAAATTCCATATCTGTCCAAGGCTTTCAGTTTGGGGAAGTCATGGAAGAAGTGATCAAAGCTTTGAGACAAGTTGGTGTCTGCTGGGTCAGAGGAGTCCTGCATGAAGTTTGGAAACAGAAGAAAATTGCAGGAGACAGGAGAAAGTCCGCATTGGCACTGATATACAAACAAAAAGGTTACACATACAACTATTCCAATGCTGTTAGAGAGAATCAGTCACATTTGCCAAAAAGTGGAGCCCATTTTAGGAAAAGAACAGTTTTATTTTAGAAAAGTAGAAGGAATGGCAGATGGTATGTTCATCACTAGACAGTTGGTGGAAAAGAAGCTGGAGGGAAATGCAGAGCACAGTTGGGCTTTCCTCAATTTGGAGAAAGCATTTGATAAAGTAGCTGGGCAACTGTTGATGCCTCTGCAGTACAACTTAAGGTGCAGACTTACAATTAGAATCATAGAAGATTGGGGTTGGAAGGGACCTCAGGAGGTCATCTACTCCAACGCCATGCTCAAAGCAGGACCAACCACAACTAAATTATCCCAGGCAGGGCTTTGTCAAGCCAAGCCTTAAAAACCTCTAAGGAAGGAGATTCCTCCACATCCCTAGGTAACCCATTCCACTGCTTCACCACCCTCCTAGTGAAATAGTTTTTTCCTAATAGCTAACTTAGTCCTCCCCCACTGAAATTTGAGACCACTGCTCTTTGTTCTGTCATCTGCTACAGCTGAGCTCCATCCTCTTTGGAACCCCACTTCAGGTGGCTGAAGGCTGCTATCAAATCCTCCCTCATTCTTCTCTTCTGTGGACTAAAGCCCAGTTCCCTCAGCTTGTCCTCATAAGTCATGTGCCCCAGCCCCCTAATCATTTTCATTGTCTTCCACTGGACTCTCTCCAATTTGTCCACATCCTTTATATACTTTATGTAGTGGGGTGGGCTGGAGGCAGGGGGGGGAACTGGATGCAATACTCCAGATGTGGCCTCACCAGTGCCAAATAGAAGGGAATAATCACTTTCCTCGATCTACTGGCAATGCTCCTACTAATGCAGCCAAATATGCCACTAGCCTTCTTGGCAACAAGGGCAGACTGTTCACTCATATCCATCTTCTCATCCACTGTAATCCCCAGGCCCTTTTCTGCAGAACTGCCACTTAGCCAGTTGGTCCCCAGCCTGTAGCAGTGCATAGTATTCTTCCATCTTAAGTATTCTTCCATTTTCCAGGACTCTGCATTTGTCCTTGCTGAACCTCAGATTTCTTTTAGCCCAATTCTTCAATTTGTCTAGGTCACTCTGGACACTATCCCTACCCTCCAGCGTAACTACCTCTCCCCCCAGCTTAGTGTCATGCGCAAACTTGCTGAGGGTGCAATCCATCCCATCATCCAGATCGTTAATGATGTTGTTGAAGAAAACCCATCCCCAGGACAGACCCCTGATACCAGATACCAGCTGCCAACTAGCCATTGAGTCATTGATCAGTACCCACTGAGCCAGCTTTCTATCCATCTAGTGCATTCATCCAATCCATACTTTAACTTCCCAGCAAGAATACTGTGGGAGACCATATCAAAAGCTTTGTTCAAGCAAGATAGATCACATAGACTATTTTCTCCATATCCACAGAGCCAATTATCTCATCATAGAAGGCAAGCAGGTTGGTCAGGCATGATTTGCCCTTGATGAATCCATGTTGACTGTTCCTGATCACCTTCCTCTCTTCCAAGTGCTTCAAAATGGATTCCTTGAGGACCTGCTCCATGATTTTGCCAGGGACGGAAGTAAGACTGACCGGTCTGTAGTTCCCTGGGTTCTCTTTCTTCCTTTTTTAAAATATACACACTATATTTGCCTTTTTCCAATTGACCAGGACCTCCCCTGATCACCACAAGTTTTCAAAGATAATGGCCAATGGCTCTGCAATCACATCAGCCAACTCCCTCAGCACCCTGGGATGCATTAGATCTGGCCCCATGTGTCATAAACAGATAGTTAAGGGTTAATGTCTCTTTTACCTGTAAAGGGTTAACAAACAGGGAACCAAAAACACCTGACCAGAGGACCAATCAGGAAACAAGATATTTTCAAATCTCAGTGGAGAGAAGCCTTTGTTTGCGTTTTTTGGGTTTTGCTTTGTTCTCTCTGGTCCTGAAAGGGACTAGACGTGCAACCAGGTTTCTTGCCAATCTCCCTGCTACAGTCTCTTATATATTCAGAATAGTGAGTATTAAGTAGGAAAGGCGATTATAGACTTTTGATTGTTTTCTGTATTTGCAAATATATAGTTTGCTGGAAGCATTTTAAATTGTATTTTGCTGGGGGCGGGGCTTCTCTCTAGTGTCTACAAGCTGAAAGACCCGTAACTTTTACCATCTAAATTACAGAGACAACTTTTACTTTTTTTCTTTCTTTTTATTAAAAGTTTTGCTTTTTAAGACCTGTTTGATTTTTTCCCCTTGTTGAGGCTCAAGGGAATTGAGTCTGTACTTAACAGGGAAGGAGAAGGGAGGGGAGAAGGGTGGAATCCCTTTGTTTTAGATTCACGGAGCTTGCATCTGACTCTCTCTCCAGGATAGCCCAGGGAGGGAAAGCCTGAGAAGGAGAGAGAAGGGGGAGAACAAAACCTGATTTCTCTGTGTTGTGATTCAAGGAGTTTGAATCACGGTGATCTCCTAGTATACCCAGGGCGGGAAAGATCTGGGAGGAAGAAAGGAGAAGGGGGGGGGCAATGGTTTATTCCCCTTTGTTGTAAGACTCAAGGAATTTGGGTCTTGGGGTCCCCAGGGAAGGTTTTTTGGGGGACCAGAGTGCCCCAAAACACTATATATTTTTGGGTGGTGGCAGTGTATCAGATCTAAGCTGGTAATTAAGCTTAGAGGAATTCATGCTGGTACCCCAATTTTTTGGACTCTAAGGTTCAGACTGGGGATAGAATACCATTACACCATGGACTTGTGCACATTCAGATTTTCTAAATAGTCCTTAACCTGTTCTTTCACAACTGAAGGCTGCTCACCTCCTCCCCATACTGTTTTGCCCAGTGCAGCAGTCTGGGAGCTGACTTTGTCTGTGAAGACCAACACAAAAAAAAGCAGTAAGTACTTCAGCTTTTTCCAGATCATCTGTCACTATGTTGCCTCCCCCATTTAGTAAGGGTCCCACACTTTCCCTGACCACCTTCTTGTTGCTAACATACCTGTAGGAACCCTTCTTACCCTTCACATCCCTGGCTAGCTGCAACTCCAACTGTGCTTCGGCCTCCCTGATTACCCCCCTGCATGCTCTAGCAATATTTTTATACTCCTCCCTAGTCTTCTGTCCAAATTTCCCCTTCTTGTAAGCTCTCTTCTTGAGTTTAAGCTCACTGAAGATTTCACTGTTAAGCCAAGGTGGTTGCCTGCCATATTTGCTATTCTTTCTGCACTTTGGGATGGTTTGTTCCTGCACCCTCAATAAGGTTTCTTTAAAATACAACCAGCTCTCCTGGTGAAATCTTGGCTCTATTTATGTCAATGGGAGTTTTGCCATTGCCTTTACTGGGGCCAAGATTTTCACTCAATATCTTCAGTATCTTGCATTTTGGCACAGGAATGGGGAAAATCCATGAGGAATGTGAGAGGCTGTTTCCGTTGCTGCAGGGTGACCAGATTGTCCCTATAAAATTGGGACAGTCACAATATTTGGGGCTTTTTCTTATACAGGCTCCTATTGCCCCCCCCCCACCTCCTGTCCCGATTTTTCACAATTGCTATCTGGTCAACCTCTGTTGCTGT
Organism: Gopherus flavomarginatus; assembly: GCF_025201925.1. Taxonomy (NCBI): domain Eukaryota; kingdom Metazoa; phylum Chordata; order Testudines; family Testudinidae; genus Gopherus; species Gopherus flavomarginatus. The sequence goes on along the minus strand of NC_066618.1, from coordinate 101,268,307 downwards.
GTGAGGTGGGTGAGAGACAAGCAAATTACACTCAACAGCACTCAGATACACAGTCAGACTCTGATGTCTACACTACAATTTAATTCCTGCTGCCAGACCCTGGCAGCTGACTTGGACTAACAGGTTGCAGGCTATGGAGCTGTTTCATTGTGGTGTAGACATCTGGGCTTGGGCTGTAGCCCAGATTCTGGGACCCTCCCCCCCATTTAGTCCCAGAACCCAAGCTCCAGCCTAAACCCAAAAGTCTACACCCCAATTAAAAGGCTCTGTAATCTGAGCCAGCTCACATAGGCCAGCTGTGGGTGTTTAATTGCTGTGTAGACATACCTTGAATTCACAAACTGCACCCAGTGCTGGTTCTCCTGCTATGATGCCCTGGCCACTCAGATGTACTGCCAAAATATTCCCACAACTATTTAATAAAAGGCATAGAAATCAAGAGTAAAACAAACGAACAAACAAAAAAGCCCCTGCAGCGTCGTTGGTCCCTCAGCCCGCTCTTATGATACTGCCCTATCGTCTAGCCACTCCCATTTGCTGTTGCTACCTCAAATTTCTGCTACTCTTCTATCATTGAACTGCAAGCCAAATGCAAGCCATTTCAGTAACCTGCTGGCTTTTAGTGCTGCTGTTGCTAATGAAATGGCAGCAACAGATGGCTGTGGAGTCAATGATGTTCTGCATGTGGAATCTTTATTATTGGAGATATTCCATGAGCAAGGAAGACCTGAGCTTGAGTCTCAGATACCAGGCTGAGTCTGCAGGGATGTCATTTAGCAAAACTAACTTTTTACCAATGGAATGAAGAAAACTGATACATAGGCCATTAATACACGATGATAGAGCCCCACAATTCTATTTGTAGTGTTTTTTTCAGAATGGAAATACGTTTTGAGATGTACAGGATGAATTTGAAGTTTACCAGTGAGGTGTCCCCACTAGTGATAATTTAAGATACTTCTTTCAAATCCTGTGCTGGTTGTTACATAGTCAGCAATTGTCATGTCAAATTAATTATGTCTTTTTTCCTATATTCAAATCTGCCAACAGCTGTGTATCTGATAGATTATTCAAAATTCTGTACTAATTGGATTATCATGTACATCAGATGTTATTAACTACTACTGGATATTTTAAGGTTCAATATATAATAAGTGTAATGTTATGGGATTCTGTCATGTTGAACATTTTTCTTCTACCTTGCTTTACTGTTAAAGCAAATAGCGCTCTCTCAGCTAATATGAACTTTTTCTTCAACTTTGGTCTTTTTTGGGTTGCAGCAAACTTTGCTTTTCACGTTTGAACAAAAATCTGAGTGAAACAATTGAAGTCTCCAAGTTAGTTTTTCACCAGAACTATAAATTGGGCAAGACTTCATCCAAACCAGACCTATGCTCACCTGAAAGCTTTTTTTTACTTTAGTAGAACTTTTGACAAATCTTGTCTCAGTTTGTAGAGAGACCTGAAACTAGAAAAAGTTTTGCACCAAGGTGCACTGTAAATCCCTAGAAATACAGATATTGCACATATCTAATTTTACCATACATTTAAACTTGTCAATTTGGGAAATCTTTACATTATTTATAGTTCATTTTTGTTGTGACCATCTATCCAGCAGGAACTAGACAGGAATCACCAATTCCTTTATTAAAGAACCAAAAGTCAAACTAAATGGTTTTCCATCTTTTTTTAATGCAACCTAAACTTGAACAAGTAAACTTAAAGGAGAAAAGTTTGGTATCCACTATAACCCTCTGAAGTATCCAGTCCCTGGAAATAAAACATCTTCACAGTGGAGTTCTAATGCCCTTACCCTCTCACAAAAGAATAACTGTTAATAATAAAGCTGTTAGAAACTCAGGGAATTTTGTTTAAGCTATACAACACAGGACAATTTGCGTGTGTGTGTGTGATATATATCACACACACACGGTGAGTTTTGCTTTCTGGTTAGGCTCAAAAGTTTCTAATGTCGTTTTCTAGCATCCACAGACAGAAGGGATGCTGCCTGAAGGTTAGCCAAGGTCTTGAAAAACAGAAGGATGAGTTTGGGGTTCATGGTGAAAATTCAAAGCAGATTATGCTTAATCTATTTTTAAATTATGCTATGAACATTTTGCATAGCTCTAGTTGGTAACAAAAGACACCATACAACAGTTGCATGTTCAGATTTAATATGTCATGATGCCAAATAACTAACTCAGGTGAAACTTTAAGACAGACAATTAGGCAGTACTTAAGACAGCACTGTACAGAACATAGAAAGGAAAGGCATGCCAACTCTCTGTAACTGAAGTAGTGATGGCAGAATACTTAAACTATCTTCCCAAAACTCACCCTTTATAGACTACTTTAGAAAAAAGAAAATTCTCTCTCATGCCTTTTTCCAGGGTTGGTTTTGCTGTCATTTACTTACTTTGAATATTCTGAACTTAACCTAATCAATAAAAGCTAATGCCATCTGTAACATAAATCACAGAAAATACCTGCCCCAGGTCCCTCTCTGGGCATTTTGACTAGATCAGCTAAATCTGAGTAAAAAAGCAAAAGTGAATAATCAAATACAGTCCTACTGATTGATTACAGACATGTTCCTGATCATGATTTTAACACAAAGCAATAGGGTCCGCTGAAGTTCACCTTAGGTTCAGTTTAAATTCAAAGAATTATAAACACAAGACAGAGGGAATTTGGCTCACCTACAAAGAATCAGAGGATTATGATAATTTGGTTAATTTACTATCACAACACTGATTATAAATTAAAGGCAAAGGAATCATCTACTGCCTTTTTTTTCCTGAAATACAGAAAAATAACATTCCCAGAATAATACTAAGATCTTGGCTAGAGACTTATTATGCAATTTATTCATATGCAAATAAACAAAGAGGTTATTGTAACAGAACTATCAGCTGTAGTTAAAATACTCCCCTAAATTTTACTTAACTTTTACTTTTATATGTACCTGTGTAAAATTCTGGCTCTTGCCATTTATACCAATCATATTCATTATTGTTTAATGCAGACAGAATAGTATTCTGCATCTTATGATGTGACATGCTACAATCAAACACAATAGACTAAAACCCAAGGGAAATGTAGAAAGAATGAAGGAAAATTGAGATTTGGATGCAGAATCTTCAAGATGACATTTTGCAAATATATGAAAAACAAAACTTTAATTACAAAGATTGTCATGGATTCATAGATTTGAAGCCCAGAAGTGTTTCCCCCATCAAGTCTATAACTTCTGGTTCACCTAGAGCATATATCTTTTAGAAAAGCGTCCAATCTTGTTTTAACAATTTCAAGACCAAGAATCCACCACATCCCTTTCTAAATTGTTCCAATGACTAATTACCTTCACTAAAAAGTCTTATTTTTTCCTAGATTCAGCTTCCAGCCTTGGATCATGTTATGCCTTTGTATGCTAGATTAAAGAGCCATCTGTTATTAAAAATCTTTTCCTTTTGTAGTTACTTGGAGACCATGATCAACTTACCGCTTAATCTTCACTTTGTTAAATTAAGAAGATTGAGCTTCTTGAGTTTCTCACTGGAAAAATCAGTTTTCAAGACCACAGAATATTCTTACAGTTATTTTCTAAACTCTTTCCAAGTTGTCAACATCCTTTCAAAATTGTGGACACCAGAACTGGACACAGTATTCCAGAAAGGGTTGCATTAATGGTGTATATAGTGGTAATAAACACCTCAACTTCATTTTTTTAACCACTGCATAGCACTTTGGGAGCTCTTGTTCAGCTGGCTATTCACCATGACCCCTTAAGTAGTGTTCTGACTCACCACTTTCCAAAAAACAGTCCCCCATTCTATATGTGGGGCCTACATTTCTTCCTAGCATGCACAAGAAAGATGTGTGATATGGTCAAGGAGATATAAATGGTGGAAGACACATTTCCATTTAAATCTGGGCTAGACAAAGCACTGGAAGACACACCATAGCAGCTTGCACAGGACATTTAAACAAACTAATAATAATCAATAACACAAAAACCATAGGAACCAACCTTGCATGAGCAGGAAAATTAACTAGATGAGGTAAGTTGGTTTCATAGTTCATTCCTCTGGGTCTGTTTTACACAGACAGTGGGGGAGAGAGAGTTAATTGCAAGGATAATGAAAAGTTCATCTTGGAAGTATAATGTTTGTTCAGAATTACTAAGGATTTTAAACTTTCACTTTGTTTTTTTCCTGACTTGTCTTTCTTCAGCACCAGGGTGTTGTATTCTTGTCTTGCTCAATCAGAGAGCATATGAGGCATGAATTGAACCTGCAGATGCCATAGATTCTGTTTCCCTGCCAAATGGTCTGGAGCTATGCTAATGACAGTCGTCCTCCTTCCCCCGTGCAATCTGATGCCATAAGGAAAGGTGCTTGCTGCAAGTTCAGATTTTAGTAGAATCTAAGAAAGTTGTACTTATTAAAAAAATATCTAGTAGTTACAAAGTCCATGTTCTCAAAACCAGAACAATTCCATGGATTAAATCAAAATTCTCTCTGATATATCATTAACACTGAATTTGTCTTGGGAATTTTATGCTCTAATAATACCTCAAGCTCCTTTTGATGAGTTGATTTTTTTTTCTTTAAGTTACTCTGATGGGTTAGGCTAGCTAAATGAAAACATTCAGCAAGGATATAATATCATATTCACTATGCTGATCCTCTGAGATTGGTACAGTTAACATTTTTCCATATCTCATTCTCAAAGAGCTTTATGTGAGTATAATGTAACTAAGTTAAATCCAGTTAAGAGTGACATAGTTTAATGTTTCATAAAGTCTCCACTTTCTCAGCCAATTGAATGTACAAGCTAACTGACAAAGTGATCTGTACATTACCGCTCGTGCTGAAGGATTGTAATTAAATGCCTTGATTTTAGCATGCTCCATGAGAAACATGCACAGCAGCATGTCATCAGCCCTCAAGCTATAGAGCTGTAATAATTTCACTTTTATGTCTCTATTGGTACCATAACAGGCTTCAGACAGTATGTGGTGATAACCCAAAGAAGCAGAAATAAACACTACAGTTTGCTTTACTATGAATGAAATGATGCTCATGGCTTAAGGTTCATAAACTCAATCTTACTCTGCTAACTCACTGAAACCTAAAAGTACTGGAATAGGTGCTAAGCATTACAAGAAGATAAGACAGGACAGCTGATTTACTAGACTTAATACTGCTGCTTTGAACACCTGAAATGGTGATATTTTCAGGGATTTCTGTTACATACCCTCCCGTCTCTTACATGCACAAGTCGCTCCATATAAATCACTATAGCAGAAACAAGTTTACATCAACAAATATTCTGTCCTCCTCATGAAAAAACAATTTTACATTTAAAAATTCATCTTATCTGCTTACTACCCCAGGTTACCAGGAATGGATTGTTCCAATAAGGCACCTCTCTCAACTGGCTTCCCGTTGAATACCAAGTCCAGTTCAAGGTTGCTGTACTGATTTTTAAACCCCTTTGCGGTACTGGCCCTACCTACCCTCAGACATTGCCTCTATTTTGGCAACGATTAGAGCTTTGCTCCACTGGAATAATTAAATGGTTGACAACCAGAGGAAGATTCATATCTGTAGGAGAGAGACCTCTCGCAAGAGCTAGTCCGAGATTATGGAACTCATTACCAGACAAAATTAAAAAAATGGCCTCCTATTTCTCTCTGTAGCCAGAACTAAATGCAAAAACATTTCTAATACATGGCTTTCCCGAGATAATCCTCTCAAACATATTGGCATCTTCATGCTAATCATGTTACATACACACTGCATGAGGATGCCACTATGCATATATGTATATATTAAAAATCCCAACAGCAATTTTAAACTAGTTGCTGACAATTAGTTTTGTATTTACTTTTCATCAAAGGTGATAATATACTAGGATCATGGACTACTTTGTAAAAACGTAGATAGATTAATGAAGAAAAAGATATTATTCCACAGGAACAGGGGCTGAAACAAATTGTCTTAACTGGAATTTCTAAAATACGCTGTGTAATGTAATTGCTACCTTCCTGGGAATCTGAATGTCTAATTTGTGCAATGCTCCACTGCAGCCTTAAGCACTGGCTTCCAAGGGGCTTTACAATGCTGATTTCTTTTAAAGGAAGTTGGAATCATTCCTACTACTGGAGGCATCTCCATAATATAGTAGCTCTGTGTATCTAGAAGTTGCCCTGGTGTTTGGTATCAATGCTTTAATTGCCTTGGCTCTGCAGATTTTGCTGACCTTGACTGTTGTTGACTCCAGTGGTCTTGGGCTAAACATATTCACACGCTGATCTAGACCATAGTGCACGTTTACTTGTGCCAGCAACGCTCTATAACTGTGTAACAGAGGAGAATGAAGTACATAAAATAGAGAATATGTGGGATTATTGAGAAGATTATTTTTTCCTGAAGATTTCTATTGGCAATCATCAGCTCCATAAGAAAACAATAACTCAAAGGGAATATACTGAGTCACAAGAAGAACCAGTGACTGGAAATGCAATGTCACAATATTTCTTGAATTAGTGATAATACTTAATATCAAGGTTCCATTTTAGAATAGCTTATAAGGCTGTCATAAACAGATAAGTAAGAGTTAATAGAACAGAAGTGCTTCATATCTCTTTGCCTGGAAAGGGTTAAAAAGAACAGTGAGGCTGGCTGTCACCTGACCAGAGGACCAATCAGAGGAGAGGATACTTTCAAATCTTGAGGGAGGGAAGTTTCCTGTGTGCTCTGTTAGTGTTTGGTTGTTGTTCACTCTGGGAGCTCAGAGGGACCAGACGTGCAACCAGTTTTCTCTCCAATCTCTCCAACACAGGCTCTTATAAGTTCAGACTAGTGAGTACTAGGTAGATAAAGCGAGTTAGGCTTATGGTTGTTTTCTTTATTTGCAAATGTGTATTTGGCTGGAAGGAGTTCAAATGTGTATTTGGCTGAAAAGATTTTAATTTGTACTTGTATACTTAGGCTGGGAGAGTGGTCCCAGTGTCTATAGCTGAAAGACCCTGTACCTATTACATTTCAAATTTACAAAGAATTTTTACTGTTTTTTCTTTCTTTAATTAAAAGCTTTTCTTGTTTAAGAACCTAATTGTTTTTTTATTCTGGTGAGACCCCAGGGGACTGGGTCTGGATTCTCCAGGGAATTGGTGGGGAGAAAGGAGGGAAGAGGGAGAGAGAGGCTGATTTCTCTCTGTGTTAGGATTACTGTCTCTCTCAGGGAGAATCTAGGAGAGGAAGAGAGAAGGAGGGGGAAAGGTGCATTTTCCTCTCTGTTTTGTGATTCAAGGAGTTTGAATCACACAGTGATCTTCCAGGGTAACCCAGGGAGGGGAAGGCTCGGAGAGGCAACGGTGAGAGAAAGGGTTTACTTTCCTTGTGTTAAGATCCAGAGGGTCTGGGTCTTGGGGGTCCCCGGGCCAGGTTTTGGGGGGACCAGAGTATAACAGGCACTGGAATTCCTGGTTGGTGGCAGCGCTACAGGTTCTAAGCTGGTAATTGAGCTTAGAGGAATTCATGCTGGTACCCCATCTTTTGGACGCTAAGGTTCAGAGTGGGGAATTGTACCATGACAAAGGCATTAACAGAAGTTTTAATAAATGGTTAATCAATTGTTATAGAGTTAAATAAGGTGCATATTCCCATGGCTTTTGACCATTTACAACACTTTCTACTCATGCATTTATAAGCATCTATAGGACATATTGATTAGGCATGTAACATGCTTATAGCATTTATGAAACATTTATAAATGGAATTAGTATCCCTTTGTCTTGTGGACTCAAAATGAAGGATGATTAGAATGAAATCAAACTTTGGGCCAAATTCAGGCTTCAGTTATGCATGTGTATATCAGTTGAACTCCATTATTTGGTCCTTTATTTCATTTGAAAAGCTTGTCGATATCTTAATCTAAGCAAATTTGATAATAATGGTTTCTCCTGATGAAAAGGTGATATACAGAAGATAGAATGAAAGAAATGCTCAAAGTTTAGATGAATCTGTGTCAGACTCCTAAGGTATACTATACATATCTCAGGAGGACTGTGGATAAAGTGGTATTTGTAAATCATAGATTACATTCTTCTTTGCTAAAACAAGCTTTTGTTGACACCAGTATTTCATCTTATTGACAAATTTTGCTTACTGCGATAGAAAGTCATTTGTCGCAGTAACTCAGTTGAAATCCAATCCACTATATAGAGATGGTGCACTGTACTGAGCTATTTTCACCAAAATGCTATCTTGCTTAAATGAGTCTGGAAAGAAAATGAGAAGGCACTAGATTTCAAGAGTGAGGCAGAGTTTGTAATTGGAGTTTCCATAGTGAAAAACCTTGAGAATATTGGCCACAAAGTCTCAGCCATCTCTCCTCTACATATATAAAATAAAAATGGTTGCCTATCTGTTGCCTAGCTACACAGCCTCAATCTTCTCCTGCCTCAGAGTATTCGTAGGAATCAAACACATATTTGCTTCATTCTAGGTCTCTGAAGGACCATTAAAGCAGCATCTCCATTAGAACATGAATTTGCTATCCATGTTATCTACCAGTCCCACTGCTTTGCACTACAGAGTCCCTGATCCCTGACTGGAGCCTCTAGTTACTATTACAATACAAATCATAGAATTGTAGGACTGGAAGGGACTCTAGAGGTCTTCTAGTCCAGTCCCCTGTACTCAAGGGAGGACTAAATATTATCTATATTATCTAAAGCAAGGCTGAGAAACCTACAGCCTGCGGGCCAGATCCAGCCTACTGCTTCATTTCATCTGGCCTGAGGCAAGTCTCTGTCCTGTTCCTCAGCACACACACACCTCCCCCACAGGGCTGGAGCCACAAGCATTGGCTCTCCTCACTGTGGGAGAAGCTAGGGTTGCCAAGCCATTAAGAGTCCGGTCGGCTCTGCACAGCTTCCAGAAGCGCCCAACATGTCCCTATGGCCCCTAGGAGCAGGGCCGATCAAGAAATCTCCGCCTACTGCCCTCACCCCCAGCACCGGCTCCACAGCTCCCATCGGCTGGGAACCACAGTGAATGGGAGCTGTGGGGACAGCAGGTTTGGGCACCATGCAGAGCCCCATGGCCCCTCTGCCTAGGGGCCAGACATGCTGGACACTTCTGGGAGCAGCGTGGAACCTGAGCAGGCAGACACCTAATTTCCGCTGTGCTGCTGGCCAGGACCTGCCTGAGGTAAGCACTATCTGGCTGGAGCCCACACCTCAAACCCCCTGCCCCAGGTCAGAACCCCCTCCCACACTCTCTTTCCCAGAGCCCACACCCCAAACATCTTCCTGCACCCCAATCTCCAACCTCCTCCTGCACTCCAAACACCTTGCCCCCAGCTCACTCCTGCACCCCAAGCCCCTCATCCCCAGCCCCATACCAGAACCCACACTCCCAGCCTGAGTCCTCACCCCCTGCTGCACCACAACCTCATACCCCAGCCTAATGTCCAATCTAAACCTAATGTTCCTAATGCCCAATCTAAACCTCCCTTGCTGCAAGTTAAGCCCACTGCTTCTTGTCCCAGCCTCAGAGGTTAAGGAGAGCAATTTTCTCCTCCTTTCTTGTAACAACCTTTCATGTTCTTGAAAGCTGTTATCCTGTCCCCCTCAATCTTCTCTTCTCGAGACTAAACAAATCCATTTTTTCCAACCTTCCCTCATGGATCATGATTTCTAGACCTTTAATCATTTTTGTTGCTCTCCTCTAGGCTGTCTCCAATTTGTCCACCTTTCTTGTAATGTGGCACCCAGAACTGGACACAATACACCAGTTGAGCCTAATCAGCATGGAGTAGAGTAGAAGACTTACTTCACATGTCTATCTAACAACACTCCTGCTAATACATCCCAGAATGATGTTTGGGGTTATTTTTTTTTTATTATTTTATTTTTTTTAAAACAACACTCTTACACTGTTGACTCATTTAGCTTGTGATCCACTATGATCCCCAGATCCCTTCCTGCAGTACTCCTTCCTAAACAGTCATTTCTCATTTTGCATGTGAGTAACTGAATGTGCCTCCCTAAGTGGAGTGCCTTGCATTTGTCCTTATTGAATTTCATCCAGTTTACTTCAGATCGTTTCTCCAGTTTGTCCAGATTATTTTGAATTTTAATTTCTATCCTTCAAAGTGCTTTCAACCCCTCCCAGTTTGGTATCGTCCCCACTTGATATGCCCTTCCAGCTTGACTGTGAATCACTAATAAGAAATAAACAAACAGATTCAAGGGACATCTCACTGTTGCAAAGAAACTGAGATCCAGACATCTGAAGTCAACATAACCAAAAGCCACATCATCAAGTTTGATAGAAGCCAGAAGATCTCAGTCTCATGCAAATATCTAACTAGTGCTTGATTGTCAGCAAGCCCTTTATTTACCCATGGCCTGATCTCTGAAGAGACCTCCCCCTACCCCCCGCCCCCAAAAAGGGGTCTGCATCAGTGAACCTGGCTCAACATCAGTGCAGTCCTTATGTAGAAAAGCTCATCACTTCTGACAACTCCACACTTCGTAGTCCTAGAATGTGCCCATGTTGCCCCCTTCTAATCTCAAACCTTAGGAGGTTCCTTTAGGCCATGTCTACTCAGTCCGTAAATCAAGGGATGTGGCCAGCCTTGAAATCCTGCTGACCTACTAAACATCTAGAAGCAAGGAATTCCTAATACAATTAGGAGAGAAAATATTGAGCTTAGTATCAAGACCTCCTGAAAACTCAAATAAGACTGTAATACACAAGGCAGTAACCTCTTCTCTACTGTAGACAATTTCAGATTCATAGACCATCTGTGGAGCCATCCACAACAGGGAGCACATTCTAAACTTCTTGTTTGGCTTAGAGATTGTAGGGGGTCAAAATACATCATCCATATCCTGAAATGTCCCTACAGTTTTAGTGTAAATATCACAGAAATTTTATTCCACTATGCTATTTGAGAACAATGCTGTGTGTTCTTTACCAGCCTACAAAATTCTCTGCACTAAGTAGGGCAGGAAATAAACAACTGTACTATCATTTGCATAGACCCTAAGAAAGCCTCTCTCTGTGTATCCATGAATATTTCTTTTATTTCTGGCATTGTTTCTGAAAAACTTTCTAACACACTTTTATTGTTATTGTGGGAGATAAGATATTTTTCAACATATACAGAGAAAAATGCATTAGTGGAACAAATATATGTTACAAAATATGTCATGTACTGTGACTTACTTCACTTACAGTAAACTTCAACAACAAATGCAAGCATTTTAGATGTGACTTTAGCGGAATAGCATGACATTTCCATAGGAGGTGTAAAAGCAGCGGTGTTTGGAAGTGACAGGTCATATTTCTATCTATTTTTACATATTCTGGTACAACCGCAGGTACCATTTTAATCAAATATGAAAGCTACTGAAGCTGTTTCCCTTTTACCTTAAAATAGGTGTTAGAACTGCGATATGATTTAACCATTATTTCGGAATAAATTTTGTCCAACTGTGGGCCAAGTCTAAATTGATGCTGAACATTTCCACTTCCCATTTATTTCAAAAGGAGTTGCAAAATGCTCAGAACCATTTAAGACATGATCCTATAGTGTTCAGAATGGATATAGACATCTTCTATCTGTTTTCTCATTATTTCTTCTGGGGTTTGGTTTTGTTTGGAGCAAGTAATAAAGGGGATTGCAACAGGATTACAGAGTAGGAAAACATATGTAAATGATCCCCCTAACCTCCCCTCCCCACAAAAATTCTTTCTCCAGTGAAGTTTTCCATGATGGAATCGATTAGCCTCTCATACTTCTGTGGTAGTTCTGTTGGTTTTCTTAATCAGATTGACCCAAGTAAAACAGAACCAATCAATAAAAAGATTTCCCCTCATACAGATCTAATTTTCCACTGTGTCTCAATGTGTTAAGGGAGTCAAGTATGAGTCTAGGTCCTTTCCCCTCCATCTGGAAGGAAAACCCACCATTCCTCCTCCTCAGAAGCACTCCCACATCCCAGTGGGAATTTTAGCTTTTTACAGTTTCCCCTTTACAAATCACAGCTGTGGGCTCCAATTTTCTAACGGGCCACAGCTGTCAGGCCCTTTCTTCAGACTTAACACAGCTCTGCCCTCAGGAGGAAATAAGGTGGGTTCCCCCCTTCACAACTGAGTTAGCTCAATGTGATTGAAAAAACAAACAACCCTTAATACCCACACAGACACATATGAACACCCAGCGGTGGCTCCAGGCACCAGCACTCCAAGCGTGTGCCTGGGGCGGCAAGCCACGGGGGGGCGCCCTGCCGGTCCCTGTGAGGGTGGCAGTCAGGCAGCCTTCAGCGGCTTGCCTGTGAGAGGTCTGCTGGTCCCACGGATTTGGCGGCAATTCGGCGGTGGAAACGCCGAAGCCGCGGGACTGGCGGACCTCCAGCAGGCAAACTGCCGAAGGCTGCCTGACTGCTGTGCTTGGGGCGGCAAAAAAGCTAGAGCCACCCCTGTGAATACCCTAAAACACCTTTCAGGTCATGTGACATGATTATGTTCTAGTTTAGGCTCCAATCTTTGCTAGAAGAAAGCCCACTAATTTAACTGAAAAGGTGTTAAACTATGTGCATGTGGGTGTTAAGGAAGCTTTTCCTATCATGCTATGTTAACAATATTGACTACAGTATTTATTCCCTACTTGGGTAGACAGATCCCATGCACTGAACTTTTCCTCTCAGCCCAAAGGTTAACTTCATCATGAGCCAGCAGATAATGAAATACACCCAAATACAGGCATCTTCGGAATGTTTATGTTGCCAACTGGTAAATACGTTTGTTTAAAGCAAGATTGCACATACCCCCTGTGGTGAGAAGCTAGCACTACTGAAGTAGTCCAAAACTCCCATGAATGCCAATAAAGCTAGGAATTTACTGCTGATGTTTTGCCAAAAAAAAGTTACAATGAGCTTTGGTTCAACTTCTTTTTAAAAAGTTTGATTAACCATCTGGGCAATTACATCATCCCCTCAAAGCAGTAATCCTCCTTATCCATTATTTTTCTTTCACAGATCTCTACATTGTAAAGTTCCAGATGAAGTTAAATGAGGAAGTGTCAGGAATCATAATAAAAATCAAGGTCTTATGAGACTCAGATTTAATACTGATAGGTCAAGAAGTTTGGATAAGCTTCAGATAAGCAACCAAAACATTAATAATTTTGAGGCTTGGCCATAATTAGTTGCCGGTACAATTTGCTCTACCTTCTAAACCTGCCTCTAGTCTTATATGCATATTGTTCCTCTAAAATAACAAGAGGGAATATCAAATTAGTCTATGAGTCATCTAAACTTGAAGCCGTGATGCTGAAACACATATTCTAATGTCAGCAGAAAGGTGCTTTCTGGTTCAGTTTCTTACACATAAAAAACAACAAAACAAAATTTAAAATCCTTAGTAGATTTGGGAAAAAAAACAAAACTTCCCTATACGTTGATGGCGTGTTAATCAATGCTTTCCCCCCAGAGACAGTTAGCAGCCAGCTGTTTAGTCTTAAGACTACACTTGAATTCAACTAACCCAGTCTAATCCTGCTGTAGCAATTGTACCATCAGGATGTTCTGTTCTTCACATTTTACAGCATGAATGTACAGTAAGGTAATATTGGTCACAATTATAGGTGAGACACAAGCAATTCGCCATAGATTCATGTGTTCATTATTTAGGGCATTTTGCACTTCAGTGCTCTATTGTAGCTGTCAGACTTGTTTACCTCGCAGTGGCTTCTGCCAAGCTAGAGCTTCTAATGGAATATGTACATGTGCACCATTTTTAAACACATTATCCTGGGTGATTTGAAACCAAAACTTGCATGCAATATGCTGTACGCTTTTGGAATGCTGGAATGGCCTTTACTTGGCAAAGTGGTAAGCTGGGTGATTGCAGCAGGTTGGGTGCAGTCTCCTTATTTATTCAGAAACGTACATTGCTCCTATCACCAAGCACACAGGTGCCTAACTTTTATAAAAGCAATCACTTATAAAATGAAATACCAGCCTTTCATTCGCAGCACTGAAACTCCCTGCTTTATCAAAACAAAAATGAACAAACAGCAATCCTCACTCGCACAGCTCAGCTAAACCAAAAATCCTTCAGAGGATTCACCATGTCGATAAGACTCAACACTAAGCTCTGAAACTTCTTTTCCTGCACACATATCAGGCATTTCTAGCCACACTGTGTCATAGAAATATGTTACCTTGCAACAGAATCTATTCTGTTCTCCTTCTCCACACATATCCCCCTGTTAAGGACAATAGGACTTATGTGCTCATAGGGAGGGGAGAATAGACACCATAGTTTTTTCCACTGTGCATGGATGCTGACTGCTTGTATGACAAGCTAATATTTCACAACACAAGAACTAGGGGGTCAACAAATTAAATTAATAGGTAGCTGATTTAAAACAAACAAAAGGAAGTATTTTCTCACACAACACACAGTCAACCTGTGGAACTCTTTGCCAGAGGATGTAGTGAAGGCCAAGACTATAGCAGGGTTGAAAAAAAAGAACCAGATAAATTCATGGAGGATAGATCCATCAATGGCTATTAGCCAGGACGGGCAGGGTTGGTGTCCCTAGCCCGTTTGCCAGAATCTGGGAATGAGCAATAGGGAATGGATCACTTGATGATTACCTGTTCATTCCCTCTGGGGCACCTGGCATTGGCCACTGGATACTGGGCTAGATGTACCTTTGGTCTGACCAGCATGACCATTCTTATGTTCTTATTGATTTTTAAGGCATTTAAACATTTAAAAATTACATGAACTTTGCAACAGAAGAACAAAATATTCACAGACAAGGGTATTACAACTGTTGACAATACCAACTGCATTCTTAACTTAGAGGGCAGAAAGCTATTGCTCATCTTTATCTCATTCTGGCTGCATTTATATATATTCTTAATATCTTAACACAGAATTCAGTTGCCCCAAAAGACAAATTCTCCAGATCACTCACCTTTAGTATGTAATTGTGTAAGATGGGCCTAATACGTCCAAAATCAGTATCTCAATGAAAAGACTGTGTATAAGATATTCTGAAATTTCCAGTGGGGACAAATCTTTCCCTGCCCCCTGTACACTGCTTTAGCAAACAGGAGCTGCTAACAGGGAGTTTTGCAAGGGAGTTCTCCAGGTGAAGGAGGAGCACATACAGCATCTGTGGGGTAAGTGACTGTCTGCAGTGTTTGGGTTTGTGTGTGTGTTTGGGGGTTACTTGCTGTGTGCTGAGCTTGTGTTTGTCAGTCTGTGTGGTTTGTTTGTTTGAAGGACCGTGTGCTGTAGCTGGCAGTTGGAGGTGGAGCTACTAGGAAGGTTTGAAAGCTAGAAGCCTCTGGTAATTGGCTGAGCCTTAACCAGTGGGCGGGGCATTCACTCAGGCCAGGGCTTTATAAAGCTGCGCACAAGCGACCAGGGAGCTTAGCGAACAGGAGCTGCTAACAGGGAGTTTTGCAAGGGAGTTCTCCAG
Source organism: Gopherus flavomarginatus (assembly GCF_025201925.1). NCBI lineage: Eukaryota > Metazoa > Chordata > Testudines > Testudinidae > Gopherus > Gopherus flavomarginatus. The sequence continues at coordinate 101,252,782 of NC_066618.1, read as the reverse complement.
GTGAAGGAGGAGCACATACAGCATCTGTGGGCAAAGAGGAGTGGACAGAGAGCTGTAGACGGGAATTTGAGAGTTTGACAGAGGGAGGCTTACAATGGTGAGGAGGACCCGCAACACCTGTGCCAGCACTGCTTCTGTCTCCTCCACCTGCGCCTGTAGCCAGACAGAGCACCAAAGCATGGATGCTTTTACCCAGATTCTGGTGTGGGCTTGCAAAGACTGTAATTTGCAATTTCCACTTACTGATATCCAGGCTGGGGGTGGCATCCAATGTGAAAGGTGCCTACTGGTGGAATCTCTCAGGCAACAGGTGGGAGAGCTACGGGAGGAGGTGGCCAGGCTGAGGAACATCCATGTCCATGAGCAATTCCTGGACAGTATCCATGTGGAGATAGCTGATGGTGCTGTCCCAGTTGACAGGACTACTGACACTCCAGTGGAAGAGGAGATGCCTCAGGGTGTACCTGACACACCAGTGGAGGAGGAGGCTCAGGGTGGACACAGCCAGCTGATTACTTCTAGCAGTGGGCAGTGCTCCACCGCTGCTGCAAACCCTCCTGTTGTGGTAAAAGATACAGGAGTGAAGAAATCACCCCCAACAGTTAAGGGGGTGAAGCCTCGTACCCCTAAGGCTGGGAGGTCTGCTGCCACCACTGATAAGAAACGTAGGGTAGTGGTGGTTGGAGACTCTCTGCTGAGGGGGACGGAGACACCCATCTGTCGCCCTGACCGTTCATCCCGGGAGGTATGCTGCCTGCCAGGGGCCCGTATCCGAGATGTTACAGAGGCTTTGTCGAGGATTATCCGGCCTTCTGACTACTATCCCATGCTACTCATCCATGTGGGCACAAATGATACTGCGAGGTGTGACGCTGAGCAGATCAAGAGTGACTACAGGGCTCTGGGAGTACGGGTTAAGGAGTTTGGAGCGCAGGTGGTATTCTCTTCAATTCTTCCTGTTGAAGGTAGGGGTCCGGGCAGAGACAGATGCATCGTGGAGGTGAATGCCTGGCTGCGAAGATGGTGTCGCCAGGAGGGCTTTGGCTTCCTCGACCACGGGATGCTACTTGAGGAAGGACTGCTAGGAACAGATGGCATTCACCTTTCGAAGAGGGGAAAGGCCTTATTTGCGCACAGACTGGCTAACCTGGTAAGGAGGGCTTTAAACTAGGTTCGACGGGGACAGGTGAGCAAAGCCCACAGGTAAGTGGGGAACAAGACCTGGGAGATGGGTTGGAAACAGGAGGGAGCACGGGCTATAATGGCAGAGAGGAAGGAGGGTCAGGGCAAAGCTGGGAGGCAAAATCAAACCAGTATCTTAGATGCCTTTATACAAATGCAAGAAGTATGGGTAATAAGCAGGAAGAACTGGAAGTGCTAATAAATAAATACAACTATGACATTATTGGCATTACTGAAACTTGGTGGGATAATACACACGACTGGAATGTTGGTGTGGATGGGTATAGTTTGCTCAGGAAGGATAGACAGGGGAAAAAGGGAGGAGGTGTTGCCTTATATATTAAAAATGTACACACTTGGACTGAGGTGGAGATGGACATAGGAGATGGAAGGGTGGAGAGTCTCTGGGTTAGGCTAAAAGGGGTAAAAAACACAGGTGATGTCGTGCTGGGAGTCTACTACAGGCCACCTAATCAGGCGGAAGAGGTGGATGAGGCTTTTTTCAAACAACTAACAAAATCATCCAAAGCCCAAGATTTGGTGGTGATGGGGGACTTCAACTATCCAGATATATGTTGGGACAATAACACCGCGGGGCACAGACTATCCAAAAAGTTCCTGGACTGCATTGCAGACAACTTTTTGTTTCAGAAAGTTGAAAAAGCTACTAGGGGGGAAGCTGTTCTAGACTTGATTTTAACAAATAGGGAGGAACTTGTTGAGAATTTGAAAGTAGAAGGAAGCTTGGGTGAAAGTGATCATGAAATCATAGAATTTGCAATTCTAAGGAAAGGTAGAAGGGAGTACAGCAGAATAGAGACAATGGATTTCAGGAAGGCGGATTTTGGTAAGCTCAGAGAGCTGATAGGCAAGGTCCCATGGGAATTAAGACTGAGCGGAAAAACAACTGAGGAAAGTTGGCAGTTTTTCAAAGAGACGCTATTAAGGGCCCAAAAGCAAGTTATTCCGATGGTTAGGAAAGATAGAAAATGTGGCAAAAGACCACCTTGGCTTACCCTTGAGATCTTGCGTGACCTACAAAATAAAAAGGCGTCATATAAAAAATGGAAACTAGGTCAGATCACGAAGGATGAATATAGGCAAATAACACAGGAATGCAGAGGCAAGATTAGAAAAGCAAAGGCACAAAATGAACTCAAACTAGCTATGGGAATAAAAGGAAACAAGAAGACTTTTTATCAATACATTAGAAGCAAGAGGAAGACTAAGGACAGGGTAGGCCCACTGCTCAATGAGGAGGGGGTAACAGTAACGGGAGACTTGGAAATGGCAGAGATGCTTAATAACTTCTTTGTTTCAGTCTTCACTGAGAAGTCTGAAGGAATGTCTAGTATAGTGAATGCTTACGGGAAGAGGGTAGATTTAGAAGAGAAAATAAGGAAAGAGCAAGTTAAATATCACTTAGAAAAGTTAGAGGCCTGCAAGTCACCAGGGCCTGATGAAATGCATCCTAGAATACTCAAGGAGTTAATAGAAGAGGTATCTGAGCCTCTAGCTATTATCTTTGGGAAATCATGGGAGACGGGGGAGATTCCAGAAGACTGGAAGGGGGCAAATATAGTGCCCATCTATAAAAAGGGAAATAAAAACAACCCAGGAAACTACAGACCAGTTAGTTTAACTTCTGTGCCAGGGAAGATAATGGAGCAGGTAATCAAGGAAATCATCTGCAAACACTTGGAAGGTGGTAAGGTGATAGGGAATAGCCAGCATGGATTTGTAAAGAACAAATCGTGTCAAACTAATCTGATAACATTCTTTGATAGGATAACGAGCCTTGTGGATAAGGGAGAAGCGGTGGATGTGATATATCTAGACTTCAGTAAGGCATTTGATACAGTCTCGCATGATATTCTTATAGATAAGCTAGGAAAGTACAATTTAGATGGGGCTACTATAAGGTGGGTGCATAACTGGCTGGATAACCGTACTCAGAGAGTAGTTGTTAATGGCTCCCAATCCTGCTGGAAAGGTATAACAAGTGGGGTTCCGCAGGGTTCTGTTTTGGGACCGGTTCTGTTCAATATCTTCATCAACGATTTAGATGTTGGCATAGAAAGTACGCTTATTAAGTTTGCGGACGATACCAAACTGGGAGGGATTGCAACTGCTTTGGAGGACAGGGTCAAAATTCAAAATGATCTGGACAAGTTGGAGAAATGGTCTGAGGTAAACAGGATGAAGTTCAATAAAGATAAATGCAAAGTGCTCCACTTAGGAAGGAACAATCAGTTTCACACATACAGAATGGGAAGAGACTGTCTAGGAAGGAGTATGGCAGAAAGAGATCTAGGGGTCGTAGTGGACCACAAGCTTAATATGAGTCAACAGTGTGATACTGTTGCAAAAAAAAGCAAACGTGATTCTGGGATGCATTAACAGGTGTGTTGTAAACAAGACACGAGAAGTCATTCTTCCGCTTTACTCTGCGCTGGTTAGGCCTCAACTGGAGTATTGTGTCCAGTTCTGGGCACCGCATTTCAAGAAAGATGTGGAGAAATTGGAGAGGGTCCAGAGAAGAGCAACAAGAATGATTAAAGGTCTTGAGAACATGACCTATGAAGGAAGGCTGAAGGAATTGGGTTTGTTTAGTTTGGAAAAGAGAAGACTGAGAGGGGACATGATAGCAGTTTTCAGGTATCTAAAAGGGTGTCATCAGGAGGAGGGAGAAAACTTGTTCACCTTAGCCTCCAATGATAGAACAAGAAGCAATGGGCTTAAACTGCAGCAAGGGAGATTTAGGTTGGACATTAGGAAAAAGTTCCTAACTGTCAGGGTAGTTAAACACTGGAATAGATTGCCTAGGGAAGTTGTGGAATCTCCATCTCTGGAGATATTTAAGAGTAGGTTAGATAAATGTCTATCAGGGATGGTCTAGACAGTATTTGGTCCTGCCATGATGGCAGGGGACTGGACTCGATGACCTCTCGAGGTCCCTTCCAGTCCTAGAGTCTATGAGTCTATGAGTCTATGAGAAGCTTTACTGAAGCACAGTGCTGCTGTGAAGGGATAAAGCTGAGAACCTGCACAGATATTCTCCATCAGGTGGATTCCCAAGGTGTGCATATGCCCCAGCATGCAAAGGGGATTTTGGGGAGGTATGGAAAGGCCATCCCACCACAGAAAATGGAGACACAAAAAAAGGTGAAGGCAACCAAACACTTAAATGTGCAGCAGTGGCCAAACGAACAAGTCTGCAGTGTAGGAGGAGAATTTCTTTCCCACCCTTGCTGATGTCACCAGCTCCAAAAGGCTGAGCTCCCAGAAGCTTCCACTGTCTCCATCCCCTTCAGGCTAGCTAAATGTTCCTTTCAGATAAAGACCTGGGCCCAAAGCCACAAAGGTATTTAAGATCCTAATGGAAGTTAGGAGCCTAAATGCCTTTGTGGATATGGGCCCTAGTGACTGTGATGACCTCAAGACTAGATAAAGTAACTTCTGCTACCAAGGGCTGCCTGTCAAGACCAGCCAATCAAACTCCAGCTTTGACAAAAGGTGGTGGATCCTTTAAGTGGGACTAGCCACAGATAGGACTAGTGTACTATAGTCTCCAATATCTCCCATTTGCTTCCAAGTTCAATGCAAGGTTCTGGTCTTAACCACTAAAACCATTAATGGGCTGAAGTCAGGCTACTTTAGACTATGCCTCTCAATTTACAATCATTTAAGATTACTGCAATTGGCAGAGGCATGTAAAGTAACCATTCCCAGGGTGAAACTTGGAAGCTAATGGCAGTTAAGGAGCTAGGTCTGCTGTTTTAATTCAGACAGGATATATGGGCCACGCGTGTTAACATAACAGTCACTATCCAACATTAAACACTGTTAAACAAGGTCTGGTGTTTGGTATACAGTGACCTCAGCCTGCTTGGTAAAGACACCATTCAAAAGCCTTTTATTCTTTTATTAAAAAAATACAGAGACAAAGGGAAAAAGAGTTAAATTATTTTAAATATACAGTAGTAGGTAAGACTTTCCTTTTAACGTTTCTTGTTTCCTCTTCCCTTAGCTGGAAAGAGTTTTTAGAAGGAAAAAAAATCCCTTGTCTGACAGTCTTTTAGAGCAGGGGTCGGCAACCTTTCAGAAGTGGTGTGCCGAGTCTTCATTTATTCACTCTAATTTAAGGTTTTGCGTGCCAGGATTACATTTTAACGTTTTTTAGAAGGTCTCTTTCTAAGTCTATAATATATAACTAAACTATTGTTGTATGTAAAGTAAATAAGGTTTTTAAAATGTTTAAGAAGCTTCATCTAAACTTAAATGCAGAGCTCCCCCGACCAGTAGCCAGAACCCAGGCAGCGTGAGTGTCACTGAAAATCAGCTCGTGTGCCGACTTCGGCACCCGTGCCATAGATTGCCTACCTCTGCTCTAGAGAGTATCAAAAGATGAAAAGAGAAGTTAGTTGAGATGAGCCAGTGCTTTTGTTGCTGTTGCTGCTGCTAAAAACCAATCCTGTTTCCTCTCAGGTGGTGTTTGGGATTGAGCTGGAGCTGGAAGGGGTGGAGATGTTACGTGGATCTTTCTTTCTGGCTCAGTCTGGTCAGGAAAACCCTCAGGATTAGTACTAAGAAGCTCCTGGGCAGCATGATCTGGTGAGGGTGGCAGCCATGACAACAATGCTCGCTAAAGTAGACCCCCATTTCTTCTTCTCTATCCCCACCATTCCCTTTCTTTAAGAATCCAACAAGGGAGTAATGTGCAGAATAGCCTATCCCAGTGGAAGTCGCGGTCTGGTAAACCAACAGTGCCGACCCCTGGCCTATCCAGTCATTATTTTATCCAACAATTAGGCCTAATATCCAACACACTAATTTTGCTACATTAATTTCCAGTTCCACATTTTCTGTTTTATCAAGCATGATTTTAACACATTCCCTGAACCACATCTGTAGGCCCTTTGGTTTAGGCCTATTCAGTCTGTCTCCTTTCTGTACTCTCCTGTCCTCCCCCACATTGTCATTTGTTGTTATATGTTATTAGGGTGACCAGACGTCCCGATAAAATAATGACTGTCCCGATATTTAGTAGTTTGTCCCGCATCATGACCGATGTACAGTCGGGATGCTGTTTGTCCCAATATTTTGGCTCAGGGCTGGAGGAGTACACTGGTGAGCACTCACCTGGGGTCCCGGAGGTGCTTATTTGGTGTGGCTCCCAGAAAACAGCGGGCAGAAGGACTCTGCGGCCCCTAGGCACAGGGGAGGCCCGGGGGGGGGGTCTCTCTGCATGCTGCACCTACCACAAGTGCTGGCCTCCATTGCGGCTAATGGGAGCTGCAGACATGGACAGGGTGCAGACCCCCCCCAGCTACCCCTGACCCTGGGGCACTGCATGCTACTCACACTCCCAAGTATATCCCACCGGCACAGCTGGATCCAGTGCTTATGGCAAGCGCAGCACATCGAGTGGAGACCCTGCTGGCTGCTGCTGACCCTAGGAGTCAGAGGAACCTGCCAGGTGCTTCCCCGTGGGTGGGAACCATCCCCCAGGTAAGCGACAGGGCTGCGGCTAGGCCTTGCGCCTTCTGACAGGGCTGCGGGGCGGGGGGGAAAGAGGGCAGGGCCATGTGCCTATGGCGGGGGCTGGGGTCCATGTACCCCAAACCCATGTCTACCAGCAGGGCTAGTACAGGAGCCGTGCACCCCTGATCTGTGGCTTCCTCAGGCTGTGTATCCCCCTTCCCCCATGGCTCCAGTGGGGCGGGAGCTGTGAGCCTGTGGCTGCCCTCTCCCCTAATGTGTCCTGATATTTTATTCTTGTCATCTGGTCACACTATAGGTTATTGTGATATCTTATGAACTTTCACATGCTTTTACAGTTGAGTTCACAATCAGAGTAAATTTGTAGGCCCTATTGTCACAACAGGTCTTACATTATAGAACAGCCTAATAGAGAAGATCAGAATTTGTTGCAAGGGAAGTGGGTGGTTGAAGACTCACAAGTTAAATGGAAAAGTATGGAGGATAACAAAGGATGATAAATGATGCAAACCCATTTATGCCTGTCAGCACCTGGACAGCAGAGACTTTGAGGGACATCTTTTGGGCAGTATAAGTTTTAAGAACTTAAAAACAAACAAACAACTTTCTGCATATCACAGTTCTACTATTTGAATTTATTTATACTGATCTTAATTAAGCAAGTGAGTCGAAGATGAACTATGCTATTTCTGCTTCTTTAATGTTTGCTAGTTTATGATGTGACCTTTAAAAATAGCTGTGTAATAATGTCATAACTTAAGAGTATCAGAGAGGTAGCCATGTTAATCTGGATCTGTAAAAAGTGACAAAGAGTCCTGGGACACCTTATAGACTAACAGACATATTGGAGCATAAGCTTTCGTGGGTGAATACTCACTTCACCAGGACTCTCTGTTGCTTATAACTTAAGACGTTTCTGACTGTTATGCACTAACTATTACCACTCAGGCACACTGCCAAAAGTTATTGGACATTCTTAACGAGCTATAACCTGGAGGGAACAGACAATGGGAGTCTATGGAGCACAACCCTTAATTGCTTAGCTATACTCTAACCTCACTCCCACGCAAGGCAGAGAGACAGTACCACAGAGGTGCAAACTGGGTGTCCATGGAAATTTTCAGATGTATCATATGATCAAGCCCTCAACTAACAAGGTATCCAGACATCTTGTGGTGTCTTCTCAGATACACCACTGAAGCTTTTCCTTCAATCTAATTTTTTCACACAAAGGTCAGGAGATACAGAATTACAACATCACAACTGAAACTGAATGTGTTACAACTGCTAGGCATCACAAGTGAATCTGCTCTGTCTCAGAGAAGAGACCAGAAACACAAGACTGGCAGCTGATGAAAGAAAGAACAAGAAAGATAAAAACAAAAAACAAAAACCTCACAATCTAAACCTTGGTAGAGAATGAGGAAAATTAAGTTAGAGAACGGTGAACTTGGTTTTGAATCTAACTTTAAAGTAAATGAGAAACTTATCTGCAAGACTTGATATCTGTTATCCCTTAATAGAGGGGCAACCATACTGTCCCTAATGGTGTGAAAGATGGTACACAATCAAACAAGGATATATAAGCAGGTAAAAATGGTGAGATGGCCATATAACACAATTAAAAACAAAAAATTAGCTTTGTTTAAAAATGAATTACAGCAAATTAAAGGTCATCAAAAGTATATTTCTTGCAAAATTCTGTGTTTCAGAGGCTAAAAGTGAATAAGGATCTATGCTGCTTTTTTGATAGTATTCATATATTGACACAGTGATTTACAAATCTTCCTTGAGGGATTTTAATGTGTGTAGAAGATTTCTAAAAAACTTTCTTCAGAAAGATGGCAGTTTCAGTCATTGATTTTTTGGTGGTTAATTAGTGAGTCAGCATACTCAAACAAGAAATTTCAAAGCATTGCCAGGACATGTTCATTTTGTTCTTTATGTAAGTATTTCCCTTTCCTTGGGACATTACTGATATGTTCCTGCCGCTTCACTGAGTGATAAAGTGAAGATAATTTTGATTTGCAAGTACAGTACTAAAGTTAGATTTGACTAACACTGTGACTGAATATCATTAAATCCTCCTCCCATAGAAGATGCCCTCAGAATATTTTTAACAACTTCTGAAAGGCTGAAAAATGAAAGCTATCTTGATATCCTGATAGCCAGGATTGTAAAGTTTGGATGCTTATGAGTTTGTTTCAAAGAGGAAAAAAAAGAATACTGTGTGAAAGGGAAATTACAATGAGGAAAAATGATCAGCGAAGTTATAATAAATTTCCCCTTCTTTAAATAATATTAATCTCTGTTTTATATACAGTGGCTTACTAGGAAAGAACCATCAGTAATTAATATACAGATGTATAGAGGATTCATTTCCAGCCCACTGTGTGCTTTATTTTATTCTGGGGAGAAAAGGGGAGTGAAAAATCATGTTTCTGGAGTAAAATTACATTTGAGATTCAATAGCCAGACAGTGTTTAAACTAACTGCTAACGACGCACCCAGGAATACAAAATCCATTCTATGAATCTGGCAAAGAGAGCCTAATTTTTAATCATTGAGACATTCATGCTGTTGCATTCTGTTTTCCATTGTATTAGTGAACCTAACAAAAATTTGTCTAATTACTGCTCTTCCATAAGGCCTTACATAAATTCCAGACAAAGAGCATACCACTGTCAAACCACAGGTAAATGAGTGCCACTCATACATTTACACTGACTTCTATGTGTAGAACCATACATTTATTTTACCTTCCTTTGCACACTCAGCTTTTTCATAAGCCCGAAACGGATGTCTCAGTCTCATGCACCAAAACACAAGGAATTCATGTAAATCAGAATGTTAACTGACCCAGTACTGTAAATGTGAAAGATGCAAACTTTGAGAACTTTACTTATGAACACTCAGAATTCTTATCAGGGTGAGGATGAATCCAAATTAAAACAGCAATATTTCTCTCTTACCAGCTTGTCTATTGTAACATTCTTATCTGCTATAACTATACAAATGTACGTCATGGATTGGGCCTAATTTTACCCAGCTCAGGAAAATAGGTAGGCCCACTGATGGCTCTAACTTTAATTTTGGCTAATTGTACCTTCTGGCAGCTATGTACTGCATAAATCTTAATACATAATCAACACACATATTTCAACATCTGGGTATAAATAACCCTTTTACAAACATCCTTTAGATACAATTCCCAATACATTCAACTCCAAAGATATGCAATAGCATGAGTGCTGGAAATATGGGTGTTGTTGCATCCGCTGGTTTGAAGAGGTTATCATCATATAAGGGTTTACAGTTTGTATAGTAGGGGTGCTGAGAGCCATTGAACCAAACAATTCCAATACCTCTGTGCAATATTGAAGATTTTTGTGTAAGATGCTGTGTATGCTTGTGTTTCAAATTTGACTGCGTTCTTGTGAGTTGGTAAGAAAGGTAAACAGACAACACAAACTGTGCAATCATAGTATTTTTCACATGCAAGAGGATGTGAGTGACAGTGTTCAAAACACTGCTTGATTTTGGCAACTCATGTTCTGAAATAATAATTGGTCACTAAAGAGCCTATTTCTGAAGGGTGAAGTTCAAAATTGTTGTGGTTGGTTTTATAACAAACACAAACATTAAGTCTCCTGCCCTTTTAAGGCTCAAACATTTCTTTCAGCCATACTCCAAAAATGAAAGCACTTTATATGGACATATTTCCTATTATCATGTTCTCTAAGTACTGCAGTAAGGTGCTTCCTACAGTCAAATCCAAAAGTAAAAGATTACATTCATTCATTCCTTCAACAGGTCTTCCCAGTGAAGTTATAGGTTAAAAACATCTCCTTAGCATCTTCCAGGGTGGATAGCTCCCTCCATCTTGAGGGCTAAATATCTCTTTCTCTGATACAGTTTCATATATCATCTCCCCCACACTCGATAGATGCCCTATTACAGTTCCTCCTCACCTATGATTTCATATCCACCTTCAAACTTTCCCCTGGCTGTTTCCTTGCTTAAGTTCTATACACCCCATTCATGGCATCCCCCAAGCATCCCCCTACCCCATTACTTCTCTCTCTCTCTCCCCACCTGCCAGCTTCCAACACACACACACACTTACTTCCTGCAAAATGAATAAACAAGGGAAAGACAGGAGAAATTTGAGCCTGATTCTGTGAGCTTGCCAGCAGCTAGGAGAGACAGAGATCTTTAGTAGCAAGGGTGGGAAAGCAGTAAATACACAAACAGAACAAACCTACCAAGTCAAACAGAAGACTGGAAATCTGGAGTGAGAAGTGGAAAGCAGGAAAGTAAGTAAGTAAAATATTCTACTTCTCCCTTGGAGAATCCAGTTTTTTGTTTGTTTTTTTGTTTTCAGGCTGTTTCCTTTTGATTCTCAGGGGATAAATGTGCCTCAGCTGGTGGACTATCTCCATGATTAACATCCCAAGCTAATGGGAGGTCAAGTCATCTTTTCAACATATAAAATATTCAGTTCCTTTCTTGCCTGCCTGGGTGCATAGTACTGTAGACCCCATCTCATGATGCAATAGTAGAATAGTGTCTTGATTGGTAAAAGGGAACCATTTTTCATTCATTGCCACCTACGCAAACCTTAAATAAATGCTAGGAGAATATATCGTGTAAATGTTAAATCCAGCAACAAGCTTCATATGTCTTTAATGTTAAGAATTTTGATCACTGATATTTTATATCTATATTTAGTACTTAATCTTACAAATCTATTATTACTGTGTTGCAGTTACAGATGAACAACTTAACTCCTAATATGCAATTGGTAAATCACTGAGTATCACAATGGACTAGTAAAGTATTATGAACTGTTCTGGGTATGGAAATAACAGAGCCAGAATGTCTTGATGGTTTTATTAAGTAAGATATGCTCTAAACAGAGTTACCTACCATACAGCATTTCAGAATAAAGTGAGCTGAGAACCTTGCTTTGGTTAGTTATGTAACCTCCAACACATAACTCACCTTTTTCTTACCCACGCAGTGTGTCACTGTGAATTGTATACATCATGAAACTGAGGCTATAGTAAAACTGAGTATATGGTAAACTAATTATTCCCACTTACAGAAAGATACTTACCCTCATATTTTTCCTGGGTCTTCATTATAAGTCTTTTCCATATATTTGAAAGCCCTGTCTTTAGACCCTCAGTAGATTTAGAACTGTGCTGGAACCTATTAGGATTTCTGATTCCATCAATGTTAGGGCACTTATAGTTCAAATTTTTTATTTATTACTGTGCAGAGATGAATCAGTAGGTGGCATTCTTCCCTCTGAGCCAGGTACTGAAGCAGTGCCCCCACATGATACAAAAGAAAACTGTGAAAGTCCCCCCCCCTTTTTTTTTTTTTTTTTTTTTTTTAAGGATAACTGGCACAACATACCTTGATCCTTGTAGTTATTACAAAAAATGCATTGCACTTTTGACACGGGACAAGGGATATAACCTGCTTGTCCTAGGTAAATTCCATTCTTTCCATCTTCAGTTCCCCTATATCTTCCTTTGGATATAGTATATTGTCTGTGCTGAACACTTGTATACAGTCACTAAACATTGCATTTCACTGATACATGAAGTGAACCAAGTGTAAGGTATAATTCTGCATTGGCTGCACCCACTTGATTCCCACTGAACTCAGTGAATATTCTGTTTGTGCGGGGACTACAGAGTCATTAAATAAAAGAAATTGTCACCTTTTAATAAAGGTCTGTCATGGTATAATTCCCCACTCTGAACCTCAGCGTCCAAAAGATGGGGTACCAGCATGAATTCCTCTGAGCTCAATTACCAGGTTAGAATAGCTGCCACCAACCAGGAATTCTAGCGCTGCCACCAACCAGGAATTCCAGTGCCTGGTACACTCTGGTCCCCCCAAAACCTGTCCCGGGGACCCCCAAGACCCAGTCCCTCTGGATCTTAACACAAGGAAAGTAAACCCTTTCCGTCAAGGTTGCCTCTCCCAGGCTTCCCCTCCCTGGGTTACCCTGGAAGATCACTGTGATTCAAACTCCTTGAATCTTAAAACAGAGAGGAAAATTCACCTTCCCCCCTCCTTCTCTCTCCCCCTCCCAGACTCTCGCTGAGAGAGAAAGTAATCCTAACACAGAGAAAAATTAACCTCTCTCTCCCCCTTCTCTCCTTTCACCCCACCAATTCCCTGGTGAATCCAGACCCAGTCCCCTGGGGTCTCACCAGCATAAAAAAACAATCAGGTTCTTAAACAAGAAAAGCTTTTAATTAAAGAGGGAGAAACAGTAAAAAATATTTTTGTAAATTTAAGATGGAATATGTTACAGGGTCTTTCAGCTATAGACACTGGGAATACCCTCCCAGCCTAAGTATACAAGTACAAATTAAAATCCTTCCAGCAAAATACAAATTTGAACTCCTCCCAGCCACATACACATTTACAAATAAAGAAAATAAACATAAGCCTAACTTGCCTTATCTACCTAGTACTCACTATTCTGAACTTACAAGAGCCTGTATTGGAGAGATTGGAGAGAAACCTGGTTGCACGTCTGGTCCCTCTCAGAACCCAGAGAGAACCACCACCAAATTCTAACAGCACACACACAAACTTCCCTCCCTCAAGATCTGAAAGTATCCTGTCCCCTGATTGGTCCTCTGGTCAGGTGACAGCCAGGCTCACAGATCTTGTTAACCCTTTACAGGCAAAAGAGATATGAAGTACTTCTGTTCTATTAACTCTTACTTATCTGTTTATGACAAGGTCATTTACCATTATTTTCAATCCTCTGTCCAAGACCCATATTAAGAGTTTTGCTGAACGAGCCTTCTTACCTAGGGCAGAATTTTGTCCTAGTTTTTAAAGATACACAGTAATCTCAGTATTCACATTCTTGCAGCTCACCCAGAGTAGCCATCTATAAAATGGAAGTGGAGTACACTGCAGGTTTACTCGGATGCCAGATTTGACGAGCTGTTCCATATTAGAGTGTGAAAAATTTGTTAGACATCAATGCAGTTCAGTGGCTCACACAGCTACTCTAATGAGGCTTTGGTGCCAACGAACAAGCCCTCTGTAAATTTGTACAACTGTGCTCTCTGGTCTCAGGATGTAACACAATCTAGGACCTTTGCAGCCTTAGCATCGAAGAGCTTCCTGCCTGATTTTGCTGTCCAGTTCCTGATTTCAGGAAGTTAGACAATTATTTCACAGGTAAGAAGAGCTACTTGTTCTCAGGGAAATGGAAATAAAGTCAGCCCCATAAACACAATCTCTTGCCCTCTGGGAAATTAAAAGGGTTTGGAAGGGACTGTTTGTTTGCCTGGGTGCAGGCAAAAGCAGATTTTGTTTAAACAAACAACCCCTCTCCTTCCAGCACTCACTCTCTTCTCCTGGCTTCAGCTCCAGCAAACCCTGCCTCTCTGTGCCAGAAGAAAGACAAGTTCAGCAGCCCCTTCAAGAGGTTTGCCTAGCCCAGCCCGTTCCCAGCCACCCTGGAGAGAGATTCTGTCCCCTGGGAATGGGCCAACTTGCTATCCTATGCTTAGCTCTTCTTTATTCCCTGCTCCTTAATGAGCCCCAGCTGCAGAGGCACTCTCCAGGATTGTCAATGCTGGCAGTTTCTCTAGAGTGAAGCAGATTTTCTACTCTCTTTCCACTGCAGGATTTTAACCCCTTTCTTACCTGACAACTGTGCACTCTATTACATAAGGTATTCATACCTAATGGGGGAAAAAGCTAGGGGACACTTCATTGTGGAATCAGTCTTTGTTGCAGCCTGTGTAAAAGTTTGTCTGGTCTTTTACACCACTCAGGGAATAAAAAAGCTGAAGCAATAGAATAAAATAAGGGAAAAGGGAATAGGAGCAGTAGTAAACAGAGACTGAAAATCCAACAATGAATAAAACTAGGCAGCTATTCTAGCTCAAGTACAATTGCTTTAGTCTTCCAACTGAGTTGAAATGCCTAATGACTTACAATTAGATCCACAGTGACTTTCAAAATATCTTTTTAGGGAACAATACAAATGCTGTATTTATAAGTAAACACAGATGTCTTAACCAGACATAATAAACCCCCATCTGCCCCAGATTACCTTTTATCACAAAATGAAAAAGAGAACCCTACTTTGGAACAATAGATGCCGGCACCAGCTAAAAGAATCAGTATTATAAATGAATACTCGTAAAGACAGTGGTAATAAAAAAAAATAAAAACTGAAAACGTCTACCGGTTGTAGCCGTTTCTAACTTCATGAAAGAATAAAACAGATAGAGGGCAAAGTATGTGATTTACATTGTGCAGATTAGTCACTGTTATAAGAAGTGAATCCAGCCAAAAAAGAAATTCTGTCCTTTGGTACATAAGTTGCATGTCATTGTGTAACTTGCAAAATCTATCAATGGCTGAGCACTGGTCTGGTTGTTAAACCTATTAAAACTAAATCTATGGTCATGACTATCAACCAGTCTCTAGCTCCAGAATACAACCAGCTCAGCGTTAACCTGTCCAGATGGGACACTGAGCAGGGGGCAACTGTCAAATACTTGGGCAGCACCATAGACAGTGCTGGAGGATGCTTGAAAGATGTGGACACTTGTATAGCACCAGCTGCGGCCATGTTTCAGGTCCTTCAGAAGCCTCTGTCAGGGCGTCATGACAGCAGATCTGTAAAATCCCAGTTATACTAACTCAACTGCAAAGAGAAATGGTGACACTGAGAATGATTATTTCAAGTCTTCAATTCTTGCTGCATCTGTCGGCTCCTCCACATTAACTGGAAAGATCAGATCAGAAATGAGGATATTCGAAGCTGAACCCAGCAACCACCTCCATCAGCACTAGTTTGGTTTTGGCAGCTCTCTTGGAAAAGGCATATTATTAGAATGGAAGACCAACACATTCCAAAGCGTCTTTACCAAGGATTGCTGCTACATCCCGGGCAATCACGGTGGGGGGGTGGGCAGGGGGAGAGGGGTGTCAACACCTTTGGTGGTGTAATGAGATTGCCAGTAATAGACAAACTGACTATGCAGTCAGATAACTTTAAGGATCTACTGAGAGATTGTTTTGGGTGGAGTTTGACCTGCAAGGAAGACACATCTCTTTGGGATTTGCCATGAGGATGATGAAAGTTTATAGAAAGCTTTCTAACTTTAGTCCTCTTCCAGGCAGAAAGATTGTCCTTGATTGTTTGCATTTTAAAATTATTTGTTCTCACTTTTGACTGATATATTATTCTAATGATTATGATTCTCATAGATGTTTGGTCTTCTCAGCACAAGGAGTATGAGATATTTGGAATACATATCACTGTTTCAAGTTACCTGCTGTTTGCTTGTAATTTGGGATACTCAGTAAGAGTTCTTCAAGTGATATTGCCTCAAAATGTTTAGATATGTAGAATGTATTATTTTTTGTTTTTTAAATACAATTTTTACTACAAATACAGAGTTTTGGAAAAGGTACGTGACACATTGGCAGGCCAGGTTCCAGCTCTTGCCAAGGCTGCAGGCATTATCTAAGAACCGAAAAACTCATAGCTGGAGACCAGACCAATTCACGTATGCGTTAGTGTTGCTCAAAATACATATTAATCTTATAAGCATATATATTTGTAAGGCGCTGCATGCATTAATCTTACTTGCAATGTCTGTATTCCATGCTACAAGGTAGGAGTTCTCCAACTGGAGGTCACAAGGCTATTATGTTGGGGATTGCATGTTAGCCTCCCCCCAACACCCCTTTGCATTTTAATTTTTAAAGGGGGGTGGTGTCATAAACAGATGGTTAAAGGTTAATGTCTCTTTTACCTGTAAAGGGTTAAGAAGCTCAGTAAACCTGGCTGACACCTGACCAGAGGACCAATAGGGGGACAAGATACTTTCAAATCTTGGTGGAGGAAAGTCTTTGTTTTGTGCTTTTTGTTTTGTTCGTTGTTCGCTCTCGGGTCTGAGAGGAACGGGACATCATTCCAGTCTCTCATGTTCCAAAATTGTTAAGTAATAGTCAAGACGGATTAGTCTTATGTTTGTTTTCTTAACCTGTAAAGGTTTCTTTTGCTGGAAGGATTTTTACCTCTGTTTG
Organism: Gopherus flavomarginatus; assembly: GCF_025201925.1. NCBI lineage: Eukaryota > Metazoa > Chordata > Testudines > Testudinidae > Gopherus > Gopherus flavomarginatus. The sequence goes on along the minus strand of NC_066618.1, from coordinate 101,236,000 downwards.
CTGTAACTTTGAATCTAAGGCATGAGGGGTGGGGTCCCTCTGGTCTATATGAATCTTAGTACCCTGTAAAGCATTTTCCATCCTGATTTTACAGAGATAATTTTTACTTTTTCTTTCTTTAATTAAAAGGTTGTTTTTTTTAAAAAAAGAACCTGATTGATTTTTTCCTTGTTTTAAGATCCAAGGGATTGGGTCTGAACTCACCAGGGATTGGTGAGGGGAAAGGAGGGGAGATGGTTAATTTCTCCTTGTTTTAAGATCCAAGGGGTTTGGATCTGTGTTACCCAGGGAAGGTTTTGGGGGAACAGAAAGTGTGCCAGACACTAAATTCTGGCTGGTGGCAGCGTACCAGACCTAAGCTAGTAATTAAGCTTAGAAGTGTTCATGCAGTTCCCCACTTTTTGTACTCTAAAGTTCAAAGTGGGGTAAAAACCTCGACAGGTGGGTTGCACTCAGAAGCCTTCTATGTGAAAGGGGTCACCAGTACAAAAGTTGGAGAACCACTGCTATAAGGAAATAGGTAAGTTTTGCTTTATGACTTTGAAAATGTTGGCTCTAAACTTGTGAACTCAGATGGGAGGAGTTTTTCTCCCTCTGCCCATCCAGAAGAACTATCAAAATCAGATGATCTGTCAAGAAACATTGCAATACAAAATATTTGTTAATGGCCCTATCACACCTTGAAAATGCTATGTGCAAGGAAGCTGTCCTATGGACTTGGAGGTTGAATGAAGGAAAGAAAACAAAGACATAGGAAGATTTTCCATGTCTGCTGTTTGAACTCTCACAGGGCCAGAGACAAAAAAAACTGAAGCCCGAGATCCCAAAGGGTTACTTCCTGGGTCCGTCCTGAAACACACTTTGAATTGACAGGTCACTACAACTCTGTCACTTTTAGGATTTAAATTGCAACTTGTTTGTTTATGTGTTTGCTTGCTTTAACCTGTACATAACTCATTTCTTTTTCCTAGTTAATCAACCTTTAGATACTTTAATTCAAGGTTGGCTAAGGCATTGTCTTTGATGTAAGTTCTAGGGTACCAATTCATTTGGGGTAAGTGACTGGTCCCTTGGGACTGGAAGACTCTGAATATGATGTGATTTTTGGAGTAAGTGGCCATTTATCACTAAGTCCAGCTTGCCTCGGTGGCAAGATAGATAGGAGAATCCAAGGGGACTGACTGTCTGTGACACCATGCTGAGACAGGAGTTCAAATTTGTTACAGGTGAAATCTACTTATAGAATATATTACCACTCTGGAATATCTGCTCTGCCTTTGACAGTCTGCCCTGAGGTAGGCATTCATAACTGTGAACCACTCCAGACAGTGTGACAATATGAAATATCAATGAAATAATATTTTAAAAGAAATGAATTCTAAATATTCTAAAATCAAATAATAATAATAATCAAGGCAAACTTACTAAAAGTATACCAAACAAACAAACAAACAAAAACAAAAAAAAAACAGTTTAATACTAAAGATCAATACACTAGAAAAGTTTAGCTCAACTTTTCCCCTCTTCAGTGGTGCATACCAGAAATATATATTCTGGAACAGTTAATAGTAATTAACCTTATCACTTTTTTTTTTTTTTGGTTCTTAGTTGGTCACTTTGTTTCTGATCCACTTTCCATCCAATGTCCTTAGCTAATATATTTTGTAAAAGGATGAATCTTCAGTTTTCTTGTTGCTTCAGGATTTTCTTTCCTTAATTATTTGCAAAATGGCCTTATCCTATTCATGTTTATTTTTTATGGAATTTTCATTCACTAAGACATTTTCTTAGAAGATTGACTTACATTTTTCATGCCTGTGGAAAAAGTGAAACCTAGTAGGAGCAGACTTCCACTTCACCAAACACTTTGCATAGCATTACAATAGACAAAGAAAATTCCTGATTACCCTTTATCCCCCTCGGAGCGGTCCATATCAATTTTGGGACATGACTATTTTCCCTTAAGATAGCAGCACAGAAGGTCCAAAAAGAAAAGTATGACACGACAATGCTTTCCTCCCTTTCATAGAAAAACTGGCTCTTGGGAACACTGATGCCTAATTTCAAGGAAAATAATGATTTTAGGCAGGACTGTAGCATCACTTCTTATTAAGGTTGCACAACACTATCCATGATCAGACCCTGTTGTCAGGTGGTTCAGCCATTTCTGAGAACAAGACTAGGGACTAAACGTTATTTTTCAATGTTAAAAAAGATCTGGTGACCTTTTCTTTGAGAAGGTCTGTCTTCCCATGCTGTGGAGCAGAGATATAATGTGATGTGCCTTTCACTGTCCCCACCAACATCCACCCACATTTGGCCAAATTATGTGCCTTTGACAATCTGAGTTTGCACATGCTCAGTAGAAACTTGTTAGAGTTTAGCAACTAAAATGACCAAAGATTCTGTGTGCAATGAGAAAGCTTGAGCCTCACAGCTCCTAGGGCTGACCAGACTGTGCATGTACCATTTCCACAAAGTGGCTATACATGCTCCAGGCCAGGATGGGACTGAGCACAGGGACTAAAACCAGAGAGCCTTTTCTCTCCTAGGCCCTCACTGACCACCCTGACCCCACTGCAACTCATGCACTGTGTATGGGGAAGCACGCTGAATGCAGAAGGAACACAAGATCCAAACCAGGGAAGGGAGGGAAAATATTAATTTGAGACAAGGACTCTAGTGAGACTGGGCCTAGAGACAGGGTTAGAGAAACTGCAGCTAGGGTTTGAGGAGAAGACACTGGGACAGGGATCTAGGGGAAGGGACATAATTGGGACCTTCTGGACAAGGAAGCAGGGGGATTGTGGTGGGTAAGAGACTGGGAGTCTGTTGGCAGGGGCAGGGGTAACACTGATATTGGGTGAGGTGCTAGGAGATGGGACTGGCTGGAAAAGGAGACTGGGTCTAGCATGCAGTGAGGGGTGAAATGGGAGAAAGGAGACAAATGTGAGAAGGAGCTGGGGTGCAGAGGGACAACTGGGACTGGCTGGAAAAATGAGACTGGGACAAGGAGGAGATGCAGATGTGGGGAGTGAAGAAAGTGGATAAGGAGCCTGAAGAAGGAAAATGGAACTGAGCACCAGTAAAAAGGGTAGGGGGAGGTAGCAGGGGAGGGAGAGGCTGAGGGGGCAGGAAGGGGGATCTGGGTTGGGAAGGAGATTGGGAGGGCAAGACACTAGGATTTAGACAGAGAGCCTAGGGGGAGATTATGCCTGTCTGGACAAGGAGACTGGGATGAGGAGCCAGGATGTGGAAGAAAGAGTTCTGGGAAAGGGACAGATTAGAGGGCATGTGGAAGAAAGTATCAAACTTGGAGGTAAGGAGAGGCAAAAGAGTCTGTAAGCACTAAAGTACACCCCCCTCCAGAGCCTGGAATGGAATCCCATTCTCTCCATCCCTCTGCTATCAGAAAACATTTGTGAAACCCTCTTGTTATAAACAGATAGTTAAGGGTTAATGTCTCTTTTACCTGTAAAGAGTTAAGAAGCTCAGTGAACCTGGCTGACACTTGACCAGAGGACCAATAGGGGGACAAGATACTTTCAGATCTTGGTGGAGGGAAGTCTTTGTTTATGCTTTTTGTTTTGTTCGTTGATCGCTCTCGGGACTGAGAGGGACAAGACGTACACCCATGCTTTCCCAATCTTTCTGAATCAGTCTTTCATGTTTCAAAATTGTAAGTAATAGCCAGGCAAGGCGGATTAGTCTTATGTTTGTTCTCTTAACTTGTAAATGTGTCTTTTTGCTGGAAGGATTTTTACCTCTGTTTGCTGTAACTTTGAATCTCAGGCTATGGGGGTGGGGAGGTCCCTCTAGTCTATATGAATTTGAGTACTCTGTAAAGCATTTTCCATCCTGATTTTACAGAGATATTTTTTACCTTTTCTTTCTTTAATTAAAAGCTTTCTTTTTAAAAACCTGATTGATTTTTCCTTGTTTTAGAATCCAAGGGACTGAGTCTAAACTCACCAGGGATTGGTGGGGGGAAAAGAAGGGGGATGGTTAATTCCTCCTTGTTTTAAGATCCAAGGAGTTTGGATCTGTGTAATCCTCTCAAGGCAACCCAGGGAGGGGAGAGTCTGGGGGGAAAAGGAGGGTGATGGTTAATTTCTCCTTGTTTTAAGACCCAAGAGGTTTGTGTCTTGGGTTCCTCAGGGAAGGTTTTGGGGGAACAGAAAGTGTGCCAGACAGAGACTTCTGGCTGGTGGCAGCATACCAGATTTAAGCTAGTAACTAAGCTTAAAAGTGATCATGCAGGTCCCCACTTATTGAACTCTAAAGTTCAAAGTGGGGAAAAAACCTTGACACCTCTGAAAACTGTATTTTATCTCCCTCTAGTGTTGCTCCATAGAGAATGACAATCTATTATTCCAATCAGCTACTCAGTTAGCTCAAGTGGCAAAGGCCTGTGTGGTGCATCTAAATGTTCCAACCTTACTGACAACTCACATGGGTGTCTATCTGATGTCACTCAATGAACATTTTGGTCTGTTTACTTCTATATAATAATCCATACAAATAATGTTAAAAGAACATTTAGGTTTCAAAGTTAAGCAAGAACTCAAATGTTTAAGAAATTCCAGATTTAGGTTGCCTGGGCAAGAGCAGCCCTGCTCCGGGATGAATCAAGTTTGTATACTAAAGGAGCCTTTTGTCTCTAGAAACTTTACCTTATTTATATTGCAGAAACTGGAAGGTGTGCACCATATGTATTGGGGTGGATGGGTCTAGATCTGCCCCCTCACATAAGAGGGAGGAACCACTAAGCCCAGACTACAGTTGATTACTGGGGACACCAATGAAAAAAACACAGGGGGGAATGAGGTTAAAGATTGAAAATCAGGGATCCAGAGTGGACATTGAGCAGAGAATCCCCGACAGCACCCACTGCTCCACAAAGGTGTTTAATGAGTGGACAATGCCCAGAGGAGCTCTGCCTGGAGGTGTGATTGAATAAGGAACTGGAAATAGAT